>NW_020838085.1:240068-562955 GCF_003676395.1 Aethalodelphis obliquidens | reverse complement strand
CTGTGATATTAATCTGATCAACAGTTGGGTCTACGTTGGGGAGTAAATAGGTCAGTGGGAAATCTTGAGACAGTTATGGAGAATAAGTATTTGACTCACCTGACTGAAGGATACAGGTGATACTAATTTGGGGAAACAGGACTTTCTGTATTTCATCTTTCCTGTCTTTAAAGTAGATTGGGCTCCACAAAGAGAACCTTAAGTTCTGCTGTATAATTTCAAATCTTTTTTCTATCTTCTTTTTTTATTTTGGCTGGTGAAACAGAGTCTCTGACTTTAAGGCTGCCTGAGTGTGAGTTCTAGTTTTACCTTTTAAAAATGCCACCCTGAATTCTGGAAAGACAGGTACAGCAGCCAAGATCTGCTTACATAATCATGGTTTTCCCTCAAGGAACCACACTAAGTTCTCAGGGTAGAGAGTCAAGAAATATCCCTCCTGGCTTTGGCAGAGGGAGGGGAGACTAACCATCAGTAAACACTCGCATAACCTTCTCCATAACAAAGTCCTACTTTCCAGGATAAAATACTTCTCTAGAGCATAATTCTGAAATCTTATCCTGGCTGGAAGAGGGAATTCCTCCTCAATCCATCCCCTACAGTCTTCCTGGCCTCAGCTGTTGGGGGGAGGGAGGGAACTTTAAGAAAATGAATTGGGAATGTTGCAGTCTAAGTAGTAGGAAAGAGGCAAAAATGATATATCACTGGAGGAGGGACAGAAACCATTGTGAAGGCCACAGCACTGAATCACAGGCCTTCTAAAAGACTGACAGTTAATCAGAAGGTTATGGCATGCTTCCTGTCCTCCATACCCTACCACCAAATCAGCGAGGCTCCAATATAGTAACAATGGGTAACAACTGAAAAAGCTGTAAGATACACTCACTCTGAGGAGCAGTGTACAGAGAAGCCCCAAAGCCAAGATGGGGAACCAAATTAAGGATATTAGAGGAATCTGATGCTTCTAGTACACATAGTTATGATGAACATTTAAAACAGCCCACCTCTTAGCCAGATTAACACAACTCTTCACACTAAAAGACTATTTACCTCAATTTTATTACCCAAACATTTATCTTTCAACAAAAAAATGACAAAGCATATTAAAATGCAAGAAAAAAAAAAAAAAACACAGTCTGAAGAGACAAACCTCAGAACCATACTCATATATAGTACAGGTATTGGAATTAACAGACAATGAATTTAATATATCTATGAGTAATATGTTAAGGTCTTTAATGGGAAAAGCAAATAACATACAAGACCAAATGTGTAATGTAAGCAGAGAGACAGAAACGCTAAGAATCAAAAAGAAATTCCAGAAGTCAAAACAGAAACAGAAATGGGAAATGCCCTTGACTGGCTCATAGTAGATTCCACATATCTGAGCAAAAATGTGAGGATAAGTCAGTGAAAACTTCCCAAAGTGAAATGCAAAGAAAATAAATATTAAAAAAAAGTCAGAACAGAGTAACCAAGAACTGTGGGACAATATAAAAGAATGCAACATACATGTAGTTAGAATACCAGAAGGAGAAAAAAGAGAAAATGGAGCAGAAGAAATATTTGAAGTAATAATTACTAAGAACTTTTCAAAATGAAGGACAGGTAACAAATCACAGATGTGGGAATCTCCGAGAACACTAAGCAAGATAAATATAGGACAAAAAGGCTACACCTAGACATATTCAATCTGCACATAAACAAAGACAATGAAAAATTTTGAAAGAAGTCAGGAAAAGAAAGTACCTTATTTATAGAGGAATAAGGATAAGAAGAATTACAGTGGACTCCTTGTCAGAAAACATGTAAGCAAGAATAGAGGGGTATGAAATATTTAAAGTGATGAAAAGGGATGAATTTATCCTTCAAAAGTGAAGGAGAAATAAAGACTTTCTCAGAAAAGAAAAAAATGAGGGAAATCATTGCCAGTAGACCTGCCCTGCCAGTAATGTTAAAAGAATCAAATCTTTAGGTATAGGAAAAAAAATATATATGTATATATACTTATATATTTATATATCAGATGTATATATCTCAGAAGATTTGATTTTCATTGAGCAAAACAAGCATCTCAGAATAAGTGAAGATAAAATATTTTCTTTTTCTTAATTGATTGACCTAAAATATAACTTTCTTTAAAGCATTAATAATAACAATGTATGGGGTGACTATATCATATAGGTAACTGAAACAAATAAATGCAAGGTTCCAAAGGAAAGCAGGCAGGAACTGACAATATTCTGTTATAACCTTATAGTGTTATGTGAAGGTAAACTTGGACTAATTAAAAATATGTGTATTTTAAATGCTAGAGCAAGCACTGAAAATTTTTTAAATAAATATAAATAATATGCTGAGAGAGGATATAAAATAGAATAAAATAAAATGCTCAGTTAACACCAGAGAAGGCAGATAATGATGAGGAAAAAAGGAACAAAGAGGAAATTTAATAAATAGAAATCAGGGACTTCCCTGGTGGTCCAGTGGTTAAGACTCGACACTTCCAATGCAGGGGGTGCGGGTTAGATTCCTGGTCGGGGGAAACTAAGATCCCACATGCTGTGCGACGCAGCCAAAAAATAAAAACAAACAAAAAAAGGAAAAAAAAAACAAATAGAAATCAGTAACACTGGTGGTAGATATTAATCCAACTATATAAATAATCACTTTATATGTGAATGGTCTGAACATCCCAACCAAAAGACAGATTGTCAGAGTGGATAGAAAAACTAGACCGACTATATATTGTCTAAAGGAAATTCAATTTAAATATAAAGACTCAAGGAGGTTAAATATAAAGAGATAAAGATACCATGCTAACATTAATCAAAAGAAAGCTGGAGGGCTTCCCTGGTGGCGTAGTGGTTGAGAGTCCGCCTGCCGATGCAGGGGACACGGGTTTGTGCCCTGGTCCGGGAAGATCCCACATGCCGCGGAGCGGCTGGGCCTGTGAGCCATGGCCGCTGAGCCTGCACGTCCGGAGCCTGTGCTCCGCAGTGGGAGAGGCCACAACAGTGAGAGGGCTGTGTACCGCAAAAAAAAAAAAAAAAAAAGCTGGAGTACTATATCAATGTCAGATAAGGCAAACTTCAGAACATGAGAAATTCTCAGGTTTAAAATGAGGCATTATCAAATGATAAAGGAGTCAATTCATCAAGAAGACACAGAAATCCTTAACATATATATACCTAACAACAAAGTATCAAAATTCATGAGGCAATACTACAAAGCTACAGGAATCAAGACAGTATGGTGCTGGCACAAAAACAGAAATAGAGATCAGTGGAACAGGATAGAAAGCCCAGACATAAACCCACGCATATATGGTCACCTTATCTTTGATAAAGGAGGCAAGAATATACAATGGAGAAAAGACACCTCTTCAATGAGTGGTGCTGGGAAAACTGGACAGCTACATGTAAAATAATGACATTAGAACACTTCCTAACACCATACACAAAAATAAACTCAAAACTGATTAGACAGCTAAATGTAAGACTGGACCCCTGATCAGAGATTGTCTGCTGCCCACATTATTCCCACTCCTCCCAGCCATAGACCTTTTGTCTCTTAATTCCTCTGGAGGCTGAGCCCTGCTCCCAGTGGAACAGACAGCCCAGAATCACCTGCCCTCCCCCTGATGGAATGTTCCAACTCCTTGCAGTCATCTCTTGACTGACCCTCATCGTGGGATCCCTCTGATAGCAATAGCCCTAACTATGTAGAGTTCACATTGGACAGTGACTTTTAGACACGTGGTCATCCTCCATCAGCATCTTCATCACACTCAAGGCAGTTTTCAAATAGGCTGGTTAGTAGAGCATGATTTGGCACAGAACCTACTGGTTTCGACGATATAACTCTGAAGTTAGAAAGGGGTTTTTGAATTCACCTTGATATCTGCATTAGGATTTTAATTGAGTGTCTTATTTGAAACTGAACACATGTACCTATAAGTGAGAATACCTATGTGGTCAAAATCAAAGCCTCTTTTACAAATAGTTAATAAGGAAACACCATGGAAATCACTGTACAAGCAAACATCTAGAGAAGCTGAATTCCTAAAAATTCTGGAATACTTCTAGAAGGTAGAAAATGGTTCCTTGGCAGTCACACTAGCTTTGATTTAAAAAGAAAGAAAAAGAATTCACCATCCTTCCAGTGCCTCTTATCTGTGTACTTTCCCCAGAAGAAAATGCTGGTTTTCAGGGTGTCTAATGGCACCTGTACAGGTGTTCCATCGTATTCAGTCAGGTGGTGTGTAGCAGGGACTCCCATGTTAAGATATTGACCACGCACCAAAAGGAAGGAGAAAATTCTCAGCCTACTGAGATTACAGAGGCTATTGCAAAGGGTAGTGTAGAGAGGTGCTACTGAGTGAAGAAGGGTGAGCCTTTCCTGCAGATATTTTTCAGGTTCCTTTTGAAAATGAAATATCATCCTGTATTGGAAAGCACCTATCACATTTTAGGCTTTTGAAAAAGCTGGTTAATTGCAAGATGAATTTGCACTTCTCAGAAACTTCTCCAAGAAACAAAGAGGGTTGTTACCATACAAATTATATAAAAATTGCTCTGTATTGAGCACATATTATTTTAACAGTTTGTGGGAGAGACTGCAAATGTTCATCCATATCTTGGCTTCCTCTACCTCCTAGATTCCTGGAAATACTACATTGCCAAGTGCACTCATAGCTAGAAAAGATCGTGTGACTTAGCCCTTGCCACTGAAATAGAAGTGAAAGTAATATTTTTCAGTTCCAGGCTAAGACAGTTGAGAACCAGTTTGACACTTGCATGGTTTTTTGTCTATTTGGCAGCAAATGTGGAGAGACTATCTTGAGATGGTGGAACTATAAAAGATGGAAGCAGCCTGGAACTCCACTTCAACTGAGAGCAGAAAGCCCCTGCCAACCACATCCACTTTATGTGCAGAATGAATAAATGTTTGTTGTTTTAAGCCATTCAAATTTCAGATTAGGAGAAACTTTATCTTATGGATACACAGCTACTCTTTCTGGTGTCAGACGTATTTAAATATTTCCATTACAAAGGTAACAGTACAAAAAAGCCTTCTTCCAAAAGATAAAAAAATCTAACAAGACAGATAAATCACAATTCCACTCTTTACAAACGTTCCTCGAAAATTCAGCCCTTTTTCAGAGTTAACCACAATGAACAATCTGGTGTGTTAAAGCTGATTCTAGGCTTTTTTCATGTATAAGTATTTAATAAGCATATATTGTGATTTTTTTAACAGACATGGGTAGTGATGTATATAGTCTTCTCCCACTTGCCTTTGTTAATTAATAAATTAAATGATCAGCTAATAAAATGAAGTATTCTTCCATAGCAGGACATATATATCTACTTCACTTCTGTAACTGCTACCTGGAATTGCCATGTATGTGTGCCACAACATAACAATTCTTCCACTGATAGACACATAATTGTTTCCCACTTTATGCTATGATAAATAGAACTGAAATAAACATGTTTGAACATGAATTCTTTGGAAAATGTGCATGTTTTCTTAAAGACATAGCAGAGTGGAAACTGTATTAAAGTAGAAAATGTAATTATTTTCAAGTTTTATAAATATTGCTAAAATTTCATTCTAAAAATACCATACCAATTCATATCTGCACCAATTATTATATGTGAATACCTTACATTCTCACATTTTATTTTGTCATTTGTCATAGTTATTTTAATTTATATATCCCTGTTTATCCCTGTTCAATCAATAAATAGATTGAACAGAAAATTAACATGGCTAGGCTACAGTTCCTATATATTCAATCGAACAATTAATGTAGGTGTTGCTGTGAAGGTACTGATGATGGTTAATACTGTGGTTTTAATTTTATGTGTCAACTTGGCTGGCCCATGGTGTCCAGAAATGGTCAAACATTATTCTGCATGTTTCTGTGAGTGTATGTTTGGGTGAGAGTAAAATTTAAATCAATGGGCTTTGAGCAAAGCATACTGTCATCCATAATGTGTGGGGGCCTCATCCAGTTGAAGGCCTGAATAGAACAAAAAAATGACCTCCCCCGAGCAAGAAGGAATTCTGCCAACAGACGGCCTTTGAGCTAGAAAGGAAACATCAGCTTTTCCCTTAGTATCCAGGCTGGTGGCCCACCCTGAATATTTTAAACTTGCCAGCTTCCATAATCACAAGAGCCCCTCTTCCTCTCTTCCTCTCTCTCTTCCTCTGGCCGGCCTTCCTTCCTTCCTTCCTTCCTTTCTTTCTTTCATCTATCTATCACCTATCTATCTATCTATCTATCTATCTATCTATCTATCTATCTATCTATATCTCCTAGTGGTTCTGCTTTTCGGGATAACCCTTACCTATACAGAACTTTACAGATGTAATTAAACCCCTAATTAGTTGACTTTAAGTAAGAGAAATTATCCTGGATAATCTGAGTGGGCCTGATTCATCAGTTGAAAGACCATAAAAGCAGGGTTGCGGGGATACATAACTAATTAAACATTTGAAATCAGTCAATGTAATCCACCATATTAACAGGCTAAAGAAGACAAATCACATGATCATATCAACTGATGCAGGAAAAGCATTTGAAAAAATTCAACACCCATCATGATAACAACTGTCAGAAAAACAGGAATAGGGTGTAACTTCTTCAAGTTGATAGAGACCATCTACAAAAAAATCTATAGCTAACATTATACTTAATAGTGAAAGACTGCTTTCCCCCTAACACTGAGAACAAGACAGGGATGTCTGCTCTCACCATTCTTGATCAACATAGTGCTGGAAATCCTAGCCAGTGAAATAAGGAAAGAAAGGGCAATAAAAGGCATACAGATCAGAAAGAAGAAATAAAACCATACCTGTTTGCAGATGACATGATTGTCTACATACAAAATCCCAGGGAATCTACAAAAAAAAGTAAAATGCCCCCTTGGGCTAAGAAGTGTGTTCAGCAAGGGCACAGGACACAAGGTAAACATATATAAAACAACTGCATTTCTATACACTAGCAATGAACAAGTGGACACCAATATTACAAATTTAATGCCATTTACAATCACTTAAATATTAGATACTTAGATGTACCTTTAACAAAACATGTACAGGACTTGAATGGTTAAAACTATTGAGGCTGAAATTCTGAAAGAAATCAAGGAAAATCTAAATAAATGGAGAGACATGCCATGTTCATGAATTGGAAGACTCAACATAGTAAAGATGTCAATTCTTCCCCAACTGATATATTTACTGTAATTCCTATAAAAATCCAACCAAGTTTATTGTAAAAGTTATAAGGAAATGTAAAGGAACTAGAGTAGCTAAAACAATTTTGAAAAAGAATAACATGGGAGGAATCTGTTTATCAGACTTTAAGACATTATATAGCCACAGTAACCAAGGTTGTGTGGTATTGGCAGAGGGACAGACAAATAGATCAACAGAATAGAGAACCAAGAAATAGACTCACCTAAGTAAGTATGCCCAACTTATTTTTGTCATCTGCAAAAGCAATTCAGTATAGGAAATATAGCCTTTTCAACAAATGGTGCTGGAGCATTTGGACATTCATAGGCAAAAAAAAAAACCTGACCTTGACTTAAGCCTAACATTATATACAAAAATTAACTCAAAATAAATCATGGACTTAAATTTGAAACTTAAAATGATACAACATTTAGAAAAAAAGGAAGGAACATTTCAGGATACAGGGTTAGGACAAGAGTGTTTAGACTTGACCCATAAAGCATGATCCATAAAAGGAAAAATTCATAAATTGGCTCACACCAAAATTAAAATCTTGTGCTCTGTAAAAGACCCTTTTAAGAAGATGAAAACACAATCTACATACTATAAGAAAATATTTGCAAACCATGTTATCTGAAAAAGAACTAATATCTAGACTATATAAAAACTCTTAAAACTCAACAAGAGAAAAACAATCCAACTAGAAAATGGGCCAAAGGCATGAACAGACATTTCACTGAAGAGGAAATGCAGATGTCAAATAAGTACATGAAAAGGTGTTCAAAATCATTAGCCATCGGAAAAATGCAAATTAAAACCACGATGAGCTATCACTACACACCTACCAGAGTAACTAAAATAAAATAGAGTGACCAAATGCTGGTAAGGATGCAGAGAAACTGGATCACTCATATGTTGCTAATGGGGATGTAAATGGTACAGCTGCTTTCAGAAAGAATTTGGCAGTTTATTATAAAACTAAATATACAACTACCACACAACCTAGCAATTACACTCTTGAGCACTTATTCCTGGGAAATGGAAATGTCCTTTCACACAAAAATCATGCATAATTATTTATAGGAGCTTTATTCATAATAACCAAAAACTAGAAAAAACGCAGATGTCCTTCAATGGATGAAAGGTTAAACCAACTATGGTATATCCCTTCTACAGAACACTACTAAGCGATAAATAGGAATGAACCACTGATACGTGCAAAAACCCAAATGAATATCCAGAGAATTATGCTGAGTATGATTCCATTTATTTAAATTTTTAAGATGATAACTTTATAAAGATGGAAAACATATTAGTGGTGGCCAGGCATTGAGAAGAGAATGTGGGTGGGAGGGGGGTGGTTGTGGCTGTAAAAGGAACAACATGAGGGATCTTTGTGGTGATGAAAAAGTTCTGTCCCTTGACTGTATCCATGTCAATATCCTGGTTGTGTTACTGTGGGTTTGCAAGATGCTGCTCTTCAGGGGAACTAGGTAAAGGGTATATGCCATCTCTCTGTATTATTTATTTATTTGGCCACACCACGCAGCATACAGGATCCTAGTTCCCTGACCAGGGATCGAACCCATGCCCCCTGCAGTGAAAGCGTGGGGTCCTAACCACTGGACCTTCAGGGAAGTCCCCTCTCTGTATTATTTCTACTTCTCTGGTTAAACCCTGACTGATGCACTGAGGAAAAACACTTAATAAACAAAGCAAAATGAAATAACAAGGCACTTAATTCGAGCTGTCTGTGTGAGGATGGTGAGGAGGAAACAACTTGGAGAGTTTGAGGTAGTCAGTGACTGTTGAAATAGTGTATGTGTGTGGGTGTCCATAATGAGAATTTTGTCTGACTAAATTGAAGTTATTCCTCTTAAGTGACATTTAGAATAGAGACTAGAGGAAACTGGGGATAGAGAAGGAGGGAGAGTTGGTGGCGATTTGAGTTAGAAGTAGACATGAGGAAGGGGGTGATGGTTGAGGTCAATGTGAGCCACTTAAGGTTCTGTGGGCTGTGTAGGTGGAGATGTCCAGTGTGCAGTAGAAAACATGGGTCTGGTTATCAGAAGAGGGGCCCAGGCTGTAGATTAGGCTTAGCTGCATTAGTAGAGATCGTTTAAGGCCACAAATTTAGGTAAAATCAAGTGTTGTATATATAGTAGCCCACATGCTATAGTATGTCATACCCTCTCCTGTAAACACAGTTGGAAACCCAAATTACACAGCTTATTAAAATTAAAAGCTTAAGAAATCCAGGAAGAACTTCAAAGGGGAAAGTACTCACCCAGAAACCCACCAATCAGAGAAACTTTTCCTATGTTTCCTTAAGCTTTCTTTTCTAAGCATATAACTGTGCCTTTGCATATGCCTGTGTATTTGTGGCTTATACATAAAGTTAACTACCCTGATTGTTCAATTTCACCTGTTCTACCTTGGGTGCCCTTTAGGACTCTACTCTTGACAGCCTTTGTCCAAGGTTGACCTTACACTCCGCACCAGTACCCAGACACTTATCTGCTATCATTACTCTGTTTGTTTTAGTCAGCTAGCAGCTCTCCATTAACCCAAGTTTCTCTCCACATACAGAGCAGGGTGTTGAAAGCAACTTTGAGCACAGGTCTCTGAAGGCTGAGACTCCATGATGCACGCTGTATCTAACCGCCAGACAGTGGACATGAACATTTTAGACATGAGACTGCTTATTCCGGCTGAAGCTTTCTCCAAAAATCCAAACTATGAACATAAGGAAGGCCGAGCAGTCTGGGTAAAGTGGGGACTGCAAGCCCACAGCCCTTTCTTCCCCTGGGGACAGTGGGCCCTGACACCCACAGAACTCTTGGCTGCTGCCTGAACACTGCTGGGAAAGCTTGGTTCTAGAAGACCCTGCCTCAGGCATGGACTTCATCTAGGGTTGGCAGCCGTCCTGAACACACAGGACACATCCTCGATGTGATTTTGTCCTGCATTCTATATTGGCTTTGTCAGGACACCCTAAATGTCCTGTATTCAGCTTTTTCAATAAGTTACAAAAATTCAGCAGTTAGAGCTATTTTTCAACCACAGTAATTGGCGATTAAATCACTTAAGGCAACACTAGCTGAGAAGCATACCTCCACAAATAAACATCTGGTCCCTTCTGCAGGTTTGGCTGAGGGAAGATCAAAAGGGCGGGGGGGATTTAGAATTAAAGGAAATATTCACAAAAGAAAAAGCCTGTGTTTCTGGCCACCGTCCCAAGTTATGAACAGGTAACCACCATTAACTAGAATCAGCCCATAAATGACTGCCTTTCTCCAGTAATAGGCTTCTGAAAGACAGCAAATCAATGACAGGGCCAGGCTTCTGAAAATTCAGCCAATCACACTTCTAGTCAGCAAGTCCACAGCAGCCTTACTCTAGTGGCCACAAGATCACCCCTGAAAGTCTGTCAGTCCCTAAACGCTTCCGCTTCTGAATGATCACCAATCCTTGAATCCCCAAACTAACCAAAATCTTATATAGCATCGGCTCTGGATTGTTCTGGAAGACTGAACCTTGCAGGGACACTTCTCCCTTTAGGCAAGCAGGAAGTTCAACGTTTTGCATCAAATACCGAGTTCGGGACTTCCCTGGTGGTCCAGTGGTAAAGAACCCGCCTTCCAATGCAGGAGACGCAGGTTCGATCCCTGGTCAGGGAACTAAGATCCCACATGCCGCGGGGCAACTAAGCCCATGCTCCACAACTACTGAGCTCGAGCGCCTCAACTAGAGAGCCTGTGTGCCGCGCCACAACTGCAGAGCCCACTGTGCACACTCTGGAGCCTGCGTGCCACAACTAGAGAAGAGAAAACCCACACGCCACAACTAGAGAGAAGCCTGCACGCCGCAAAGAAAGCTCCCATATGCCTCAATGAAGATCCCGCATGCCACAACTAAGACCCGATGCAGCCAAAAATAAATAAATAAAATAATAAATAAATCTTAAAAAAAAATACCGAGTTCAATTTATTTATACTTCCTAAGTTCACAGCCCTTTCAACCAATCAACCCTTGTTTACTTGTGAGTGACAGACACACTAACATGGCCTTGAAGATTTCAAATTCAGTCTTTTCAATTTTTGCAGTGGTTGCATTCATCTAGTTTTATCTGTGTATATTTGAACCTTGAAATGCCCAGACAAAAGTGTAAATATTGTAACAAATTTTATCAACAGTACACTTTTATTCAATGAGAAACAATTCCTTTCAAAGATATTTGTGCAGCATACAATTGTCCATTCAGTATAGAAAATGGTGGAAAGTCGGTTATAGACCAGCAAATACTACAGCGCAGCATGAGAGATGTATGATTTCCTCAGCCAGTACCAAAGACAGTAAAACAAATAAAAAAACAAAAAAACAACTCTTTAATTAAGAGAAATTCACATGAAGAAGATAAAATAGTCACAGTGGAAGTTGTAACAGTCTTCTACACTATATATGAAAGATATCAGTCTTTCAGCTCAAATGACTGTTTGAATATACTACTACCAGAATTATTTTCTGATTCCAAAACTGAAAGCAAATTTCAAAATGCCAGGGTGAAATCATAAAAAATGTAATAGCTCCATTTACTATTACAAAGATTATCAAAGATCAAAATGGTAAATCTAAATCATCCATGCTAAGATATCTAAACCTTTTTACAGCATGGCCACAGATGCATGTGATGACAATGCAGGAAACGTTTTCTTCCTTGGCTTGTGTTTTTTTCCTTTTTCTTATGAAAAAGGCTATTGTGAGTAAAATCCCTTCCAGATGAAATTTCAGAAACAGATGATTTTTACAGAGACTCTACTTGAGTTTGGAGTGAATGAAAAAAAATGTACTGGTTTTTGTAGGGATTATACGAGTTTTGGTGGAGATTGTATATATCCATACTTGTATACAGGTGCAAAAAAATTTATTCAAAGTTAAAGCAGAACATGAATGATTCTACTGAAAGTGTTGGCTGTACTTCTCATATTCTGCATAATTCTACTCAAACAGTATCTGATATCCTTTCTACTGACATTGAAATAACAGTCATAAAATTTTTCTCTTATTTCAGCATTTATACAATTTGAACATGGGAATTCCCTGGCGGTCCAGTGGTTAGGACTCTGCACTTTCACTGCCAAGGGCATGGGTTCGATCCCTGGTCACCTGGTTGGGGAATTAAGATCCCACAAGCAGTGAGGTATGACAAAGAAAAAACAAACAAACAAAAAAACGTGAACATAATGACTAAATGATTTTATTAGCATCCAGTATTTTTCAATTCTTTCTCATTCAAAAATCCATTGGCTCTCTTTAACGAGTACAATTGAAGGCTCTTCAGTTTTTTTGTTTTTTTTTTTTAAACACTGAATCATACTTTAATTGTGAAGGAAAAAAAAACAAATTCTTTCTGACTTATTAAATTATCTGTTGAGGGAAGCCTACTTATTTCTTGTTTTTGTTTTTATTTTTTGCGGTACGTGGGCCTCTCACTGTTGTGGCCTCTCCCGTTGCGGAGCACAGGCTCCGAAGGCGCAGGCTCAGCGGCCATGGCTCACGGGCCCAGCCACTCCGCGGCATGTGGGATCTTCCCGGACCCGGGCACGAACCCGTGTCCCCTGCATCGGCAGGCGGACTCTCAACCACTGTGCCACCAGGGAAGCCCCCTACTTATTTCTTGCTCAGAGTTTTCACTATCTCATTTGCAAATGGATTTTACAAAGTGAAAGAAAAACAGGGTTACTGAAGTACTCCATTGCTTAAAGGAACTTGTTGAATATGTTAAATAATTGATGAAAAAGTTCATCTCTTTAAGTGTCGAGGCTTTTCATAAAAGGGACAACATTACTTACGAAGGGGAAAGAAATTCTAACTTGAAGTGGATAATTATTATGGCACTTGCCATGAGTATCTTTTGAAATGGATTTCATTGCTTGAAGAATCTGCTTCTTTCACTTGGATATTACTATATACACTTCCAGCATGGGAACAAGTGAAATCATACGTAGTGCTAAAGAAAAAGGGGATTAAAAAATGATAACAATGTTCTGTTCTGTCAGTGGACAACAGCAAAAAAATTTGTGGATCAACAGGTACAACACAATCCGAAAGAAAGGAAAAACAAGTTCTATTATGCTTATATCAAATTTGGAGAAAAATTCTCAAAATTGTTAACTTTATGTCAGTACATGTTCAGTATGTGAACTAAAAAAGCTGCCTGCCATGTCAGTAAACAAAGGCTGTTGCAGCCATCAGCCACTATAGCTGCCCTCGACAGTGAGCCCTGAGGGAACTCAGGATGAGAAAACACAGGATTCTGTCCCCAGATAGCTGAGGCGCATATCAAAGGAATGATTTCAATGAGCCCAGACTCTTGTATCTTCTCATACACAGAAAAGCGCTAAATTATTTAA
Source organism: Aethalodelphis obliquidens (assembly GCF_003676395.1). Classification (NCBI taxonomy): domain Eukaryota; kingdom Metazoa; phylum Chordata; class Mammalia; order Artiodactyla; family Delphinidae; genus Aethalodelphis; species Aethalodelphis obliquidens. The sequence continues at coordinate 549,294 of NW_020838085.1, read as the reverse complement.
TTTGAGATGTCTGGTTTTCTTTCATTAACAGTAAGCTTTTAATGTTCCCACTACGGGTCTTTGTTGCAAACACTCCTATATATCTTGGCTCCCCTAGTCGCCTCTTCAGAGCAGTCTCTCAGAGTTATCTGAGATGCTGTGTTCTGGGCTTAAGTCCTCACTTTTGTCCACCAAATAAAACATAACTCTCAACCTTTAGGTTGTGCTCTTTTTTTCAGTCGACAAGTATACTGGCTGATAATGCTAACACTGAATTTATGTTCTCATTAATGATTCTTCAATGAACGAAAGAATGAAATAAGTTGGCAGCGACCAGTGTAGAAGCTATGCTACAATGTAAATAGACTGTAGCTGTCAGGAATTTTATAAGCAAATTTTGCAAAACAAGGAATTGTTAAAGAGAAGCAAATAATCAGGGAAATATAATTAAAGAAAGAGCTATATAATGTACATGTTCATTATTTCAGATAACCAAAAGACAATTTTTATACATATCTTCCAAGCAATATTTTTCTTTTATCTCTGTGTATATATACACATATGCAATTAAAAATTATTCAATTCAATTTTGAAAAAAAGAAGTAAGACACAAAGGGCACATCCAGTTCTGTTCTGTTTATATAACGTTCAGGCTAAATTAAACAGTATATTCTTTATGATTTCGTACATATGTCATAAAACTAAAAGGAAAAGCAAGGAGGAAATTCAAGACTCAGAAGGTAACTCTAGTGGAAAGAGAAGGGATACAGTAAGCAATGAACTCACATAGGGTATCTGATGTGTTGGTGGTCTCTTTTCTTACACATATGAGGTTCACACTCTTTTCTACCTTTTAATTATTCTTTAAACTATGCATATATACATCTTCCTATACAAATATATATCTCAATAAATATTTTAAAAATATTTCATTATAAAGTTATCTCATAAATTCCAGGAAGTCTAAGAAGATTTTTGAAAATTATTCAACTTACTACTGATAATAAAATGCAAAACTGCAAAACTTTGTAGACACAATCTCAAAACTTGGATTATTCTCATACAGAAACTACTGACTGATATGAAACTACTGACTGGATTAATAAAGATGGGTTTTACAATGAAATATTGAATTTTAAACTAAAATCCTAAAGAGTTAGCTAGCATTCCTAGACACATTAAAGTTTGCCCAGCTTTACCTCTATGGAAGTCCTGGTTTTCAGAAAATTATAATGAACTATATAACTCATTATTGCAATGTGTTAATCCAACAAAGTATCCATGTTGCTGCCATTAATTCTCTTTTAGTTTCACCATCACATCTTTACTCCACGCAGAGATACATTTTATTTCAATGCCTATGTCAAATTGATAACTGGAAGTGATGTGTCACTCTAAAATGAGGAAAGCTGTCCACAAGCAGTTGCTAGAGAAGCTAAAAATACATTTTCACAGCTGACGTGTTAATGGAGAAGTTAACTCTGCCAGCAACATGAAATGAGAAACTCAAGGCATTTTGAGCATTTGAGAGGCAGCTGATCTCCATTTCACTGGTATTTACCCTTGCTGCACTGGGACCTCTGGCTGGGGACCAGCCTGCTACCTCTACTGTGACTGTAAGGCCCCCAGTCCATCTCTGTACTGAGGGCAGAGGACTGGAGGAACCAGCAGGGCTTTCAAGACACATCTTTCCTCCTACCTACCACGGAGAGAGAAAACAGCGCTTTTCTGTGAGGGGAAAACCTGCTACTCTATATATGAATGAGCTAGATGTTGTCAGTAAAGCCTTCGGAAAGAAGGAAGCCTAAAAATAATAACCAAATCACTTGGAAGATTTCCCAAGATATTAAAGCAGCATCCTCAGTTTCAAGGCCACCGTCTCCACCGATTTCTCCTGAAGTTCACTAGGTCAGGGAGCTCTAGTGCCCGGAGGAGCCGGTCAGGGAGGAGGAATGTGGGGGGAGAGTGAGGAAATGGCTACAGGACTCGAAGATACGAAGATACACGGGATAAGAGGCTCAGACTTGCCTTCGAGTTACTACGGCTCTTTCTTCTTGGTCCTGAGTTATCCTTTTTGTCTATTTTCATTGATTGAATAATGGCATCCTTGCAAAAATTCACTCCACCCGTTGCTCTGTGATCACAGAAGGGCAGATGTATCGTAACTGGATCTTCATTCCTCTCTGAGGTGGAGCACACCACCACTTTCAGAGTAAATGAAGAGGATATATTGAATTCAGAGCGAGAGTCTCCCATAAATGAGCACACCATAGTCTGGAGCACTGCCTAAGTGTAGATTGAGTGTAAATGGCCTTCGGTGGAGTATGTAAATAATTCATTAGGCAGGAAATGAGAATCAGCCATTTTACTATTAGAAACAGTGAGATTCTTTTTTTCTTTATAAGAAAGCTTTTCATGACAGATGAGAATCAATCATCTGATCAAATGCCTTTTCGGCCTTTTGAAACAGCAGAGTGCTAATGCATTTTCCCTTCTTCCTCTTCATAAATGTGAATTCTTATTACACACAGTCTATTGTTGGTAAAGAGAAACTATCAGTCTGGCTTCAGAGTAAGCAGGACACTCTCGAGAGTTATAGCAGTGCCCCACCCCTTCTCTGGCCTGATCTGCCTCAATTTAGTTCCCTCTTCCAATATCCTGAGGTTCTGTAGCCCAACACTTCTAGGGTAGGATTTATTTCACTGTAACAGAGGATAGATTTTTCAAAGGACCTGACCTATGAAATCTGTACTTGAGCAGCACCAATCTCCTCAATTCTTCTGACAGTTTTCCCAACCAATAAGCAGTAGTTTCCCTAAAGTTCTCTGAAATGAAGTCACACACACACACACACACCTGTAGATACTGTGTTGTAATAACATATTTCAAATTTAACTTAATGCCTGGAAGAGAATGTTTAATTGCTTAATAATAGGTTCTTATTCCTTTAAATTGAAGGGAGAAAAAGGTAAGAAACTAGAGAGAGAGAAAGAGAGTGTGAGAGAGAGATCAAGGTGGGGAAGACAGAGAGGTAGGGAGGGAGGGAAAGTGGAATTAGGAAAAGGTGATTTGAAAAAAATAAGTCTGAGAAAGGGGCAGCATGAAAGAATTTTCCTCTTTGGTCTGAAGAATCTATCATAGTGTTGCTGATGGTCTTGGATGAGATATTTCTGGGGAGATGGGGCTGGGAAAGTTCTGAGATGATAGCACTGCCTCTGTCTAGTCACCACCACACAACCCAGATGCATATGGTTCACAGGAGCCTCCTAGGAATTATATTACAACAAAAACGTAATGGTGTCTGTCTTTGGATTTTGTGATTTTTAACATTTTCTTTGTGCTGTTCTACACATTCCACAATGTGGAAACCATTCAAATATTAAATACTTTTAAAATGATCATCCAGACTCTTTTAGGTGTTATCATAGATCCAACTCTATGATCTATCCAACTCTTTGGGTCTAAGAGGGCCTCATCATTTAATGAGTTACTCCTCAGAATTATTAGTACCTTAAAAAGTAACACACTGATTTTTTTATGATTATACAGACAACATTATTATGGAATTTAGATAAGCTACAAGCATAAAAACAGAATTAAAAGACATACCTAAAACCTCATCACTTCATTACTCAGAGTTACTATTAATATTTTATGTATTTTAATCTTTTTTTAATATATAAAATTATTTACTTATTTTTGGCTGCATTGGGTCTTCGTTTCTGCGTGCGGGCTTTCTCTAGTTGCAGCGAGCGGGGACTACTCTTCATTGTGGTGCACGGGCTTCTCATTGCGGTGGCTTCTCTTTGTTGCAGGGCATGGGCTCTAGGCTCGCGGGCTCTAGAGCGCAGGCTCATAGTTGTGGCACACAGGCTTAGCTGCTCTGCGGCATGTGGGATCTTCCTGGACTAGGAATTGAACCCGTGTCCCCTGCACTGGCAGGCAGATTCTTAACCACTGCGCCACCAGGGAAGTCCCCGTATTTTAATCTTTTAATTACCCAAATACTACTACTGATGATGATGATGATGATGATAATAATGGCTAAGTGCTTTCTTTGTGCCAGATCAGTTTTAAGTATTAAATGTATTAACTAATTTACCTTTCACCCAATTCCATGTGTAGATATATCATTATCTCCATTTTGCAAGTGGGGATATGGACACTTTAAACAATTAGGTGACATGGCTAAGGTCCCAAAGTTAGAGATACAGCCAGAGCTTAACCACTCTAAACTGCCTTAATTGCGCGCGCGCGTGTGTGTGTGTGTGTGTGTGTGTGTTGGACATTTGACTTATGCATGCATCAAAATACAACTTGAGGCTTGTAGCTCACAGCTGTTTCAAAACCCAGTTAAGAGGGTGAGTGGGGGTAATCTTTCTTTGCTACTGGGTGAACATTTTGTTTATTCATATATCCATGGATGGACACTCTACCTCTTGGCTATTGTAAATAGTGCTGCTATTAACATGGGTATGTAAATCTCTGAGATCCTGCTTTCAATTTTTTCGAATGTATATCCAGAAATGTAATTGCTGGATCATAGGGTAATCTTAATTTTTTGAGCTGTTTTCCATACCTGCTGTATCATTACATTCCCACCAACTGTGCACAAGGGTTGCCATTTAACTACATCTTCACCAAAACCTGTTATTTGTTATTTACATATTTTTTTAATGTTAATAGTAGCCATCCTAAGGTATGAGGCAATATCTGATTGTAGTCAGTTTAGTCTTTTGAGGGAGGCTTTCTCTCCTTCTGGGAATCTGACACTTCCATTAATCCTACAGTGTTTATAAGCGAATAGAAAATATAAACTATGTAAATTGTACTATCATTAGTGGCATGCAGATTTTAAGATAATCAGTAACAACTGCCACAAAGAGAGAACACATTAAATGTATTTAGAGAGAAATTTTTCGAAAGGAGCATATTCAGAATCTCCTATCTATATACTCCCCACAATCTTCAAGGAATCATCCACAACCAGATATCCTAAATTCTCAAGCCCTGAGATGATCTTTACATTTTAATTTCTTTCCATCCAATGAATAGCCAATTGCTATATCTAGTCATCTTTCTTTGTGGCAATGATAGATCTCATGCCAAGCCCCTTGTCTAAGTCTTGACTCTGACTTTCTCTAAACCAAAGCATAGCAAGCCCTAAATTTTAAATCATTTTCCATTTCAGATATACTGTACTTGCTCACAACAATTCAGGAGCACCCCAGGGTTATATACAAATTTCTGACTAATCTTCAACATTTTCACCCAAAATTCAGTGTTATATGTGTCCTCACTTTTGAATGATCACCCCAAATTTATGGGTACAATTCCCACATTATCCCCAGAAAACATCTTCATCCATTTATTTTAAGAATACAATTCTGTACTTAGAATTATAGAATCTGGAATCCTTTAGAAGGATTAACAGTAGTTTAGTCCAACCATTAGTATTTTATAATTTTTCTATCAAGCTTGCCCTAATCAAGCTTCAATTTCTCCAATGAGTAGAATTGTCTCTGCCCACAGTCTGCTAACCAGAGCTTCCTGTGAAGGAAATGACCTCTGATGGTAGGAATAGGAGAAGGTAGGGCTTGCTGCATGCCAAACGGTGTGGCACTACTATTAGTTCTAATTCTTGAAGCTCTGTACCAGAAGGGAAAACTAAGCCAAAACTGAGGAATGAGGAGAATAGAAGTTTGGAGGTACAAAAAAAAAAATCAAGAATATATCTTGAAGAAGTTAAGCAGAAGCAGGGAAAAGGAGAAGGGGAAAACTCAGTAATGAGGAACTGAAGCAAATTATGTACAGTGTAAAAAACTTTAGTCCTATATACTGCCCCTGTGTGCTTCACAGACTGAGAGTGGGGATGGAAAGGGGTTGTCCTCTTGTCTGGGTCTTTTGTGAGGTGCTTTTTCAGATCTGCCCATCAAAAGGCTGCTGGAGGGTGTCTATAGGCTGTCACTCCATGAGACATTGCAGGAGACCTCAGGAGTCCAGAATGGCCTAAGCATCCCTTCCTGTGTCTCAGCAGCTCTTCACTAATGACTGAGGTGGGCGGGTTGTAAAGAGGAGCCGCGCTGAACAGCTATCTGTGAGGGATTAGAATTAAGGTCCATCATCTAAAAAACAGTACAAATGAACTTATTTACAAAATAGAAACAGATTCACAGACACAGAAAACAAACATGGTTACCAAAGGGGAAGGTGGGGAGGGATAAATTGGGAGTAAAGGACTAAAAGATGCACACTACCACCTACCAAACAGATAAACAACAAGGATTTTCTGTACATCACAGGGAACTATATTCAATATTTTATAATAAACTATAATGGAAAAGAATTGAAAACAACACAATAGATATATACATGTATATGCATAACCGAATCATTTTTCTGTACATCTGAAACTAACACAATATTGTAAATCAACTATACTTCAATTAAAGAAAAAACAGGAAGCCATCCAGACAGATTTTTCTTGACGATGTATTTATGGAAAAGATTTCTGATTTTTCTGATTTACAGATTTATCTATAAAATATCATTGCTTATTAAAATCAAAGTTCTTCATAAAAAAAAAAAGAATTAAGGTCCATCAGGGCTTAACTGAAGAAAGGGAAACTAGCATGCAAAATAGAAAACCAGAAAGAAGCCACCTCTTGTCTACAAAACTCAAAAGTAGGGAGCTGGGGCTTCCCCGGTGGCACAGTGGTTGAGAGTCCGCCTGCCGATGCAGGGGACACGGGTTCGTGCCCCTGTCTGGGAAGATCCCACATGCCGCGGGGCAGCTGGGCCCATGAGCCATGGCCGCTGAGCCTGTGTGTCCGGAGCCTGTGCTACGCAATGGGAGAGGCCACAACAGTAAGAGCCCCGTGTACCGCAAAAAAAAAAAAAAAAAAAAAGAGTAGGAAGCTGGAAGCTTGGCAAACCCTTGGCACGTCAGATGCAAGGCTTTGAGGAGTATGACTGCCAGATCTGGGTATGAAGCTAATATGTTACCAGCCTTGGTCAAGATCTAATTAAGATCAGAAGTTAGGGACTTCCCTGGTGGCCCAGTGGTAAAGAATCCACCTTACAATGCAGGGCACGCTAGTTCGATCCCTGGTTGGGGAACTAAGATCCCACATGCCGCGGGGCAACTAAGCCCATGTGCCTCCACTAGAGAGCCCGTGTACCGCAAACTACAGAGCCTACGCACCCTGGAGCCTGTGCACCACAACTAGAGAGAAGCCCACACGCTGCAACGAAAGATCCGTATGCCACAACAAAGATCCCAAGTACCGCAACTAAGACCAGATGCAGCCAAAAAAAAAAAAGATCAGAAGTTAGATGTGGCTTGAGCCTACAGTATGAGTGATCTCAGTGTGTGCAGCTGAATGAAATTTTGGTAAGAGAGCAATGGATATTCACTAATTAAATGGAGGAGCACACAGTGAATAGAATGATTATCGGTCAATATTCATTGGTAAACCAAATGAATACTAGCAATGTAATCACAATGCAAACTCTCAATTTTTTTTGGTGCCTTAAGAAATATGCCCTTAAAGGAACTTTTCATTTTTTTTTTTCCTACTCTCATCTCACATTTTGTCTTTTGGCACGTCAAGCTTGAGGATACCAAGTGTTTGCCTTTGGAAAGAATTTGAGTGGCTTAAGCCAGATGGGAAATTGGACCATCTGGGGTTATCTCTGCATGCAATGTAAGTTTAAATACCGTAAGAGGGACTGGCTAACTGCCCAGATAACACCACTGATTCTCTAGATTTATTGGGTTTTTCCAAGAGCTTCACTTCACCATGGGAGTTTATTTTCAAGCAGAGTACTGCTCTGATTTCCTTGGAAGAAGAAAAAAAAAATTAAAGGAATGGATGAAAGAATAAGACTTAAAAATGCAGTATTTTATTGTTATCATATATCTCATACTAGGCTTTCAGCTCCTAAAATTATTCAAATTAGCAATAATGGGACCTCATGAGGACCAAACCTTCTAGAAAGATATGAACACTGTAACCTTGAATATATGTAGTATCCCTTTTTCTTATCTAATGTAATATTTTTTTCCAACTAAGAAGATTCCTTTTGCAAGGTTGTCTCAGGATTGTATCAGGGGAATTCCCCTTGGATGCTGTACTGTAGTAAAGAAAATGTGTTTCCTCTACTTTCTCGCCTGGTGAGTTCTCAAGGGGTATATAAAATCAACAGCAACAAGCACAACAAAAAAGAAGTGTAATACCTCTAGAAGGGATGTCACCAATGGGACTACTTTTGCCAATTCACCTTTAGAAAAATTCTTGCACGGTGACCCAAAGGCACTTTGTCTCTTGAAAGAGTCAGGTTTTGTGATTCTAATGCATTGACCAGGTTGGATTTTAAGAGATACTCTAAGCAGGAGTCCAAATAAAAGACTCACTCAAGGATTTGTGGACAGAGACCATAACTTTCTTGTTCTTTAGCTTTGCTGAATACTTAATACAGAGCTTGACACAGAGCAGTAGTTCAAAGATTAAGTGAACAAACTATTTTCTTATCTGTTCCTACCTCACTCCTAACTCCATATTTTTTATTTCTTTTGCCTAAACAACTCATTATTTTTCATTATATCATCATTTCTTTTTATTACTGTTTCTCCTGCTATATATGCTCCTAAACTTCCTGGGTGTCACATCAACTTTTCTCCATGTTTACTTTCATCTTTCCATTAGTGTTTGACACATTCATAACACTGCTAGGTAATTTCACCCTAGCCAGGTCCCAAATACTCCTTTCTGCATATGCTTACTAAAGGTTACCCCCTCCTAACATTTAAAGATTAAAGTATCAGGAACAACCTTATCTAGCTTCGTAATTCCTAAAGAAGATTTAATTCTTATCGTTTAGGTTAGGGAAGAAATTCAGATTTATTTTCATATTGGGTTGGCCAAAAAGTGCCTTAGGTTTTTAAGCAAAAACAAAAGACACATTTTTCATTTTCACCAAGAACTTTATTGAACAACGTATTCACCCTTTTGTTCCACTACCTTCTGCCATTTTTCAGGCAACTTCATAATTCCATCTTCCCAAAACTTTTTACCTTTTTGAGCAAAGAACTGTTCCAGATGCCTTTTACAGTCTTCCGGGGAACTGAAATTTTTTCCATTAAGAGAATCTTGTAAAGACCGAAATAAATGGAAGGTGCAATGTCTGGTGAATATGGCGGATGAATCAGAACCTCCCATCCAAGCTATAACAGTTTTTGCCTGGTCATCAAACAAACATGTGTTCTTGTGTTATCCTGAAGGAAGATTATGCGTTTTCTATTGACTAATTCTGGACACTTTTCGTCAAGTGCTGCTTTCAGTTAGTCTAACTGGGAGCAGTACTTGCTGGATTTAATCGTTTGGTTTTCTGGAAGGAGCTCATCATAGAGGACTCCCTTCCAAACCCACCATACACACAGCATCACTTTCTTTGGATGAAGACCGGCCTTTGGTGGGGTTGGTGGCAGTTCACTTCGCTTGCCCCACGATCTCTTCTGTTCCCCACTATTGTACAGTATCCACTTTTCATCACCCGCCACAATTGGTTTTAAAAACGGAACGTTTTCGTTACGTTTCAGTAGAGAATCCCATGAGTAAATATGGGGTCAAGAAGGTTTTTTTCACGTACGTGGAACCCAAACATCAAAGCGATTCACAAAACCAAGCAGGTGCAAATGATTTTTAGCATTTGATTTGGATATTTTGAGTATGTCAGCTATCTCCTGCATGGTGTAATGCTTATTGTTCTTAATTTTTGTCTCGATTTGATGGCTATCCACTTCAACTGGTCCACCCGACCGTGGAGCATCGTCCAGTGAGAAATCTCCAGCACGAAACTTTCGCAAACCACTTTTGACACATTCGATCAGTCACAGCACCTTCTCCATACACTGCACAAATCTTTTTTTTGCGTTTCAGTTGCATTTTTACCTTTCTTGAAATAATAAGGCATAATATGCCAAAAACGTTGCTTGTTTTCTTTCATCTTCAATATTAAAATGGCTACACAAAAATTCACCAATTTGATATGTCTTTCTTAAACGCACACTGATATGACAGCTGTCACATACAATCTAACAAAATTGTTTTGAATGAAGTTAAAGACAACTAAGTGCTACTAGAGCCATCTTATGGAAAAAAACGGAATGAACCTTTTGGCTAACCCAATAAAATTCACTTTTTGTAATTACATAACTCCTCAACTAAAGCTAAGAACATATATGATTGAGGCCAGCTTTGAGACCCAGTGCCGTTTATTGGAACTGATTCATATGGTAGAACATGAAATGATAAATCAGCAAATGTTAATGGCCAACAATCTATGTCAGGGCATCCTTATTAATTTGCTGTTATATTTCAGCCTAAATCCTGTACATGTGTGAGTGTGGGAGTCATGGTTTATGTTGATATGAGTTACAGAAATCACACATCAGATGAATTTTCTATTGACAATTTCCTTAATCTCAGGCAAGGTAAATTCAGGTACCTTTTCAGAAATGGTTATATCTGGCTATGTGTTGCAAATAACTGATATAAGGGAAGGATCATAGCAACAGAAATGTGTACAGAACTACCTGTTCTCTGAGTTATTATATTTTGAGATGGGGGCATTTCAGTCAAACTTATCTTTCCTTTAAGACGGAATCATAAATTCAGGCTTCTTGGTCAGTACCATGTAAATACAGGTAACCTGGTATATGCTTCATTCTTTTCTGGTTTTTCTTAGAACTAATCAGTAACTTATCAGTAACATTCTAACATCCATTTCTTTATCCATACATGGGGTTATAGTATACACTACATGTAACACAGCTAAGAAAATGACTACTGCTTTCGTCAAAAATCAGTGGATTTTCTCCACAAAGACTCCATTTGTGGAAAGACTATTCATGTGGATGGTTTTGAATAGCTTGGTTTCATACAGTGCCTTCTTCACTTTTTACCTGCTATAAACATACACGATGGCAAAAAGCAATTTATTAGTGATTTAATTAAATAAAGGTGGATCAGGAATATTCTCAAATGTTAAAATGCTCCATGGCTGACTCTACTCATTGGATGTAGTACTTTTAGCTTTGGGGCAAGTAAAAGCACAAAAAGCCAAATGCTGAATGAGAGAAGATGAGGGAAAGGAGTTGGAATGAGAAACTGAGGAGCATCAAGAAGAATTATGTCTCTGCTTGAGGAGGCCTATGGAGTGTCCCTGGATGACCCTATCCCTCTACTTCCATCCTTCGCCCACAGCTCACAATGACCCAGGCAGCATGGCGTGTCTCTGTGTGCAGTACAGCAGTGGTGCTAGACTACTGTGTTCCCTTCCCACCCACACCCCATCCCAATCTATTTGGTTTTGGAACAATCATCTGATTCATTTGTGACCCTCTTATGGCCTCATTAGAGTCAGCATATATTTTGATTCTAGGAAAAGCAGGCCAGACGGTACTGGAAATAGGTAGGAAGGGTCTCTCTACCCTTCTAAGCCATCTCCCTCTGTAGTTGACTGAGCACCCAGATGGTGAATTCCAGGAAGTAGACCAAGCACTTCTTGCTATCCCAAACCATTTATTTTAAATGACGAGCCTACTCATTGTTCAAGCTGACAATCAATTCCAGTTTTATACCAATAAATAGTCTAAAGAGGTGACCATCTGTCACCAACATTTTCTGTAATAGTCTACGCTCATTTTAAGTTTCCAGAAAAGTGACTAACGCGATGGAAGAATGCCTTCTCTAGACTTGAACTAGAGTGCATACTCTTTACATCAGTAGTGTTCGACCTTGACTGCCCATTAGAATCACTTGGAAAATAGTCAAAAATCCAGATGCTAAGGCCATGACCCAAACCATTAAATTAGAATCCCTGGATGTTGGGTCCAGTCATCAGAATTTTGTTTTTTTGTTGCTTTTGTTTGTTTGTTTGTTTTTGGCTGCACTTCGCAGCTAGTGGGATGTGGGATCTTAGTTCCCCAACCAGGGAATTGAACCCGGGCCCTTAGCAGTGTGAGCACAGAGTCCTAACCGCTAGACCGCCAGGGAATTCCCTCACCAGAGTTTTATAAACTCTGCAGGTGATTCCAATGTGCAGCCAAGTTTGAGAATCATTGCTTTATACAACAGTTTGCAACTAGAAAAGCCTTGTTGAGGACTATCCGTTCATAATCATCTATTCCAGTAGTTTGTGTTTCTATAATGGACATAGATCTGAATAGATGTGACATAACACAGACCTCCAAAGATGCAAACTCACTTTGATAAGATATGAATTTGTGGCAGGTGTGATTCTTTCCTAAGTCAGATGTTTTAATAGGGGCTACGGTTCTAAGAGCACATGTCCTTTGTCCACAAACAGCTCTCAGAGCTAGGTGTTCTGATATGATGCATCTTTCCCGTGGTGCATATTAGCACGTGCAGTAAAAGTCCACAGAGGCAGGCGTCATTAGCAGGATGCCAGTGGAGTCAGGAGAAAAAAATCAATGCGGCTCACTCACTGCCAGCATTGGGAGTATTTGATATTTAATATTCACTAAAGTGCATGCTGAAGGGCCATTTTCTATTGATTTTCACTCTGCAGTGAGGCGGTGGGGAGGCACAGCAGTCCTTTAAAGAGCTCTCACAAGCCCATCAGTGAGGTCTTCATGCTATTATAGTATTTAGTGTTGTAACTGGTTTTAGTCTTATATTCCCAAATTCTGATGGGGTTACACATGCTACTTATTACTGGAATATTAAATAAGAGTTCAGTTCTACTCCTCAAGAACCTTAGCACTTCTGTAAAATCTTTATTTCCCAAATTTATGCACTTCTGAAATCTGCATAACTTGAGATGAAGCACTGAATCATCCCAGGTGCTTACTCTGTCAAAGCAATTTCCCACTACTCTTTGCTCTTTATCCCTTATTTTTCATTTCTTTACCTCAGTGTTAGGAAATAAAGAAAGTAAAGGTGAGGAAGGAGGTGGAATAGTATATTTCTTATTGACAACTCTCTTGAACACTTACCATATAAAACTTGGTTTAGCATCTAAAACACTGGTGGAGTTAGAATTTAATCAGTGCCCCATATCTCTAGAATTCATAAAAATCCCAAACTCTTACATTGCTTAGTTTTAAGGATTATAGGCTTTATTTCAGACCTACTTCTCAGATTCTTCTCAGACCTACCATCTCAGACCTACTGACTCAGATTCTAAATACATCATGTATCTATTCAGCTTGGGGAACCATGATTTAACCAAATGAGTTTGAACTCATTTTTCTTCGAAACTAAATCCATTCTCAACATTAAAAGGAAAATGGGGACAAAGTTGTAAAAGGAACTCTTTGTGGAAACATTTACTGTTTCCATTGTAGAGGAATAAAGATGTTACAATTGGACTACATCTCCAAAGTGTAAACGATCTTCATGAGTGCAGAAGAAATTTAGATTAAAATACATAATGTATTTCCCAAGTTTATGTTTCTGGGTCCAAAGCAGAAGTTCTTGGAAGATACACAGGTGGACTGATTCAATTACTTTTGTCAGAATTATTCAATGAATACCTGGTATTTTCCAAAAATTGACCCAGGTGTGAGGATACAATATGTGTTCTCAGGACATTTCCAATATAGAGAAGAAGAAACACAAATAAATACACTCAATTGGGACTGCAATGGCTGTGTGTATGAGGATGCTAAGGGACCACAGCAAAGGCCATCCCAACGCTTTCCTGATGTACTCATCAATATCTTTGTTGAGAAAAATTATATTTGAATTGATTTTTGAAATGTGAAGGAATACACAGGAAAGAAAGGGAAAAGCAAACTCCAGGAAGAGGGAAAAGCACATATAACCTGCAAACAGTGCAGGGGACTTGGCAGAGACTCAACTCTCAGAATGAAAATTGGGGAGTTGCAAGTGATGAGGCCCAAGGAATAAGCCTTGTAAGTAAGGCTAAGGAGTCTGAACTTCATTCATTTGGGAAATCACTGCAGGCTAAGGCATGATCAGTTTTTCCATTTGGAAAGATAAATCTGACATCAGTAGGAGAGCTGGAATGACCCAAGGAGGAAAGACATTAGGAGGCCAAGGCAATAGTCCAAATAAGAAATCTGAATGTCTTCAGCTAAAAACGATGCTGCATTTAAAAACAGCACGTTGGGGACTTCCCTGGTGGTCCAGCGGTTGAGACGCTGTGCTCCCAATGCAGGGGGCCCGGGTTCGATCCCTGGTCAGGGAACTAGATCCTGCGTGCCGCAACTAAGAGCCTGCATGCTGCAACTAAAGATCTCACATGCCGCAATGAAGATCCCGCATGTGGCAATAAAGACCCCATGTGCCGCAACTAAGACCTGGTGCACCAAAATAAATAGATAAATAAATAAATAAATATTAAAACAAACAAAACAGCATGTTGGGTGATGTCAGCAAGATGGCAGAGTAGGAGCTCCCAGCCCTTGTCCCCCCTCAGAAAAAAATTTAACAATTACTGGGATTTCCCTGGTGGTCCAGTGGCTAAGACTCTGTGCTCCCAATGTAGGGGGCCCAGGTGAGATCTCTGGTCAGGGAACTAGATCCCACATGCCGCAACTAAGAGTTTGCATGCCGCAAATAAAAAGATCCCGCATGCTGCAACTAAAAAGATCCTGCATGTCACAACTAAAGATCCCACATGCCACAACTAAAAGATCTCACATGCCGCAACTAAAAAGATCCCGCATGCTGCAACAGAGATCCCACGTGCAGCAACTAAGACCTGGTGCAGCCAAATAAATAAATAAATATTTTTTTAAAAAGTTAACAATTACCCACCAATGAAATAACTCTGGGAGAGTTCTGGAGTACAATGAAGAAGCTGCAGCAACCCAGGGAGCACAAAAACTGAGGATGTCCACATAGGAAAGCATAGGAATCATTTTACCTATGTCATCCTATCTCACAGCCCAGCCCAGCTTGGGGCCAAGAAGCATCACACTGGCCACGACCTCCCCTCATGGAGAATAAAGAGACCAAGAGGGCGCTAGCACCCTTTCCCACCTAGGAACTCAGCAATGCTGTGGACACTTAGAGTTTTTATCATTCAAGACCCCCTCTCAGTCTTTGACGATGCTGACCCCAGCTGATGGAGATTGCCTGGAGTCCACGCCACGGTGTCCTCCTCTGGCTGGAGATGCCAATCCTCCACTCCTTTTCCTGGTGCTGCTGCTGCTACACTCATACTAACACAACAGGCATGCAATTAACAGCAATACAATAATAGTGGGGGACTTCTATATTCCACTTACAATAATGGATGGAACATCAAGACTGAAAATCAATAAAGAACCAGCTGACTTGAACAAATTATAGACCAAACGAATGTGACAAACATACAGAATTTTCCACCCAACAGGAGAAGAATACACATTCTTCTCAAGTGCACACTGGACATTCTCCAGGATAGATCACATGTTAGATCACAAATGAAGTCTTTACAAATTCAAGAAGATTAAAATCATTCCAAGGATATTTTCTGGCCAAAATGGAATGAAATTAGAAAACAACAATAATAAAATGGAAAAAATTCACAAATATGTGGAAACTAAACAACTCACTTTTGAACAACCAATGGGTCAGAGAAGAAATCAAGAGAGAAATTAAAAAGTGAAAACACAACATACCAAAACTTATGGAATGCAGCAAAAGCAGTACTAAGAAGGAAGTTCATAACAATAAATGCCTACATTAATAAAGAAGAAAGATCTCAAATAACTTTACACCTCAAGGAACTGGAAAAAAAGAACAAACTAAACCCAAAGTTAGAAGAAAGAAAGAATCATAATAAATCAAATGGAGAGAGCAAAAATAAAACAAATAGAGAATAAAAATAGAAAAAAAATCAACAAAACTAAGAGTTGACTTTTTTTGAAAAGTAAAATTAGAAAACCTTTAGCTAGAATAATTAAGAAGATTCGAATAAATAAAATAAAAACATGAAAGAGGAGATGTTACCACAGATGTCTCAGAAATAAAAAGAATCATAAAGGATTATTATGAACAATTATATGCCAACAAATTGGATAATCTAGAAGAAATGCATAAATTCCTAGAGATATACAACCTACAAAAACTGAATAAAGAAGAAATGTAAAACCTGAATTGACCAATAACAAATAAGAAGACTGAATCAATAATCAAAAACCCTACAATAAAGAAAAGCAAAGGACCAAATAGCTTCATGGGTGAATTCTATCAAACATTCAAAGAAGAATTAATACTAATCCTTATTAAACTCTTTAAAGAAACAGAAGAAGAGTGAATACTAATAAACTCATTTGATGAAGTCAGCACCACCCCAATACCAAAATGAGACAAAGACACTGCAAGGAAAGAAAACTATAGACCAATATCTATGATAAACATAGATGCAAAAATCCCCAATAAAATACTAGCAAACTGAATTCAACAACATATTAGAAGGATCATATACCATGACTTAGTGGGGTTTATCCCTGGGATGCAAGGAAGGTTGAACATCCACAAATCAATCAATGTGATACACCACATTAACAAAATGAAAAAAAAAAAACAAAACACATGATCATCTCAATAGATTCATAAGAAACATTTGACAAAAATCAACATCCATTCATGATTAAAACTCTCAACAAAGTAGGTATAGAAGGAACTTACCTCAAAAGAATAAAGGTCATGAAAAACCCACATCTAACATCATAATCAGTGGGGAAAAACTGAAAGATTCCCCCTATGATCTTGACAAGGCAAGAATGGACACTCTTACCATGTCTATTCAGCACAGTACTGGAAGTCCTAGCCAGAACAATTAGACAAGGAAGGAATGTAAGGCACCCAAATTGGAAAGGAAGAAGTAAAAGTATCTCTGTATAAAGATGGCATGATCATATATGCAGAAAACCCTAAAGACTCAACAAAAAACTGCTAGAACTAATAAACTAATTCAGTAAAATTGCATGTCACAAAATCATCAAACAAAAGTCACTTGTTTTTCTATACACTAACAGCAAAATATCCAAAAAAAGAAATAAAGAAAACAATACCATTCACAATAACATCAAAAACAGTAAAATACTTGTGAAAAAATTTAACCAAGGAGGTGAAAGATCTATACACTAAAAACCATAAGACAGTGAAGAAAGAAATTGAAGAAGAAACAACTAAATAGAAAAACATCTCATGCTCATGGATTGGAATAGTTAATATTGTTAAAATGTCCATACTACCTAAAGCTATCTATTAAATTCAATGTAATCCATATAAAAATTCCAAAGGCATTTTTCATAGAAATAGAAAAAACAATCCTAAAATTCATATGGAACCACAAAAGACACTGAATAGCCAGTGGTCCTGAGAAAGAACAAAAAGTTGGAGACATCACACTTCCTGATTTCAAACTATATTGCAAAGCCTAGCAGTCAAAACAGTATGGCACTGGCATAAAAACAGACACATAGACCAATGGAACAAAGAATAAAATCAATCAGTCCATACATCTATGTTCAATCGATCTTCAACAGGAGTCAAGAACACAAAATGTTATGGGGGAAAACTGGATATCCACATGCAAAAGAAAGAATTCGGACCATTTTCTCATACCATATACAACAATGAACTCAAAATGGATTGAAGACTTAAATGTAGACCTGAATCAGTAAAACTATTAGAGGAAAAGATGGGAAAAAGTTCTTGACATTGGCCTGGGATACGATTTTTTTTGGATATGACACCAAAAGCATGGGCAACAAAACCAAAAAAGAGACAAATGGGATTGCATCAAACTAAAAATCTTCTGCACAGCAAAGGAAAAATTCCACAGAATGGAAAGGCAACCTATGGAATTAGAGAAAATATTTGTAAATCCTACATCTGATAAAAGATTAATATCCAAAGTATGTAAGGAATTCATGAAACTCAATAGCAAGAAAATAAATAACCTGATTTTAAAAACTACAAAGGACCTGAAAAGACATTTCTCTATTAATGACATACTAATGGCCAACAGGCATATGAAAAGGTGCTCAACTTAACAAATTATCAGGGAAATGTAAACCAAAACCACAATGATATATTACCTCACATCTCTTAGAATGACTATTATCAAAAAGACAAAAGATAACAAGTGTTGATGAAGACATAGACAAAGGAGATCCCTTGTTGGTGAGAATGTAAATTGGTACAGCCATTATGGAAAATGGCATGGCGGTTCCTCAAATAATTTAAACATAGAACTACCATATGATCCAGCAATTCCACTTCTGGGTATATATTCAAAGGAATTGAAATCCATATCTTGATGACACCTCTGTCAGACCCCTGACCCCAGGAACTGTAAGATAATAACTTTGAGTTGTTTTAAGCCACTAAAATAATGCTAATTAGTTTTAGCTGAAATTAGAAGATAATACATGTGCCATCGCTGGATCCTAGATTTGACTCTTACCTGAGATCAAGGCATCTCTACCCAACACCTGCTCAGAGTCAGAGTTTAATCACAAGAAAGGGATAAAGAGAGATATCTGTTGGACAGGCAGCCATAGTATCTGCTACAGAAACCTTCCAATAGCACTTATCATATATTATAAATTCATCTTTTCACATAACTGCCTCTTCCCTTAAACTATGAACTCCTCATAAACATGAACCAGGACATATTCATTTTGATATTCATATTGGCTATTGTGGGAAATGGCCTATTGTAGGTTTCAATAATTTTAAAATTAATGGATAGTAGAATGAATACATAATTATCAAAGTCACAATTTTGATAAACATTGGGCTAGAAAAATGGGTAAATACAGTGGTCCAAAGTAAAAAATAAGCTTCTGTCAGTTATAGGTTTTCACTACTGTAGAGATATTAGAGTGCTTTTTTGTGTGGGTCTGTCACTCCTGGGCCCAATGCTTCCCATAGTCAATTGTATTATTTTTGATGATTTTTACAAGTGGACTTCTGAAATGACCCTTTATTTTACAAAGTTTAGCTGTCTTTAAGAGGAACCACAATTCAGTTTTAAGCAACAAAAATGTAATTCTTCACAGTATCATCAAAATTTCATGAATATTTTATAAAATTGAGTCATGAGCACTGCAATTTTCTCTTCAAATGCTGTGAGACTGAGATACGGGAAGTCGTAATAGACTATTAAAAGTTTTGGCTTCATGTTTGAAGATAACCTAAAAGATTACACCTTCCAAAAACTCTCAAGCAATTAATTATTCATCAAAATGTAAAAAAGGTTTTTGCATGCAAAAAAGGTTTATGAATGCAAAAAGTTTTCAAATAATATATTCTTTACTTATCCTCAAAGAAACTAAACATATTAAGAATAAATCTTGCCTTTCTTCTTTGTTTCACTTATAACCAAGGTAAATGTATAGTGTAGGTGTTATTCTGTATACACAATACCAAATTTACACTTTAGATGATACATTTGTCAGAGAAAAAAATCTAAGATTTAGTAATGTAGTAACTTTCAATAGTTGATTCTCTTAAAATAATTACTCAGTGAAATAAAGAATGAAATTAGAAAAGTTAGTGACTATTTTAGCACTATTTGATTTAAACTCATATTTCATTCTGGTATTGCAGGTATACCTCTCTGTTTTTCCTTTACAGCTAGTGAATATATGGTCTTAGAACACTTTAAATAATTCATGATTATTAGACCAGGAACCAACTATTTCAATTAAACCCAATGGTTTAACAAACCTCTCGAGAACTTAGTATCGGGAATCACAGTGCAACTAGGGGAGCTTTCTATTTTCCAATTAGAGAATAGTGGGGCCATATGTTGAAATGAAAAATTATACCATCAGTATAGTTTAAGAAGTTTTAAGGTATTAGTGATAAAGGATCTTGGTAAAATAAAGTAGAGTAACCTCTTCCCAAAATTTTGTCACCCAAAAGAGGTAAAAGACAACAAAGGCCAATATCAAGGGCAATGAATGCAAGTGTCAGAATCAAAATCTCCGTTAGAACTAGAGTCTGAACAGCACTGAGGAGTTTGACTAGAATTCCATAGCCAGCGGGCATAGAGAAATCGTTGGATTGTCCACATTAGGAAGGATTAAAGTGTTCAGACGCCAGATACTGGAACGACTGGATCTCGATAGAGGGGATACAAACAGGTTTAACTGTGCCCATCAAAGTAGGCAGATATAGAGAAGGAAGCCATGCACCATGGGGTTGGCCTGGGAGTCCCAGTTTTCAACCCTGTCCAGTTTTGTGTCACTCAGTGTAGAGAAATGATTGTGGTAGTACAGATACCAGAGGTGGTACCCTGGTACTAATTCACACAGATCTGGTTTTCCAGCAGTATTTGAAGAACAACATTTTCAATGTGATTTTGAGAGCCAAAAGCAACCCCAAATCACCACAGTTATGTATCTATATCTATATCTATCTATTAATCTATCTATCTATCTATCTATATATATTTGTTTCAAATGGCTCTTTCTCAAGTATAGAAAAGTAAAATAATGTTAAGGAATGAGGCAGTTTTGTAGCATTCTGATGCCTTAAGCAAAAGTAGCCCTTTAGAATGATGGTTCTATTAAGCAGAATTACTCAGAATAGATCATTGAGAGTTGGAAAGAGAAAGTAAGAACATTTGAGTGAACACAGGAAAAGAATATTTTGAAGAGTGAAACTCTTCCTTAGTGGTAGAATCACTGGCTATGTGGAAACTACCATGGGATCACCACCACAGTTCTCTGCCACAGTTTTACTGGTAACTTAAAGTAATGAAATACATATCAAATCTACAAAAATTCTTGTGGCCTTCAGCAATCCCTTTATTACTTTTGTGTCTCAGTTTCCCCAAATGGAGACAAAGGGCTAGAATCCAGTGATCTGTAACATCCATCAGTCTTAAACATTGTGAGCATCCTTTTTCATACTGCTCTCCCCCTTTCTGTCTTTTGTGCTCAAATCCATCTTTCTTATTCCCTCTACTCCAGTCTTGACAAATCTCCCTGCTGTTTCTTGTCACCCCTAACCTGAAGGAAACAGCTCTAGAGACTATTAGTCAGAATTACTACATGGTCATCACCAATATCAGACAAGCAGCCTTCATCAGGGAGAGAAGGGCTGAACAAGCATGAAAGCAACAGTCATTGGACCGGAATGAATGAGCAAGAAACACTGGGTATTGCACTGGATTGCCTCCGTATTCCTTTCTTTATATGCTTTTCTTTCCTGATTCTTTTTCTTTCTCATCTGAGAGTTACAGGAATGTTTTGCCCAAACTATACAGGAATGGCTAAGCATAACAGCTTCCTGTTTTTTCCACCTTACCTCCTAGCTTGGAGGGTGAACACTAATTAATTTCCAATACACTGATTAGCTGGCTACACAGTGTGCCAGTTACCCCCAACCTCTGTGTTGTCTATAGAGCCTACTGCTTAAATATATACTAAAATGTGTGTGTGTCCACAAATATATATATATATATATATATATATATATATATATATATATATATATGCTATTTTTTCTTTGTTTCAACTTTAAGGAGAAGCTAAAGTTTTCCTGCTAGTGTGAAAAAAAAAAATGATGGATCATGATATTTAATGGGTTTTTTGTTTGTTTGTTTGTTTTGTTTTGTTTTGTTTTGGGCCATGCTGCATGGCTTGCAGAATCTTAGTTCCCCTACCAGGGACTGAATCCAGCCCTTGGCAGTGAAAGCACGGAGTCCTAACCATGGACTGCCAGGGAATTCCCTAATGGCATTTAAATAGAGGAATCACTTATACTGGAGAGAACTAAATGTAGATGATCCTAAACTTAGTGTGAATATTGTTGTTGTTCTTCCTTTTATAAAAGAAAAAAAATCCTCAGTATGCTCTGTTGTTATTGAAATGAGCCCAAACATCAACTGTGGTCATTTTCAGGAGCTCCACATTAGTCATTCCATTTAACGCCAGATATTTAGTGCAGATTAGAGAAAGATGACAAGAGGAAAAATATAGCTTTTTGTTTAATGAAAATGAGTTTGAAAGACAACCTATGAAATGGGAGAAAATATTTGCCAACAGGGCTTAATTTCCAAAATATACAAACAGCTCATACAGTTTAATATACATATAAAAAAAAAAACACAACCCAATCAAAAAACGGGCAGAAGATCTAAATAGACATTTCTCCAAAGAAGCCATACAGATGGTCAAAAGGCAGATGAAAAGATACTCAACATAGCTAATTGTTAGAGAAATGCAAATCAAAACTACAATGAGGTATCACCTCACACCTGTCAGAATGGCCATCATTAAAAAGTCTACAAATAATAAATGCTGGAGAGGGTGTGGAGAAAAGGGAACCCTCCTACACTGTTGGTGGGAATGTAAACTGGTGCAGCCACTATGGAAAACAGTATGGAGGTTCCCCAAAAAAAACTAAAAATAGAGTTACCATATGATCCAGCAATCTCAATCCTGGGCATATATCTGGGGAAAACTCTAATTCAAAAAGATGCATGCACCCCAATGTTTGTAGCAGCACTATTTACAAGAGACAAAACATGGAAGCAACCTAAGTGTCCATCAACAGATGAATGGATAAAGAAGCTGTGGTATATAGAGACAATGGAATATTACTCAGCCATAAAAAAGAAGGAAATAATGCCATTTGCAGCAACATGCATGGCCCTAGAGATTATCATACTAAGTGAAGTCAGACAGAGAAGATATCATATGATATTGCTTATATTTGGAATCTAAAAAAATGATACAAATGAACTTATTTACAAAACAGAAGTAGGCTCACAGACATAGAAAACAAACTTATGGTTACCAAAGGGGAAAAGGGGGAGATAAATTAGGATTATGGGGTATATACTACTATAAATAAAATAGATAACCAACAAGGACCTACTCTATAGAACAGGGAACTATACTCAATATCTTGTGATAACCTATAATGGAAAAGAATCTAGAAAAGAAAAGAATATATATGTGTGTGTGTGTGTGTGTGTGTGTATGTGTGTGTGTGTGTAACTGAATCACTTTGCTGTACACCTGAAACTAACACATTATAAATCAACTATATTGGTGCTGGGTTCTAAATGTCCTAACTACCTTTACCTTTTGCCACTCATGAGGTATTGAGGGCTCAGTTGTCTTGTTAAGGGTCTCCAATGAAATGCAACTTACGCATTAAGTAAGAAATTGTCAGGAAAATGGTCACTTAAGCCTGTGGTCTTCCCTGTTAGTTCCACATTTTCAAATTACTGCATTCTGATGCCTTACAGTACTTTACCATTTAGAAGTCATCTGTGACAAAAGCTAGAGTTAACTCCCAGACTCTGTCACTATCAATAAATCTGTTGTTTTCATGGATTAATAAAAGGAAAATAAAAAGATTAGCAAAAAAAAAAAAGTGGAAAATATGCGTTCACTCATTCATTGAGCAAATATTGCTAGATACTTCCATGTTCCATACAACTTCCTAGGGCCAGAGAGGAAATATGGTACATAGCTCCTATTCTGAAGGAACTTACAATATGTAAGTTGACAGAAGAGAAATGTGTGAAAATGGGAGAAAGAACCAGACAAGGAAGAACACAGTGCATTCATGTATTATGGGCACAATATTTGTAGTGGCCCAGTCTGGATAGTTAACATTCATTCTTGTCACAAACAAATCTGAGGGGTTTAACACAATAATGGTTTAATTCTCATTCATACAAAGTCTGGTCATGTGGTTCTTCTGCAAAGGTGATGGAAGTCTGTGTAGCTACATCCTAAACAAATGGTGTCAAGACTGCCATTACACCATCCATTTGGCAGCAAGTGTGCAGAGTGAACATGAATCACACCCACTTTTAAATGCCTCGATCCAGAAATAGCATACTACTGCCACCTGCTTTTCATTTGCAAAAACTTGTTATATGATTCCAAATAGATTCCAGGAGTCTGGGGAATACAGTTTTAGCAGCGTGCCTAAGAAGAGGGTATAGTTTTGGTGAGTATCTAGTCAGTTTCTACTAATCTACACTCCTGGTCATCATATGTCTCTTTCACTTCTTCCCCACATAGAAAACAGTCTCCCTTTCAGGGAGATACTTCAAGGTCCCTCTCATTGCTCCATTCATATGCACATGTTCTAAGCACTTTCTGCAGTTTTGAGTGAAATAAATCTTCCCTTTGATATCCTCATAAATTCTCCCCACTCTTCCAAACCCTTTATATCTCTTAAACATAAGGAGATTCTTTTAGTTTTCTTTTCTATTCGGATGAATCTATTCCTAATTTATGAACCCCTCGCCTCTCTAATCCAGTCTTTCTTTCTCTTGCTTTGAAAGGTGATTCTTTAAATACCTAAGAGTCTAGGATCTTATGAAAATTTGCAGTTGAGAAATGATCTTTCTTGTTGGTAAGGTAAATTCTTACAGCTTCATGTACTTCTATTTACTGCTTAAGGGTTTTGCACAATCTTTCTAATTACAAACCGGAACTAAGTATATTTGAAGCCTGTTGTGTTGGGGATTGATGTGGGAGCTTTATTGGCAGAGAATATTCCCAGGTGAAAAGAGAAGACAAATATCTCTAATCCCATGTTCCTTGGGCTTCACTTAATAGTACCAAGAAATTTCTCAATGACCTGCAAACCTTCCTTTTCTTAACAACTCTGTCATTTTGCCCTTTATTGCTCTTCTTATTTTTCTATATTAATTCCCTTTCTATTCTTTTTCCTTTTTTTATCTTGATCTTATATTTGAGCCAGGGATACCCATATCTTGTCCAAATTTCCTAGGAGAGAATCTAGATGTTCTGGAACATGAAGCTAATATAATCTGGCATGGGGGACTCTTTAGGAGAAAGCATATAACATTATCATAAGCAGTCAGAGCCTCGGAAGCAGCCTGCTCAAGTTAAGGGCCCTGAAGATTTAGCTTCATTAGTTTAATGGTAAATCTGCTTATCACAGTCCATCTCAGATCCGTTTTTCTTTCACATTCATTTCTTATTACATATTCACTAGAGGCTATATTAACAGAGTTTCTGCTACATTTATTAAGCATCGCATTTTTACTTATTACGAAACAGCTCCTTCTACAAAGAAACAGCAGTGGACTTGTCAGAAACTCTCAGAGATTTAGTTCTTAATGTAAATCTGCCTATGAATAAAATTGGAGCTAGACGGGATTCTGAACTAGACAGGCAATGCAAATTTTCCTTTGAAGGAGAGGGAGTTGAAGTTAGAGAAGCATAGATGGAGAGAGTTGACATACAGTTTTGTATTACTTATTGTGAAAAAGAATATTTAAATGCAAAGGGAATTTTGGAAGTAGTTGACAATAGTCAACTTTTTCTTTTGATCTTCAATTTCCTATTCCTATTGCTAAAGAAACACCGTGAATTGATAGAAAGTCTTCGGGCTTTAGAATTACATAGACCTCAAAGCAAACCCTGGGTCTGACACTTACGAGCTATGAGATTATAACATCTCTGATGCACTGCTGCATCGAGTATGAATGTAGAGGAGAATATCCAGTTTGTTGTTAGGATTTCTTATAATATTTGTGGGTATGTGTGGTTACTAAGTGATACTAAATGAATCAAAGCCATCATGTAATTACTATCATTAAGCAATCAATATATGTGTATGTATATATACATATATATGATGTTAGGTATATAATGTATACATATAATTGATGATACAGTAGGCATTTAAGAAACATTAGATAAAGGTTTATAGATATTCATATTTAAGGCAGAACAATAAGCCTGTTATTTAAATGATTTTTCTCTGTAATTGATTCTCTAAAGATTTTTTTCATAAGAATTTTGCTTTATTATCATTGTAGTAATAACTTCATAAATTAACAAATGTGTCTTTCACTTCTTGAATTTCACAGCTTGAATCAGACTGCCACACCCCATCACTTGCCCCTCTCTCAAAGTTGCATGCCAGCAAATTTAAACTTATGTCCTTATTACACATTTGTTTTAGGAGAAATAGTCATCCAAGTGCCAACTGCATTTCCATTGTCATAAGCATTATTCTATTTAAAGTTATGAACCATCTTGAGTTCTGAGTCATAAGCAGAAACTGAGTTAGGCTGAGATTGAAAGGTAATTTAGTGGAATCCTATGTAGAGCTCACAGAATTGACAGCACCAGTACTGGAAAAGAAACAAAAATCTAGGTAACTCCTGAGGAATCAGTTGGAAAACCTGCATCAGAAATCCTGTATCGCTAGTAGTCTAGTCCAGTATTTTTCACACTTCAGGTAAGGGCTTATAACGAGATAGGAAGTCAATTTGTGAGTCCTGACCAGAATTTTAAAATGGAATGGAATGAAATGGAATAGAACGGAATGGAATAGAATCGAATAGAAAAGAACAGAATAGGATAGAATAGAATAGAACCAGGAACAGTACATTACATGAAAAATTGTAATGAACAGTCCACATCCTTGATGATTCACTAAAGATTCAATATACCGAGAGGGTCCAATTAGACAAACCTAAGTCATGATCTTGCTTTATAACATTTTCCAAAATTCATTTCATTCTACTGCAATAAACAATGAGCCCTGAATAAAGTCCAGTACTATATTAAGAGGGCCCCAAAACATTGGGCTTCTGAACCAACATAACTTACCTATGCCTGGCACGAAACACACACACTGTTGGTCTGTATCCCTCATGATTCATTCTGCTATTGGAAGTTTAAAATTTTCAGCATGTATGGCTGGGAAAATAACAGAAGTTCTCACTCTCAATCTCTCTTTTATTCCTTTTGCCCTATGCACAAATACTTGGAAAGTCCAAATACTTAGAAAGCTCAGCTTGTTTTGATATAGGCATTAACTAGGACTAAATGGTTTTCTTCTTCGGTCATTTAATCCTTGTGTTAGCACAGACTGCTTGGCTAAAAGCTAAGCTGATGTGGGCCAGGGTGAGGTCAACATGAAGCTCTGTTGTCTATGCTTACTGAGGCTTGTCCCACCTGAGCCACTTAAAAACCCACAAAGATCTAAAACAAAAGAGTGGATATATGTACATATATGTATAACTGATTCACTTTGCAGTACAGCAGAAACTAACAAACATTGCAAATCAACTATACGCCAAAAAAATTAAAAAAAAAAAAAAACCACCAAGGTGAAAAATCACATGACTTATGAAAGCCTTGAAACCTGATGCCCCCTGCCTAGGTTGTGTCAGAAGCATGGATCTTTTCTTCCCCAAAATATCAGTTCAAGATTTCCAGCCAACGTGGCCAAGATGTTGGGGTATTACGTTGCTGATGAATAGCACACTTATTCCTTTCACCCAAGTTAGAAACTAATCTAGTGACAGGCAAAGGAAACTAATGGAGAAAAAAAATCAAAGTAATTGTTTTATTACTGATAAGGCTGAAGGAAAGATTCAACTCCTAACAACAGAAAAATATACAAAGTATAAATTAACTTTAACAAATAGTGCATAAAAATTGAATGGATAAAATTACCAAATATTTTTAAGGTTCTAAGAAGAGTTTAATAACTTGAATTATATATCACATTCTAGAAAAGACACCATATTGTGATATGTGATATCAGCTATCCCTCAATTAATCTATAATTTTAAGACAGTTCCAGTAAAAAATCCCATTGGTTTCTTTTTTCCATGAAACTTAATGAATAGCATTTTAAAGTTATTTGAAAAAGCAAGAGACTAATAATAATGAAGACAACTTTAGGGAAAAAAGAACAATGACAGAGAATCGTGCTTTCAATTATTACAACATATCACAAAAATTCATTGTGGTTAAGAAAGTAACGTTTTGGCAAAAGGACAGAAAATCAGACAACAAAGAATACAGAGTACAGAAAGATACACAGAAATAAACAGGATCTGTACATGTGACAGAGATAGAATAATCAGTGGAACATGGGTTACTTATTTATCTGTATGAAATTAATTACCCAAATGAAGTAATAAAATTAAATTAGAATCATTACACCTTACCCATAAAGCAGTTACAGGTAGATTAAAACATGAATTTTTAAAAAAAAATCTAAAGAAGTACAGCACTGGACATGTATTTCAGACTTTAAGTTAGGGAAGGATTTCTTAATCAAGGCAAAATACGTACAATGTATCAAGGAAATCAATTTAAAATTTGACTCCCTTGATATTATACATGTCATAACAATAACCACAATAATCAAAAGGATAAAAGCTGGATCACTTTTCTTGGATCACTTTTCCCAAGCTGTGGCCCACATTTCCCTCTCTGAGCTACAAACAAATTTTGGAGAGATGCCAATGGTAGACAGGAGCCACAGAAGGAATCCTTAGCGCAACGTAACTGCTTGAGAAGCACAATGGAATCGAATGCTATCCAAAACACTCCCTTCTCTGTCTCCAGAAGGATTATTCAATTACTACTGGAAGATTCCCACATTTCTCCTGGCAAATCTACACACCTTGGATAATTTCTTATCACTAGTAACTACTGTATACTGATAATTTCTTATCAGTCTTAACTACTGCCCTTCTTTCTCAATTCCATGGATCCAAAGTGAGTTTTATGAAAAATTTTCTTCTTCTAAAAATGACACATTAAGTTGGATATTTAAGTACAGTGAAAAGGTAGGGTTTCAAAAAACCAATTACCCCTATGTTTAATGCTCGTAGCAATGTTTTTGTCTTTTCTCTCAGAATGGTCACCTGTGTTAACCATTTCCCAGATGCTTCACCACTTGGCTGTATCCTAGTTCAACTCCCATGCGTTTGGAAGATTCACTGGAGTCACCTAAAATTTCCCCCATGGCAGCCATTGACAAATTGGTCAGGAAGCATACACTGATGCTCTGATCATTGGGATAAAAAAATGAAATCAATTCTGTGTTAAATTCGAACTTTCAAGAAATACTCTTCTAGTCACATTACAGTAGAAAGAAGAAACCAGACAGCTCTTCATTTAGGTTCTAAAAGATTTAGTTCATTTTAATATGAATAAAAGGAACTCACTTCATAGACATACATTACAATATAATCAATCCTTTATGTCATTTAATCCAGGAGAGAGTGGTAGGAAACTGGACCCTAAGGCAGTTTTCTTTTACTGTTGATGGCTGGATGATAGAGCAAACTACCTTGCAACTCTCAAAAATGATATATTAATTAACAGGTTATACACAACAACACAAAGACATGATGCTTTTCAAAGGAATGAAACAGGACATAAGAAAGCTGGAATATCCTCCCTCCCATGCACCCTCACGCCTGCATTTAGCAATCTCCATTTGGGTGGTATGTGCAGTTTTAATAAGTAATGAAAGGAATAATGAAGTTTGCAATCTAGAGCATAAGAATAGCACCCACAGGGATTCAGCAGGGCCAAAGATAGCCCTGAGGCTGTGCATTATTCAATGGATCTGACTCTGTGATTACACACATGCAGTCACACTGCCTGTTACAGTTATAAAGGCTGACAGTCCTTAAGGTTAACCCACTCCATCCCCCAAACTTATTCTCCTTTCCTCCTTGAGCACCACCCCCCAGGTAAATATGTTTAAAAGTTTAGAGTTTCCAGTTGCCGCAATTGATTTGGCTTGTCTTTTTTCAAATTATTTTAACTTTGGCACATTTAATGTAGCACAGCCGTGTGGTGAGAGAGACAGTTGGCCAAAGAGAGGGCTCCAGGGTGAACACCGTGCTTCTTCCCAATGTCAGGTCCACAACCTTGAACTCAAGGCAGCCCCTCCATTCCCAGAGCAGAAGGAGAAGCAGCCAGGAATGGTGAACCTTTCTGCATGTCATTCTGCTAATGTCCTGCAGCTCAGCCTGCAGGGATCGCCTCCAGGTGTAAGAGGATAATTCAGTGTTCACAGCCCGTTGATTTCCTGGCCACAGCTGCAGAAATGTCAATAAGGTGCCGACCGTAGCAGGGGTTGCTGTGTGATCCATTCTCTTTTCTGCTGAAACTCAGTTTGTCAGGGCTGCCAGATAGTCCAGGACGATGTTTTGTCACTATGGCCTGGGCTGGATTTGGGTCATCGACTTGGTTCCCACATTAGTTACCTAATGTTCTAGAGTGTAACCACTGTGCATATTTATATCAGGGTCTGTATCTTGGACAATTACGATATTTGGAGATTTCAGGCCTCTGCTTTCAGAGTGTTCAATGATATAGATTACAAGATACATGACAGGCTCTGAGCAGGACGGCAGGAGAACTGGTTTTCCAGGAACTCCCTCAGTGGTGTCTGTCAGGTCCCATCACACGCTGGGAAGCAGATCGTCCATTGCGGATGAAATGCTTTATGACACTGTGACTGCAAATCACATCACACCATCTCGAAGGCATACGTGCAGTTCCCCAGGGGGCCCTGCAGAGCAGCGCTACAGTCCTTACTGACTCGGGAGGGGACTGCACTACCTGCATCAGTGTCATCCCGGCTCCCCCCCAGGGGTCCAGGGGCAGGACCCGGGCCAGTCAGAGCGGGTAGGTAGGCGCCTCCCAGGGACTCCAACGAGTGCATGGGGCGGGTCTCCTGCTGGCTGCCTGTTTCCATATCCAGCCCAGTCTCCCCGTTGTACTAATGTTGAGGGGCTCCTATTTGCCTCAGAAGTGTCCCCTGTTAGACCCCAACAGCCATGCTTCAGGGCTCCTCCTCTTTGTGCTGTCACACCCCCTCCCAAGTTACACATGGCCCCGGGGGTCCGCGCTGCTCCTATTCGCCTCGTTCACACCTTCAGTGGTTGCGCAGCTTCTACCTCCCGGGACAGGTCCACCATGGCCCTGAGGGGTCGCCCTCATCCTCTGGGACCTGGTCGCACAGGGTCTGGACCCATCACTGCTGTGAGTCTGGCTGTGCTCATCCTCGGCCCGGTCTCCCCTCTGGCCAAGCACAGTGACTGGGGGAGGCTCTTCCGCTTCGCTCTGCTCGCACTCCCTGTTCACTCACACAGGCGCACTGAGGACGAGCGGCTGACCCTCCTGGCAACTCTCCTTTCCCTTTGCGTCAGATTCTCCTCTAACCTGTTCACAGCCCGACCAGTTACGGAGTGCGGTGACTCTCCTACTTGCGCTTTCACACGCCCCGTCTGTGCGCTCCAAGGTGACGTCGCCGCAAGGACGGCCCTTTGCTGCTCAGCACCCGCCGTGCACTTCCCCCGCTGCACCGACCATGCCTTCCTCTACCCGGTTCACATCACCCGCCCAGGGACCACGCTGCAGGCTGCTGCGCACACACGGGTTCCGCCCCGCTCGCATCCTGTGCAGCGTAACCACCGTGCTGGTGCTGCGGGGTTCCTCCTCGTGGCCCCGTTCACATAACCCCGCCACATTACACGGTTTGCCCTGTTCACGGAGCCTGTCACCTTCCGCCTCGGCACGAAGGGTGTGAGGATTCTCCTGTTTCGTCTGTTCACGTCCCCATGGAGGAAGGGAGGAACTCCCCCTCTTTGCCCTTCTCACCTCCCATGTCAGTCCCATCTGTGCACGGACAGACCAGGGATCACCCTCTTTCCCCATTCGCTTTTCTAGTCCAGTTGTCCCAGTGCGCCGAGCGTGTGGGGCTCTTTCTATTTGCCTTGTTCACATCCGTGCCCACGGACATCATGGTACTCACGGGTGGTACCTCATCCTCTTTGTCCTGTTCACATCCTCTGGCCACTGAAGCTATTATAGTTATGGTGCTGGGCTACTCTTCTTTGCACAGAATACCCTGGTCAGTTATGCCAGTGACACCAGCATATGGTTGAGGCAGGGCTACATCTCTTTACCCCATCTGAATACCCTGCTCAGTGACATCAGTACAGTGATGCTGCCAGAATGCATCACATCCCCTGATCATATCCCTGGTCCAACTATCCTTCTACACTGATGGGGGGGGGGTTGCTCTGCTGCCCCGTTAATATTCTTGGCCAAGTCACACCACTGGTTACTGCTCAGGGCTCTTCCTCTATGCCTTGATCACATCTCTGTGCCCTGGGCCCTGTTCCCCCTCTGCTCTAGTGAGACATGGTGCTGGGTCCTTCTCTTTGCCGAGTTCACAGCGCCTGCACACTTGCAACACTCTCTGGTGCTACAGGCCCTATTCACTTTGCCCCAATCACATACCCTGTCCATTTACAACACTGCACTAATGCGGTGATCCAGAGCTCTTCCTCGTGACCCCGTTAGCATGCCCTGCACTGTATTTTGTATTGATGAGAGAGGGAGGTTAATTCTCCTTGTGCCCTTCACATCCCTTGTCATTTATACCACCACACTGATGATGCTGGGTTCCTTTTCTTTACCATGATCCTGTTCCCTGTTCAGAGTCACCACCACATTGATGGTATGAGCATGTGTCTCACTTCCTGTACACCTCTTCCATCCGGGAACTGATGGTGTAGGTATCCCCCTTGCCGTACCCACAATGTTTGGGGCTTCTCATCTCTGCCCCTTTCAGAAAGCTCCTCAAGCTGCACCACTGCACTGACTGACTGGGGATCCTCCTCTATTCCCGATCACCCCACTGCTCTGATAGAGTAGGGTTCTTCCTCTTTGCCTGTCCACATCCCTTGGCCAGTTACTCCACTGCACTGATGGTGCATGGATCCTACTGACTGTCCTGGTCACTTCTCCTCCTGCCCAGCTGCACTAGTTCTCTAAAGGTTCAGGGAAGCACCTCTTTGCAGTTTCACATCACCTGTCCGGTTACATCACTGCATCTGGTTTACCCCACTCACTTACATGTCTTGTCTGGAGACCCACTGCATTTATGGGACAGTAGTTCTACTACTTGCCACATTCATATCCTCTGTCCAGCTGCTCTAATGAACTGATGATGGAAGCCCCTTTTCCTTTCCCCTTTTTGCATCCCCTGGCCAAGTACATCACTACAGTGATGTGGCGGGGGGGGCTCGTCTTCACTGCCTTGCTCATATCGACTGTTCAATTTCTCTTTGCCTTGTTCACAATCTGCCATTAATGCAGATGGTGCATGGGTCCTCCTTGTTAGCCTGGTCAAGTAGCCTTCCTAGTTACTCCCCTGGACTGAAAGGATGGGCCTTCTCTTTCCCCACCCACATCGTTTGTCCATTTCTGGAATTGTACTCCTGGGACAGGGCTCCTCCTCTTTGCCTTGTTCACATCCCCTCTCCCTTACAACACTGTGCACATTGGACAGAGCTCCGTTCTTTGCTCTGTTCACATACTCTAATTACACCAGTGCACTGATTGTGCAAGATCCATTTTTTCCCAATCACATCTTCTACCAAGATGCCCCAGGGCACTGATAGCACATGACTCCTCCTCTTTGTAATGTTCATATGTATTCCCTTTCTTACTCCACTGCACCCATAGTGCAGGTATCCTCATTCATATTCACTGCCAGGATAAACCAATGTATTGATGGACGGCCAGTCGTCCTCCTGGCCCTGTGCACAGTGTCATAACTCCACCACACTGATGGTGAAGGGTTCTTCTTTGCCCCCTTCACATTGCCCACCCAGTTCCTCCACTCCAGTGATACACTGGGCTTCCTCTCTGCCCTATAAAGAAATGACCAGGTGTACTCTGCATGTCATTAATAACCTCAATAATGGTAAAAAAAAAAAAAAAAGGGGGGCTGCCTTGATGGACAGAACGACTGCACTGAGATGGAGATCATCTAGAGTTAGGTGTAATCTACACCCTAATTTGTCTGCCTTTAGCTATGGCCAGACAGGGCTATTAATAGGACAGATGGTAGGAACCACGATGTCAGCTTTAAAAAGATCTGAAGTAATGGGCCTCTGTCCAGCCGGACCTTGTTGTAACTTATCCTGAGACGTACTGACAATCTTAATGGGAGGTGGAAAGTCCACAGGTTCCCACCAAGCAAGTCCCACAGCAAGTGCTACCAATTTTGGCTTGTTCCACTTTAAGAGATTTCCCAAAATGGTGTCCATGCCTATGACTAGATGGACCAGAGACAGGGGCAACTAGCACTGGGAATTTAGTTAATTTGATAGATCTCATCATAACATTGAGCAGGACCTATATGCCCTGAATGGGGCGACATAATACACCCTGGATTTTAACTGAGTTACCACAGTTTTTGAAAAGGGAGGAGTTACACAGAATAACTGTGACCTGTGCCCCAGTATCTAAAAGGGCCAGGAAAGATTGGTTACTTTGTGGGATCCAATGGACCATAAGAGTAGTTTATGTGTGATTATCCCCAGGCAGTGGGACAAGCTCCAGGGAGCTGCCGTCATCCTAGGGGAGGTGATTAGGTGACTGCTACTGTCGAAGGGCAGGGCAGGGCATGGGGCATTAGGGCCCCTAGAACTAGGAGCTGACACTGCCTCCCTCTGGCTGCGTGGGACTTCCCCTAACCAACAAAGGGAACTCCCTCCTGTATGAGTTCCAAAGATATCTAGCAGGTTTTTTAATTGTTGGATTTCATAGATGGATTAGCCCCAATTTTTTTCATGAGGGATACCCCTGTCTCCAAGTTGCCAACAGGTAGGTTTGTCGGGATGATAGCTGAGAGCCTCGAGGTGTCTCCGCAGAAGCTGACTGTGGATTAGGAAAAGGTCCTAAATTAAGAGATACCTCCTTTCTTAGAAAAGGGAACCCACCTACACTGTTGGTGGGCATGTACATTGGCGTAGCCACTGTGGAAAACAGTAGGGAGGTTCCTCAAGAAACTAAAAATAGAGTTGCCATATGACCCAGCCATCCCACTCCTGGGCATATAACCTGACAAAACTATAATTCGAAAAGACACATGCAGCCCTATGTTCACAGCAGTACTATTCACAATAGCCAAGACATGGAAGCAACATAAATGTCCATCAACAGATGAATGGATAAAGCAGATGTGGTACATATATACAATGGAATATTACTCAGCCATAAAAAAGAAAGAAAGAATGCCATTTGCAGCAACATGGATGGACCTAGAGATTGTCACACTAAGTGAAGTAAGTCAGAAAGAGAGACAAATACCATATGATAACACTTATATGTGGAATCTGAAATATAACACAAATGAACCTGTCTATGAAAGAAAACCAGACAAACAGAGAACAGACTTGTGGTTGCCAAGGGGGGGAAGAGGTGTGGGAGAGGGATGAAGTGGGAGTTTGGGATTAGCAGATGCAAACTATTACATATAGAATGGATAAACAACAAGGTCCTACTGTGTAGCACAGGGAACTATATTCAATATCCTGTGATAAACCACAATGGAAAAGAATATGAAAAAAAGAATGTCTATATGTGTATAACTGAATCACTTTGCTGTACAGCAGAAATTGACACAACATTGTAAATCAACTATACTTCAACTAAAAAACCATAATGGAAAAGAATATGAAAAAGAATGTACACATATGTATAACTGAATCACTTTGCTGTACAGCAGAGAGTAATAGAATACTGGAAATCAACTATACTTCAATAAAATAAACTTTAAAAGAAGAAGAGAAATGCCTCCTTTCCAGAGTTTGAGTTTTTGAAATGGCTGCCCAGCTATGAGGTCTTGGTGAACTACCATTACCCACTGATCCCCAAGGAGAGATTTATCTGGGGGTCCCTGAGGGAGACAGTCAGGAAGTAGAGGTCGCCGCCCAGAGGGAGAAAAGACCTAGAGGGTCAAGCCAGCGCTGGCTCTGATAAACTAAAACCTGTTAATTGTTGTGTGAGTTGTTCTCAAGTCAACTGGGATAGCTATTCCCTCTAGGGTCTCCTGGACTGTGTGGGCTGAGCCATAAGAGAAACAAAGGTAGGTTTATAATTTGGTGGGAGGGGAGGGGCCTTGGAAAAGTTCCATGGACTGTGGGTCAAGGAGGGCAGACTCTGGGTTTGAAATGGCTTTATGATCTGCAGGGTCAGGGTTTTCTACAAAATAATACACTGGCCCAACCATGCCAATTTTGTGTAATAATGTTTTGGCCTCCTGTACTATTTACCATTTATCACTGGCCTTAGCAGTGATGGTGGCTATGCTAGGGTAAGCCCATTCCCAGGCCATAAAAACCCACTGTAATAATAGAAGGGGCTTGCTCCACACAGCGATTTTCTAGGGGCTCTTCTGATCTGGCTGATCAGTGGCACTTTCATCTGTTTGACAGGTGTGCTGAGTACAGGTGCGAGTCTAGCCAGAGTGGACAGAGGATCCCTGAGTACAGTATGTATTTAGGGGTCTCAGGCTATTCCCACTGACTGCCTCATTTCTTAGACCATGAGCCCGAGTATGCAGCCTATAGTAAAGACCCTTACAAACCATGATGTGCCCTTTTCCTGAACGCTCTGTATGAAGTCCCTTAAGATGGTTTGTATTTCTAGTCTTATGAAACTTCAACTCTCCATCTCAATTTCTTGCTCACTCCCAACAGTTTTTACCAGTTGGGCGTTTACCAGAAATACCTGCAGCAGTGGTTTGGTGTCGGCCTCCCGTTCTAAGGCATCCCAGTTGACCTCCACAGTGTTGTGGTCCGCCTGCAAGAGGGCAATTGTGGCACTGCCTGATCTGTTCCTATGCTTTGTTTCTAAAACCAGTTCTCAGAGTGCTGATACGCTGCGGCACTGACAGCACTCCAGAGTGTTCTCGTGGTATTTCACAAGTAGTAATCAAATCGAGCACATCAGCAGGAGTTTCTGGAGGTGCCAGGACAAGATGTTCCATACGCTTCTGGTTTTTCTCATTCACTATTGTGCCAAAGGTCTCTAAGGATACAAACTCTTAGAATCCACAGGATCCGGGGACAAAGTACAATAACAGCAAAGCAGACAACAGCAGAGGAGTTTGGGAGCGACACGGCAATGTTTGCAGGGAGCCATGGTCTCAGGGGAAAGAGCGGACCACATCGCTGGTCACCAGGTCCTTTCAGTGTAAGGATATCTAGTTAGGCAGTTCCCTGCTACCCACAGAGGTAGGCCCGTGGGCCTTACACGTATGAGGAAGGGAGTTGGTTTTAGCTGAGTAGCCTCTACGGCCTTCTGCACTAGTGAAGGTTTGGCGGATCAGATTCACTTGTACCAGGGGAGCGGTAACCCCTTCTTATTCCTTTGGGAGGACTTCCACATAGTACGATAGCTAACTGCCCTAGACTCTCCTAGGGACCGTGCCCAGATTAGCTGCATCATAAAGACTTAAGGGAACCCTCCTACACTGTTGGTGGGAATGTAAGTTGGTGCAGCCACTATAGAAAACAGAATAGAGCTTCCTCAAAACACTAAAAATAGAGTAGCCATATGATCCAGCAATCCCACTCCTGTACACATATTTGTACAAAACTATAATTCAAAAAGATACATGCACCCCCTATGTTCATATAACAGCACTATTCACAATAGCCAAAACATGGAAACAACCTACGTGTCCACTGACAGAGGAATGGATAAAGAAGATGTGGTACATATATATAATGGAATACTACTCAGCCATAAAAAAGAATGAAATAATGCCATTTGCAGCAACATGGACACAACTAGAGATTACCATACTAAGTGACGTAAGTCAGAAAGAGGAAGACAAATACCACATGATATCACTTACATGTGAATCTAAAATATAACACAAATGAACTTATCTATGAAACAGAAACTGACTCACAGACATAGAGAACAGATTTGTGGTTGCCAAGCGGGAGGGGGACGGATGGATTGGGAGTTTGGGGTTAGCAGATGCAAACTATTATATATAGAATGGATAAACAACAAGGTCCTACTGTACAGCACAGGGAACTATATTCAATAATATCCTGGGATAAACCATTATGGAAAAGAATATATAAAAAAAGAATGTTTATATGTATATAACTGAATCACTTTGCTGTACAGCGGAAATTAACACAACATTGTAAATCAACTATACTTCAATAAAAAAATAAATAAATAAAAACTTCTTTAAAAGACTTAAGGAACCAACTGGAGACCACTCTGCCCAGACCACAGCACTCTGAGCTAGACAGCTGCTCGGGGAGGACTCAGCTTTTTGGGCTCTGCTACAACATAGACTGGAGAACCACAGCAAAACCAGACAAACATAACACAACGCAATGGCCACTGAAGCACAAGCTGGCCCCAGCCACCAGTGCCTTCCCACATAGTATTTGCTGTCTAATGAATTCAGTTAGTAAACCCAGAGGCCAGGTCACCCCTGTCACCACTACCCTGCTCTCTGCACCAACCATTTTAAAGTACACTCAAGATTTGTTTTAATCGCATTTGGTAAAGTATGGACATGAAGACAGCTGCCTTTCAAAGAACAGTTGATTACAAAGGGTTGCCCAGTGGACAGGAGGCCCAACATGCCACACAGGGCCACATGAGGTCATGTGCAGGGAGAAGCAGAGAGAGAGAAAGAGGAACTGGGGCTTTTATCACTACAGTAGTCAGAAGTAGCTCTACTGGGCTACTGGGCCAGAAGCAAAACAGGCTGAAGCTTGTTGTTGAAGGTTTGTAATAAGATTCCTTCATGCTCATGAAAATGCTGGGATGGTGGAGATGTAACAACCTTGGGCCACTGGCAGAGCCCAATGATTCCAAGATGTCAAATCATCAATTAGAGAATACCAAAAATAGTTATTAAGTAAGTTATCACAGCCTGCTACCCATGAACCTCCTGCTGAGTAAACCCCTGGGCTGCATGCTCCTACCAGCCACACATTTCCTATCAGGAACCCCCCGCCAGCTTCTCTGTACTCTCCACCCTTATACCTCTTGCTGACTGCTCCCCGAGGCTGGCTGAATCCTTCGCTTACACAGTCTTACATGATCCTCCCCTAGAATGGCTATTTCACCCATGCACCTCCCATCCACTCCTCCCACAGACTAGATGCTCCACCTTTCCATGCATCTCCCTTCTGTGTCTTTCCCTTGGGCTGGTGTTCCATCCACTGCTTAGGTCCTACCAAGTCTTCCCCATTACAGTACTCCTTCGTCTCAGGCCTTAGCCAAGGGTATCTACACCCTTCACTCAAGAACGTCTTGGAGGGTCATCTCCTAGGTTGGCTACATCGCCCGCTACTACACTTACTGTTGCATACTTCACCAGGCTGCTTTCCCTCTACTCACTCATAGCCTAGAAGTCCTCCTGGAGGCTAGATGCTCCCTCCACTCATGCATAGCTTTCTAGGTCCTACCACAGGATGGATATTTACGTCACTCATGAAACTCCTGCCAAATCTTCCTCTAGGCTGGTTTCTCCCTCTTCCCATTTACCTTCTAATCCATCAGCCTACAGAATGGCTGCACCTTCCACACACGCACCATTCTCCGATAGCTCCCCTAGAGTGGCTGCAGCCTCCACTCAGGAACTTCCTGATGAGTCCTCACCTAGGCTGCCTGCTTCAAGCACCCATGCGCCTCCTGCTAGATTCTCAACTAGGCTTACTACATCTCCTCTGCCAAGACCTTTATTCACATAAAAAGTTATTGATTTTTAAATGTTAACAGATAACTAATTTTCTTTAAAAAACATTTGTATAGGACTAGCAAACCCATCTGTGGTCCAAATTAGATATGCAAGCTGCCACTTTGAAACTGGTCAGAATGGCCATCATCAAAAATTCTACAAGTGATAGATGCTAGAGAAGGTGTGGAGAAAAGGGAAACTTCCTACACTGTTGGTGGGAATGTAAATTGGTACAAGCATTATGGAGAACAGAAAACTGAATACAGAACTACCATATGATCCAGCAATCCCACTCCTGGGCATATTTCCAGAAAAATCCATAATTCAAAAAGAAACATGCACCTCAGTGTTCACTGCAGTGTTATTTACAATAGCCAAGACATGGAAGTAGCCTAAATGTCCATCGACAGAGGAGTGGAAAAAGATGTGGTACACATATACAATGGAATGTTACTCAGCCATAAAAAAGAATGACATAATGCCATTTGTAGCAACATGGATGGACCTAGAGATTGTCATACTGAGTGAAGTCAGAGAAAGACAAATATGATATTGCTTCTATGTGGAATCTAAAACCAAATGGTACAAATGAACTTACTTACAAAACAGAAATTACGAAACAGAAATAGAGTCATAGATGTATAAAACAATCCTATGGTTAGCAGCAGAGAAAGGCGGCAGAGAAACTGGGAGATGGCATTGACATATATACACTACTATATATAAAGTAGATAACTAAGAACCTACTGTATAGCACAGGGAACTCTATTCAATACTCTGTAATGACCTATATGGGAATAGAATCTAAAAAAGAGTGGATATGTGGATATGTATAACTGACTCGCCTTGCTCTACATCTGAAACTGATACAACACTGTAAATCAAGTATACCCCTCAAAAAAATTAATTAAAAAGGA
Organism: Aethalodelphis obliquidens; assembly: GCF_003676395.1. Classification (NCBI taxonomy): domain Eukaryota; kingdom Metazoa; phylum Chordata; class Mammalia; order Artiodactyla; family Delphinidae; genus Aethalodelphis; species Aethalodelphis obliquidens. The sequence goes on along the minus strand of NW_020838085.1, from coordinate 509,042 downwards.
TAACTGTAAAATAGATAGCTAGTGGGAAGCAGCCACATACCACAGGGAGATCACCTCGGTGCTTTGTGACCACCTAGAGGGGTGGGATAGGGAGGGTGGGAGGGAGGGAGACACAAGAGGGGGGAGATATGGGAACATATGTATAACTGATTCACTTTGTTATAAAGCGGAAACTAACACACCATTGTAAAGCAATTATACTCCAATTTAAAAAAAAAGATAACTAATAAGGAACTACTGAATAGCACAGGGAACTAGACTCAATACTCTGTAATGACCTATATAGGAAAAAAATCTAAAAAAAAGTGGATATATGTATATGTATAACTGATTCACTCTGCAGTACCCCTGAAACTAACACAACATTGTAGATCAACTATATTCCAATAAAAAAAAAATAAAGAGTCATAGCCACATGACTGTAGGAACTGTCAGACTCGGGGACCAGGGGAGCCTGGGCCTTCAAAACACCTCTCTTCTCAGAGGTTGTCTTCAGTGGGAGGCCAGCCTAGGTCCCAGGCCTCGTGTTCATGCCAACAGCAAACCGACGTTACTCTCCAAGATCTTTCCAGGCTCGACTCGGGGGCTCACGTCGTCCCACACGTGATGTTTTCCCGTGTGTTGACCTGTGTCTGGTGTCTGACCCTGGCCGGCCCTGACACTGCTTTTGATCACAGACCTCGTTTGGCAGCCACACCCTCCCCACCCTCTGTCCCTACTCACTCCGGTTTTAGCTTTCCCACTCCCAACAGGGCACTGGTCGTTACTGGTGTTTTCTCTGCAGGGCTCGCATTAGAATAAATCCCTCTTCACCATCCCCCTTCCCACCTCTTCAAAATGTACAAAAAGCCTAAACCTGGTTGCCTCATGCTTTCCCAGGGGCAGTGGTTCTCACCCTCTGCCTGCCCTCCTCCCCTGCGTGGACGATTCCCGGTCCCGTGTAGGAGGGGATTTGGCAGGGGGCGCAGTTAGACTGATGACGTGCTGGCCGGGGGCCCCATGTCTCCTGTTAAAGCCACAGGCACAGCTGAAGCACGATTCTTAAAGGGATGGTGGTATAGCTCTGCCTGATTCTCCCATGTCCAGGTGACTCTGCAGAAGGTTTGCCAACACGAGGTCAGTAAAGCTCAACCTCCAAACTCGGACATCAAACAGAGAGTGTAAAAGAGCTCAGGAAGCCTGGCTCCCTGCAGGTGTCCCGGGGACCACTACTGCTGACTACGGCATGGACTGTAAGGGGACCCCCGAGCACACACACCTGCTAATCTGATGTGGCTTACCCACCTACTATGACTTCTCTGGCCCTTAAGGAATTCCTCTGATGTGACTTCTGGTCAGGCATCCAGGAGACTATGCTTTGTGCTAAAACAAGCCACGGCCAGAAGCCAAAGTAAACAGCTTTTCCTAATCAGACGCTATTTAACCAACATGGCAGGATTTGAGTATCATGATCGATTCCCTGGCACCACCCACCCTGGAGGCATCTCCCTGTTGGCTGAAGGTCACTGGAAGATGAGGAACCATGCCCTGGACACCAAGAGGCTCCACTTCAGGGACGGGGTGGCACTGTTGGTGCCATGATGTGACCAGCTGAAGGTGACTCTCCACCTGCAGTCGCTGGGGAGAGGCCTGCTGGCCACTCACGTGAGCAGAAGAGCAAGAGGGGGGCTTGGCGGAGGCCAGGAGGCCTTCACGGCTCTTCTAACGAATCACAAATTTGTGCGGTGGACATCTTGGCAATGAGGCTTCTGTAAATGTTTGGCTGAATGAGCACCAGGTGTCAAGAAAAGTTTCCTGGATTAAACAAGCACCTACTCCACTGAGCTCTAAGCACACCCGACACTGTTACTCTAGATAATGCTGTGAAGTTGGCAAAGGCTCAGTCAGCTCCAAGCTTTATTAGATGGTACAAGGAAGCAGAGACGGTGAGTCACCGGGCAGAGGGGAGCAGACAGGGCGAGGGCTGTCTGGTTCCCGGATGCAGCCCTGGCTTTCCCCCTGCACGGGAGGCACTCTCACTCTCGTCCCCCCACGAGCTTCGAGCTTTGGCAGGCCGGGGTTTTCACAGCCAGAGGCCCAAGCATCCAGCAGTCACGGGAGAACCAGGCCTGGCGGCACCTTGGGGAAACCTGTCTGAGCATCTGGTACACGGGGAGGGAGACACAGGCAGCCATCTGTTAAGGGCGTGCCCTGTGCCAGGCTCTGTGTTAAGCCGCGGTTTACAGGCACACGGCGACTTCGTCTTTGGGAAAATCCCAAGATGGAGGAACGCTGATTATCCCCGTTTTACAGGTGAGGAAGCTGCTGCCCACAGGAAATAGATGAATGTCCAAGATCATGTAGCCAGAAAGTGGGGAACTGGGATGGTGAACCCAGGTCCACTGATGCCACAGTTCAAGCCAGCTGTGCAGCTTCTGATCAGTCCTTTATGACAGGCCAAGAGGCAGCAGACGGTGGCCCTTCAGCATATGATGAACAGGAGAAAATGCCAGATGTTGACACAGATAGGAGAGGAATTAGTATACATCACTTGACATGACAATTTTTTTTAAACTTAGCACATAAGAGTGTTTATAAGAACTATGTGTGCTTTCGAGTCCATCACTTGGGACAGAATTTATTTATTTATTGAATTTTAGAATTTTATTTTTTTATACAGCAGGTTCTTATTAGTTATCCATTTTATACATATTACTGTATATATGTCAATCCCAGTCTCCCAATTCATCCCACCACCTCCCTACCGGCCACTTTCCGCCCTTGGTGTCCATACATTTGTTCTCTACATCTGTGCCTCTATTTCTGCCCTGCAAACTGGCTCATCTGTACCATTTTTCTAGATTCCACATATATGCGTTAATATATGATGATATTTTCTTTTCTTTCTGACTTACTTCACTCCGTATGACAGTCTCTAGATCCATCCATGTCTCTACAAATGACCCAATTTCGTTCCTTTCTATGGTTGAGTAATATTCCATTGTATATATGAACCACATCTTCTTTATCCATTTGTCTGTCAATGGGCATTTAGGTTACTTCCATGACCTGGCTATTGGAAACAGTGCTGCAATGAACACTGGGGTGCACATGTCTTTTTGAATTATGGTTTTCTCTGGGTATATGTTCAGTAGTGGGATTGCTGGGTCATATGGTAATTCTACTTTTAGTTTTTTAAGGAACTTCCATACCGTTCTCCATAGTGGCTATACCAATTCACATTCCCACCAGCAGTGCAAGAGGGTTCCCTTTTCTCCACACCCTCTCCAGCATTTGTTGTTTGTACATTTTCTGATGACGCCCATTCTAACTGGTGTGAGGTGATACCTCATTGTACTTTTGATATGCATTTTGCTAATAATTAGTGATGTTGAGCAGCTTTTCATGTGCTTCTTGGCCATCTGTATGTCTTCTTTAGAGAAATGTCTACTTAGGTCTTCTGCCCATTTTTGGACTGGGTTGTTTGCTTTTTTAATATTGAGCTGCATGAACTGTTTATATATTTTGGAGATTAATCCTTTATCCGTTGATTCATTTGCAAATATTTTCTCCCATTCTGAGGGTTGTCTTTTTGTCTTGTTTGTAGTTTCCTTTCCTTTGCAAAAGCTTTTAAGTTTCATTCGGTCCCATTTGTTTATTTCTGTTTTTATTTCCATTACTCTAGGAGGTGGATCAAAAAAGATCTTGCCATGATTTATGTCAGAAAGTGTTCTTCCTATGTTTTCCTCTAAGAGTTTAAAGCAACTCTATGCCAGTAAAATGAACAACCTGGAAGAAATGGACAAATTCACAGAAAGGTATAACCTTCTAAGACTGAACGAGGAAGAAACAGAATATATGAACAGACAAATCACAAGTAATGAAATTGAAACTGTGATTAAAAATCTTCCAACAAACAAAAGTCCAGGACCAGATGGCTTCACAGGTGAATTCTATCAAACATTTAGAGAAGCGCTAACACCCATCCTTCCCAAACTCTTCCAAAAAATTGCAGAGGAAGGAACACTCCCAAACTCATTCTATGAGGCCACCATCACCCTGATACCAAAAACAGACAAAGATACTACTAAAAAAGAAAATTACAGACCAGTATCACTGATGAATATAGAAGCAAAAATCCTCAACAAAATACTAGCAGAGAAGCTTCAAGGTGAAGGAGGAGTAGGACGTGGAGATCACCTTCCTCCCCACAGATACATCAGAAATACATCTACATGTGGAACAACTCCTACAGAACACCCATTGAACGCTGGCAGAACACCTCAGACCTCCCAAAAGGCAAGAAACTACCCACGTACCTGGGTAGGGCAAAAGAAGAAAGAAAAAACAGAGACCAAAGAATAGGGATGGGACCTGCACCAGTGGGAGGGAGCCGTGAAGGAGGAAAGCTTTCCACACACTAGGAAGCCCCTTCGCGGGTGGAGACTGCGGGTGGCGGAGCGGGTAAGATTCGGAGCGACGGAGGACACCGCAGCAACAGGGGTGTGGAGGGCAAAGCGGAGAGATTCCCGCACAGAGGATCGGTGCCGACCAGCACTCACCAGCCCGAGAGGCTTGTCTGCTCACCTGCTGGGGCGGGCGGGGGCTGGGAGCTGAGGTTCGGGCTTCAGAGGTCACATCCCAGGGAGAGGACTGGGGTTGGCTGCGTGAACACAGCCTGAAGGGGGCTAGTGAGCCACAGCTAGCCGGGAGGGAGTCCGGGAAAAAGTCTGGAGCTGCCGAAGAGGCAAGAGACTTTTTCTTGCCTCTTTGTTTCCTGGTGCGCTAAGAGAGGGGATTAAGAGCGCTGCTTAAAGGAGCTCCAGACATGGGTGCGAGCCGGGGCTAACAGCGCGGGCCCCAGAGACGGACATGAGAGGCTAAGGCCGCTGCTGCCACCACCAAGAAGCCTGTGTGCAAGCACAGGTCACTCTCCACACCTCCCCTCCCGGGAGCCTGTGCAGCCCACCACTGCCAGGATCCCAGGACCCAGGGACAACTTCCCCAGGAGAACGCACGGCGCGCCTCAGTCTGGTGCAACGCCACAGTGGCCTGTGCCGCCGCAGGCTCACCCCACATCTGTACCTCTCCCTCCACCCGGCCTCAGTGAGCCGGAGCCCCCGAATCAGCGGCTCCTTTAGCCCCGTCCTGTCTGGGCGAACAACAGACGCCCTCAGGCGACCTACACACAGAGGCGGGGCCAAATCCAAAGCTGAACCCCGGGAGCTGTGCTAACAAAGAAGAGAAAGGGAAATCTCTCCCAGCAGCCTCAGGAGCAGTGGATTAAATCTCCACAATCAACTCGATGAGCCCTGCATCTGAGGAATACCTGAAGAGACAACGAATCATCCCAAATTGAGGAGGTAGACTTTGGGAGCAACTATATATATATATATATATATAAAATTTTCCCTTTTGTTCTTTTTCTGAGTGTGTATGTGTATGCTTCTGTGTGTAATTTTGTCTGTATAGCTTTCCTTTTACCATTTGTCCTAGGGTGCTGTCTTTTTTTTTTTTTTTAGCGCTTTTTATCACCGGTGGATTTGTTTTTTGGTTCCTTTTCTCTGTTTTTTTTTATAACTTAAAAAGTTTTTTTAATAATTATTTTTTATTTTAATAACTTTATTATATTTATTTTATTTTATCTTCTTTCATTCTTTCTTTCTTTTTCTCCCTTTTATTCTGAGCTGTGTGGATGACAGGCTCTTGGTTCTCCAGCCAGGCATCAGGGCTGTGCCCCTCAAGTGTCAGAGGCAAGTTGAGGACATTGGTCCACAAGAGACCTCCCAGCTCCATGTAATATAAAACGGCGAAAATCTCCCAGAGATCTCCATCTCAACGCCAAGACCCAGCTCCACTAAACGACAAGCAAGCTCCAGTGGTGGACACCCTTCGCCAAACAACTAGCAGGACAGGAACACAACCCCACCCATTAGCAGAGAGGCTGCCTAAAATCATAATAGGGCCACAGACACCCCAAAACACACCACCAGACGTGGACCTGCCCACCAGAAAGACAAGATCCAGCCCCATCCACCAGAACACAGGCACTAGTCCCCTCCACCAGGAAGCCTACACAACCCACTGAACCAACCTTAGCCACTGAGGGCACACACCAAAAAACAACGGGAACTATGAACCTGCAGCCTGTGAAAAGGAGACCATAAACACAGTAATCTAAGAAAAGTGAGAAGACAGAGAAACACACAGCAGAGGAAGGAGCTAGGTAAAAACCCACCAGACCTAACAAATGAAGAGGAAGTAGGCAGTCTACCTGAGAAAGAATTCAGAATAATGATAGTAAAGATGATCCAAAATCTTGGAAATAGAATGGAGAAAATACAAGAAACATTTAAAAAGGACCTAGAAGAACTAAAGAGGAAACAATGATGAAAAACACAATAAATGAAATCAAAAATTCTCTAGAAGGGATCAATAGTAGAATAACTGAGGCAGAAGAACGGATAAGTGACCTGGAAGATAAAATAGTGGAAATAGCTACTGCAGAACAGAATAAAGAAAAAAGAATGAAAAGAATTGAGGACAGTCTCAGTGACCTCTGGGAGAACATTAAATGCACCAACATTCGAATTATAGGGGTTCCAGAAGAAGAAGAGTAAAAGAAAGGGACTGAGAAAATATTTGAAGAGATTATAGTTGAAAACATCCCTAATTTGAGAAAGGAAATAGTTAATCAAGTCCAGGAAGCACAGGGAGTCCCATACAGGATAAATCCAAGGAGAAACATGCCAAGACACATATTAATCAAACTATCAAAAATTTAGAAATCATAAAGATCACAAAGAAATCATAAAGAGCAGATCAGAAATCAATGAAAAAGAAATGAAGGAAAATATAGCAAAGATCAACAAAACTAAAAGCTGGTTCTTTGAGAAGGTAAACAAAATTGATAGACCATCAGCCAGACTCATCAAGAAAACAAGGGAGAAGACTCAAATCAATAGAATTAGAAATGAAAAAGGAGAAGTAACAGCTGACACTGCAGAAATACAAAAGATCATGAGAGATTACTACAAGCAACTCTATGCCAATAAAATGAACAACCTGGAAGAAATGGACAAATTCTTAGAAATGCACAACCTTCCAAGACTGAACCAGGAAGAAAGCGAAAATATGAACAGACCAATCACAAGCACTGAAATTGAGACTGTGATTAAAAATCTTCCAACAAACAAAAGCCCAGGACCAGATGGCTTCACAGGCAAATTCCATCAAACATCTAGAGAAGAGATAACACCCTTCCTTCTCAAACTCTTCCAAAATATAGCAGAGGGAGGAAACACTCCCAAACTCATTCTACGAGCCCACCAACACCCTGATACTAAAACCAGAAAAAGATGTCACAAAGGAAGAAAACTACAGGCCAATATCACTGATGAACATAGATGCAAAAATCCTCAACAGAATACTAGCAAACAGAATTCAACAGCACATTAAAAGGATCATACAAAAAAAAAAAAAAAAGGATCATACGCCACGAACATGTGGGCTTTATCCCAGGAATGCAAGGATTCTTCAATATACACAAATCAACGTGATACACCATATTAACAAACTGAAGGAGAAAAAGCGTATGATCATCTCAATAGATGCAGAGAAAGCTTTTGACAAAATTCAACACCCATTTATGATAAAAACTCTGAAGAAAGTAGGCATACAGGGAACTTTCCTCAACATTATAAAGGGCATATATGACAAACCCACAGCCAACATTGTCCTCAATGGTGAAAAACTGAAATCATTTCCTCTAAGATCAGGAACAAGACAAGGCTTCCCACTCTCACCACTAGTATTCAACATAGTTTTGGAAGTTTTAGTCACAGCAATCAGAGAAGAAAAAGAAATAAAAGGAATCCAAATCTGAAAAGAAGAAGTAAAGCTGTCACTGTTTGCAGATGACATGATACTATACATAGAGAATCCTAAAGATGCTACCAGAAAACTACTAGAGCTAATCAATGAATTTGGTACAGTAGCAGGATAAAAAATTAATGCACAGAAATCTCTTGCATTCCTATATACTAATGATGAACAATGTGAAATCAAGAAAACACTCCCATTTACCATTGCAACAAAAAGAATAAAATATCTAGGAATAAACCTACCTAAGGAGACAAAAGACCTGCATGCAGAAAATTATGAGACACTGTTGAAAGAAACTGAAGATGATAGCAACAGATGGAGAGATACACCATGTTCTTGGATTGGAAGAATCAGCATTGTGAAAATGATTCTACTACCCAAAGCAATCTACAGATTCAATGCAATCCCTATCAAACTACCACTGGCATTTTTCACAGAACTAGAACAAAAAATTTCACAATTTGTATGGAGACACAGAAGACCCCAAATAGCCAAGGCAATTTTGAGGGAAACAAACGGAGCCAGAGGAATCATGCTCCTGGACGTCAGACTATACTACAACGCTACAGTAATCAGGACAGTATGGTACTGGCACAAAAACAGAAATATAGATCAATGGAACAGGATACAAAGTCCAGAGATAAACCCATGCACCTACGGTCAACTAATCTATGACAAAGGAGGCAAGGATATACAATGGAGAAATGACAGTCTCTTCAATAAGTAGTGCTGGGAAAACTGGACAGCTACATGCAAAAGGATGAAATTAGAACACTCCCTAACACCATACACAAAAATATACTCAAAATGGATTAGAGACCTAAAGGGAAGACGAGACAGAATTTATATACTTACACAGCTTAAAACATGTATTCAGCTGCTGGTAACTCTGTTCCTCTATCAAATAAATGATCATAGGTTAGGTGTTTCATCTGAGAATGAGATTTATAGTTGCATTTACAATGGGACACATTTAAGCATAAGTCTGATAATATTTAGTAATCACAAGAACTGCTTGAATTGCATGTTTTAGTCCAGATGGTGCGTTTATATAATATTACTATTTAATTTACCAGTGTCCACAAGAGAGGACAGAAGGATATATTCCACAGAGAGTATCACAGCACTATCTAATAAGCCCAGCCTCAAGTCCTTTTTTGAAATGAGGCAGGGTGTAAATCAATATGAAATCAACATGGCCATAATTCCTTTTATGTGTAGGTCTTTTTGGTCTCCCCATCACTACTCAATCTCCACGTAAAGGCCGTGTCCCATTAAGTTCACTGCCAACTGCTGTGCCACCCTGTCCACCCACCTGATTGCCATCACCTCCCACTTTTAGATGTTCCCCATCATGATTAAAGCCTTCGGTTCTCCCATCATGGTTTTCAGCCCCTCCCCCATTACCACCATGATTCTGGGAATTCGACATGCTGGGGAGCCCCCGCCAACCTCCCAGCCTCCCAGGCCTGGACTCTCTCACAGCCAGTGAGGGACTAAGTCCTCTATCCCCACAACCTCGGCCAGCTACTCACCTCAGGACCCCACACCATCACCATGGGAATACGCTCCCCGAAATCAGGGGAGCAGCATCCCACCCTGACCACACCCTCCACCCCTCCAACCCCCCCCCCCCATGAGACGGCCCCTCCTGGATGTCCCACAGACACCTCACCTACAAATGACAAAAACGACAGGAGTCAGAAGCACAGCCATGCGCTGAAACACTTTAATAGCAGTGCTGAGGGCAGAAGGCCTCCCTCATCCGTGGGCAGTTTGGGGGCGGGAAGAGGCTGCTGATGAGGTCCGGCCGGGCTCTGGGGCCAGGGCATCACTACTTCTCCTTGGGCAGGGGCAGCTCAGCAGTGGACAGAAGGTGCTGGGCTCGAAGAGGCAGCTGAGGCGCTTGTTGTTGTCCAGTGCCCTCTGCACGTGCTCGGGGTGATGCGCATATTGTGGTTGTTGAGGGCCTCCCTGCTCCACGGTGTTGACCGTCACATACTCGAGGTTGCTGGTCTGGAACACAGCAGTGGACGAGCTCAGGCACTGGGCGTAGCAAGCCTCTTGCAGGAGGAGCTTCATGCGGCTCACGGGGAACTGCAGCTCGGCTCTTCTGGAGTGGAAGAGGTAGCGTTTCTTTTGACAATGATAGAACCAGAAGCTTCTTTTCTGTGACATGATGTTGGCTGGGTTCTGCCCTGATCAGTTCACCTTGATTGTCCTGCTGGCCTGGGTCTCTCGAGAGGCCAGTGTGTCTTTCTGCCTGCCGTATCCCTGCACTCCAGCCTTTTATTGGTCAGGGTGCTACCTTTGTGACAGCTCAGACTTTGTGAGTCATCGGTGTCCACTGGGCCCTGATCAGGACTGGCCTAGAAATGTCTGTGATAGGAATCTGGTCTCTCTGCTGAAAGGACTCTCTTTTTCAGGGAACTCTTAACTTTGTATCAGTACTAGACTTCAGCATTCTACCTAAAAATGTGTTTCAATGGAAAACTGCTCCTTGTCTATAGGACACAACTCCCTGTTATTTGATTCTAGCCTCACACTATCTTTGAGCCCTTTTACATCCTTTTGTAAGTTGTAGGTCGCTGATAGATACCCACAACCTCCAGTGGAGGCTCAATTGTCCCCTTCATACGATAATAAAACCAATTTTGCCCCTGTTTACATATTCATCTTACTATTCCTGGTCAATATTCCTGTTTCTGTTCTTTGGTTTCTCTTGTCAACTAGTTATAATATCTGCCAAGTTCCTTACGTGATAAATAAAATGTTTTAATATGTGTTCCTATCTGGGTAAGTGGTATGATTTTATACTTGCTTGATAATTACCTTTAAGTGTTCTGGAAGACACACCCATATGTCCAATTATTTCACCTATCAGAGCCAGGTAACTACAATGACAGAGAAGTAACCCACATGAACATTTAAGGCCCAGGCATGTCTTTTCCTGGCTCTCCAATGTGAATTCAATGCATCAGTAACACATCGTTGACTCTTTTTTGTTTTCTTCTCTACTGATTTAATGTTTCTGTTGTGTTTTTGGCTCATTTACAGCCAATAAGCTATTTCCTGCTATTGATAGCCATGGTTGGTAATTGGGTTTTCAGTATTCTTTTTCTTTTTTTATTAAGGTAAAGTCCACATAAACAAAATTCACCATTTCAGCCATTGTAAGTGTATAATTCAGCGTTTCTTAAAAAATATATTCACAATGTTGTGAGAGTATCAGTTCAAATTCCAGAATAGTTTCAGCACCCCCAAAAGAAACTCCATACCCTTTAAGCTGTAAGGCCTTATTCCTCTCTCCCCACCAGCCTCCAACAATCTACTTTCTGTCTCCATGGGTTTACCTATTCTAGATATTTTACATAAATGGACTCATACAATAAGGGGCATCTTGTATCTGGTTTCTTTCACTTAGCATGTTTTCAAGGTTCATCCACATTATAGCATGTATCAGTACTTCAATTCATTTTTAAGGCTGAAAAACAGTCCATTTTATGTATATATCACATTTTCTTTATCTCTTCATCAGTTCATAGACATTTTGGTTTTTTCTACTTTTGGGCTATTAAAAATAATGCCGCTATAAACATTTATGTACAAGTTTTTGTTAACATATGGCTTCAATTTTCTTGTACATATAACCTAAAAGTGCAATTGCTTGGTCATGTGGTGAGAATTTGTATTTATGATTTGCCATTTGAAGATCTCTCTAGATTGCTGGTTTGTACAGATCTAGTTCCCATGGGGTGAGAGACAACACAGAATCTGGTTCATCAGTCTTTTTGTCTATTTTTGAGCTCACATCAATGAAGAATTTCATACCCTCTGGGAGGAGAAGAGCTATTTGATATCTGTACCAGGGAGGTTCACTGTTTCTGTGTTTATACTTGACCTGTTCCTGAAATTGTAGAATTGAAGCTATAAGCTCTACTTCTCCGTGCTTGTATGTCTATGTGCCTGTAATTCAGAAATGCCTTCACCTCTGATTGTGTACGTAAAGTTTTCCTACACAGTATTAATATAGTAGATTATAAATTATCGGAAATTAAAGGCGCCTCTGTTCTGACTGGCATATCTAGATAAACAATTGCTTACATAAATTGAGTATTCCTAAAATTTCCTGAAAATAAGGAAACTGAATTTCTGACCCTTTAAATATACTCCATTATAAAAATGGAGTATAAAAAGATTCTTCCATAAAACAACTCAGATTCATTTTAAGAATTTAAATTCATATAATTTAAATATTTGGTGAAAAGGATTAGTTTCATCTTTAGTGTTTAATGTAAAGGAATATGTTCTCTCTCATTTACCAGTGTCAAGAATAACACAAACACACTTTTTTTGTACTTGGGAATGTTTTTCCTTAACTTACACAGGTTTACTGATCAAATAAAGCAGCATTACTTTTCGTTACTATTTAACATTATGAAGATATAAATTCATTTTTAACCAAATTGAACCATCATTCAAGCCACCTTTTATTTCCACAGTAATAAGGTTTTGCAGCTTGCAGAAAGTTCAAGACAATATGAAAAGGAACACAAATCTGTGTTAAAAGTTTGCCAAATCTGGCTCAGGTTTGATGGGTTCATTCATAAAATTATAAAAGAGAGTTTGTGGTTCCTTTAGAATGAAATACTACAGTGATACAAACCTAAAATTTAATGTCCTCTCTGAAAATAGTAAAGTCCTTGTAGTATTGTTCTGCTCTTAATAAGACGTTGTTAAAAAGTTCGCTCTTCATCTTTTATGGTAATATGTTCAAAAAGAGATTCTATATCGCACCAAAATGACATTACACATTCTGTTTCTAATTTACAGGCTCACTTACCTCTTAAGATAAACAAATACCCTACAATACTGTAAGTGTTAAGGATTTGTGTTTATTTAAATACTGAGTTTATCAAATACTGTATTGTCCCTTTTATCAAAAGATAGCCTTGATACAACCATTTGTGTTTACCTGGGTGCCTACTGGTGACTCCTCAAGGCCGGCTTCCCCTCTATCCATGTACTTCCTGCTCAATTCTGCCTTAGGTGGGATACTCCTTCCACTCTTGGCCCTCCTGGTAGATTCCTCCCTAGGCTGATGGACTGTACTCTCATGCACCTCTTGCCGTGCCCTCCCTTAGGCTGGCTGCACCTTCCACACCTGCACTTCTTGCCATATCTTCACCTAGGACAGATGCACACTCCACCTTCCACTTCCTTCAATGTCCTGCTCTAGGCTGAAGCATCCCCATCCTCTGCACTTAGCCTCTTCACACCTAGTTGCTCTCTTAACTCGTGGGGTACCTGCTGGATCCTCCTTAGACTGGCTGTCCCACCATGATGAACTTAGAACCGAGCCCTCCCCTAGCTGCACCTTCCAGCCACACACCTCCAGCTGAGTTGTCTCCTAAGTGAATGCTCACTCTCCCATACTTCTCCTGCTGAGTCCTACCCTGGGCTGGCTGTAACCTCCACCCACGCATCACCTAACAAGTATGGCCCAAGGTTGACTACACCCTCCATCCATGTACCTCCTGGTCAGTCTTCCCCTAAACAGAATACTGCCTCCATTCATGCACTTCCAGCCTATTCCTCCTCTAGACTGGCTGAAACCTCCACCTTTGCATCTCCTTCTGAATCTTCCTCTAGGCTAGCTGAAACCAACACTCATGCACTTTCTGCTGGGTCCTCCCTTACAATGGCTGCTTTCTGCACTGATGCCCCTCCTTTACTTCTCCCTCAGGCTAGATGCAACCTCTCTGGCTGCATAGATTGTCAGTTTATCTGTCAGTTTATCCTCTAGGGGGAAATTCCAATCCTTACGCAACTCCTGCTGAGTCCTCCTTGAATGGATGCTTCCTTTACCCATGCAGCTCCTGCCATTTCCTCTCCTAGGCTGACTGCACTCTCCAACTATGAAGCACTTGCCACGTCCTCCCTTGGGCTAGCATAACCACCCACTGATACACTTTCTATCAAGTCTTCCCTTAACCTAAATGAGTCCTCTTTTCATGGATCTCCTGCTTAGTCCTTGCCTAGGCTTCATTCTTCTCTCCCACTATGTACTTCCTGATGGCCTGAGCCTAGGCTGGCTCCACCCTGCGCCACACAACACGTGCTGTGCATCCTCAACCATACACACCCGGCCATATCCTCCTCTCAGCTAGGCAGTCCCTCCACCCGTACACCTCCTGCCGGACTCTGCCTTAGGATGGGTTCACCTTTGTCCATTCATGCATCTCTTCCTATTCCTCCCCAGGTTAGGAAGTCACTAAAACCCTATACCTTCTGCTGTGTCCTCCACCAATCTGATGATACCCCTCACCCATGAGCCTCCTGCTGAGTCCTCACCTAGGGTGAGCGAGTCTCATTCTAGACTGGATGCTTTCTTCACTCATGCATTTCTTACAATGTCCTCCCCTCTGCTGTCTGCTGCTTCTGCCCAAGCTCTTCCTGCCTGGTTTTTCTCCAGGCTGGTTGAACGCTTTATAACATGTAGTTCCTGCTAGGTCCTCTTTTACATGCCTGCGTTCCATCCATGCACTTTCTGCCAGGTCCTTCCTAGGTTGGCTGTACCCAAGTACCTCTGACTGTGTCCAACCCTAGGATGGATGCTCCCTGGACCCATGCACATATTGCTGACTCCTCCTTGAGGCTGTCTGCACCCTCCACTCATACACTTCCTTTAATATCACCCCCTAGGTTAGATGCTCCCTTCACCTATTTACGTCCTGCACCGTCCTCGCCAAACCTGGCTGATACCTTGACTCATGCATTTCCTGCTGGGTCCTCCTTACACTGGCTGCTCCCACTACCCGCGACCTTACAGCCAGATATGCCCCACACTCACCCCACCCTTGCAACTCCCGCCAAGACCTCCCCTAGGGTAGATGCTCTCTCCAGCCATGCACTTCCTGCCATGTCCTTTCCTGGGCTACATGTTCCTTCCATCTATGCACTGCCTGCCTATTCCTCCCCTTGGCTGGCTGCATGCTCCCTAGTGCATGCACCACTTGACAATTCCTCTCCCTAGGTTGAGTGTACCCTGCTCCCTTTCACCTTCTGCCGAATCCTGTCTTATTCTTGCTGTGCCCTGTATCTATATACCTCCTAAAGATTCCTCCAGCCATGCACTTTCAGCCCGTTCCTCTAGCTGCACCCTCCATATTTACAGATCTTTTTGATTCCTCCAATAATTTGGCTGCATCTTTCATGCACGTAGTACCCGCTGGATCCTTGCGTGGAATGGCTGCTTCCTACACACGTGAACTTCCTACCAATCCTACCTTAGGCTGAATACTACACTTCTGCCCATGAACCTTCTCCTCCCTCCACTGATTCTCATGCTGTTGGTTCTCTAAGGAGACTGGAATACTCCCTCAAGCCTTCTGCTTCCTGCCATTCCACGCTTTTTGACTGCATGCTCCCTCCACCCATGCACCTCCTGCCTAGTCTTCCCTAGGCTTCCTGAATTCTCCAGATGTGCACCTGCTGATGATGGGCCCCACAGCACTTCCTGCTGGTTCTCATAGGCTCACTGCCTATTTTACCCATGCACTGCCTGCAGGCCTTCCTCCTAAGCTGGCTTCACTTTCCTATCTTGTAACTATTTCCATTTCTTCCCCTTGGCTAGATTCCCCCTCAACCAATGAATAGCCCACTTGATCCTACTATAAGCTGGATGTTTTCTCCACCCATGTGTTTTTTGTAATTTCCTCCTTTCTGCTGGGTCTTCCCTCTTCCCATGTGCTTCCATATATGTTGGTCCCTTGGATGGCTGCACTCTCCACCCATGGATCATCTTTCAATACCTCCCCTTGGGTGGTTATGGTGTACACATCTGTGTACCCTGACATGTCCTATCCCAGGCTGGCTTCACCCTCCACTCATGAACTTCTGGTCTTCTCTTTGGCTGTATGCTCCCTCCACCCATGATCTGCCCACTTGGTCCTACCACAGGCTATATGTTCCCTCCTCCCTTGCATCTCTTGCTGAGACCATACTTAGTCTGGATGCTTCCTCTTCCCATGCACATCCTGGTGTATTTTTAACTCCAGCTACACACTTCCTACCTGATCCTCCAATAGCCTGGCTACACCTTTCACCATGCACTTCCTGCCATAACTTTCCCTGTGCTGGCTGGAACCTCGTTCATGCATCTCTTGCTGGCACCCTATAAGCTGGCTTCATTCTATACCTATACCCTTCCATATGGTGCATGATCTCTCCACCATTTACTTCTTATTGATCCTCCCCTAGGCTAGCTGTACCATGTACACAAGCAACTACTGCAATGTGCTGCCTTAGGCTGGCTGCCCTGTACAATGATGGGTCTCCTCCAGATTCTTATCCCAAGATTCAGGCCTTCTCCACCCATGCACATCTTACCATGTGCTCCTTTAAGCTGTCTGTAACCACCTTAACGAACTCCCAAAGCCTCTCCTAGACTGGATACTCTCCACCTACATACTTACTGCCAGAAATCCCCTTTGGATGGCTCCCCCCACACCCCGCACCAAGCATGAAGGCTAACCTAGTCCCTCCCTAGACATAAAGTTCTTTACATCCGTGCACTTTCTACCTACTCACCCCCCAGGCTGCCTTTACATATCACCTCCTTCCAGATCCTTCACACATCACCTCCATACAGAACTCATGCACCACTGGCCACGTCCTACCTATTCTGCCTGCACCCTCTGACGCACCTGCATCAGAATACTCTTCTAGCCTGCAATCTTTCTCCATCTATTCAACTCCATAGGCTAGCTCCAGGTTTTCCCTAGGCTAGCTACATGATTCACTCATGCACTTCCTGTGGCTTTCCTTACGCTAGATATAAACTCCCTGACTGCACCTGACACCAGGTTCTCCACCAGGCTAGCTGCTCCCCTCTTCCATGAGCTACATTCTGGTCTACCACTTGGCTGGATGCTCACTCTACCCATAAACCACCTACTTGTCCTGCCATAGGATGAATAGCCCCCCCACCCCCACCCAGGCACCTTTGGCCAAGCTCTCATCTAGTCTGAATATTCACTTGTCCCAGATCTTGCTGGTTTCTGACAGAGGCTGGCTGCAACCTCTAATGCTGCGTATTCTACCCGGTCTTACCACAGCCTGGCTACACTTTTAACTCATGCACCTTCTGGCACAATTTCCCCTACACTAGCTGAAACCTCATCCATGCATCTCATGCTGGAGGCATTCTACACCCCTGCTCTGCCTGCAATATTCTTCCATTTCAATTTTCACTAACAATACCACCAAGCAGGATGAATTGAGAAGCACATTCTCTGAACTAGAACAAGGTAGATGTTCCCAAAGATGGTATGAACCTAATTCCAGGCTTCCAGGCTACAGTGGCCAGCAGAACATGACTCTTTTCCCCACCACAAGAGAACCAAACCATGAACCAATCATAGTCCTCTCCCTTCTTTCATCTACTCCCTCTTCTGCTTTATTCAAGGACTTTACCTCCCAACTCATGAAACTCAGAAGAAAATAGCAGGAAACTAAAGGTGATTATTTGCATCCAAATACGTTTGGTTGCCTGAGAAACAAATGTGAACAAGGGCAGATATAAGAAAAGCTCTGAATGTAGTGCATGCTACAGAGGACAATATTTCATATATTTTCATATATTTCAAAAAAGAAGTGCATCTGAATTACTTGCTAATTTGTGAGAACCTGAAAATTCCCACTTCTGGATATTCCATATTGATCCAGGTGTCATACAACTTTTAGATTTAGTCCTCAGAAAGCTCACATGATTAATGTCAATATTCAGTTCACTTTGACCCAGGTCCAGGCTATGGTAACCTGTCTGAACACTAATGAGAGAGATGTTGGAGGAGGAAAGCTTAGAGTTCTAAAGCTCAAATAAGCATAGATTATAATGGAAAGGTTGTAGTAAAAATAAAAGTTAAGCCTGGAAAGAGTTGGCCAAACTGTTAAAAGCATGAAACATATATAAGTTAAATCATTTTCATACACTGAGTATTTCAAAATTAAAAGCAGAAATAAGATCATGTAAAATGCCTGCGTTTACTTTTTTGAATTTTTATTTACTTGAAAAATAGAATAAAATTGTCCTCATTATAAACCTCTTGACTTTATATTACAAGATACTGTAGGAATCTGTTTATCTTAACCCAAACACATATGGAAATTTTAGACTACATTATATTGTAAGCAAAAAGAGTACTAGCTACAAGTCGTATACTTGCTTAGTTGTACATGTGACTTGAGTCAAATCTGCGTCAGCTCCAGGCTTGGTTATGCAAGAAGGTGCCAGCTGTTATTGCAGATCTCCAGTGGGAGTGCCTCCCTTCCTAATCTATGTGAATAATGCTGCCTGCAGTGCAAATACATTCCCATATAAATGAAGAAATCAAGTTCCTGGGGACTTCAAAAAAGAAGTCAGGAGCAGAAAAATGAGAAGGTGGCAGCCTAAATTCAAGAATTTGATTGACAAGAAAGAGAATTTCTGGACAAGGATTACAGTTCTAAAGAGATGGAACAATTTCCAAATGCCATAGATCTGCTCATTATCTTGACATCTTTCTTATAACTAGCCATTTCTAGAAATTGGGTCAAACCACATACACAGTAAAATGCCATAATATGAAATATACAGCTCAACATAATGTTTTTGAGATTCACTCTTATTATTACCGAGAATTGCAAAAAACATAAAACAAAAACCCTCTTGGTACATAACTCAATTTAAACCCCTGCACTAAGAGAATTACCCAAACTCTAGCATGGCTTCTAAGCGCTTAAGGCCATGTCCCTAGGATGACTCCAGTCTCCCTTAAAATGCCTGCCTGAGAAAGCTCAAGACTGTCAGGAGAATTTGCTGTTTGTTTCAGCTAAAACCTGGTAATAGGCAGATAGGCTCATAACCCTCCCCCCCCCCCCCCCCCTTAGAGCAATTACTTTAGAAAGCTTGCAATTATAAATCCTTTCTCTGCTCCTTTGAGATATAAATCTTCCAACACCTAGAACTGTCTCCTCAATGACTTGAGAGCCATTTCTTTGAAATGCACACATTCAAGGAGATGAATTTTAATCCTGGTCTCAGTCTCCATGGGAGGGTAAGGTCCTAACTTTAGTGGGTACCTTGCTCCAATCTGTACCATTGGCTCTTTTCATAAAGGTATGAGAAGTTTGTTTCTCCTCTGGATGAGCCGCAATTAGTAAACCCAGATGGCCTCGTCGTACGGACCAAATTCCCCCTTAATGCCCTCAGTGCCTTTTCTTTAGCACACCCCAGCCTTTAAAGTCTCCTGCCTTTTGTTTTTGTGGAGTTAAATTCAGGTGACACTGTGTTCTCTCTCCTATTGCAATAGTTATTACTGAATAAAATTTGTCTTCACTGCTTTAACTAGTGCCTCTCTTTGTTCATCTTTCACCTGAGAATATTCGTACTTTCTATTCCCTTTTAAAGGGACAGTTCGTCCCATGATTTCTCCATGGCTCATTCCATCAATCCTTTAAAATTTCTACTCAAAGACCACTGTTTCAATAAGACTTTTCTTGCCTGCTCAATTTAGATTATCCTGTCCCATCCCCAAGTAGACAGTGTTTTTCACATTATCCTATTTTTTTTTTTTTGTATGCATGCATGCATCATTCTCTGGAATTAGCTTGCCCATTCCTTTGCTTACTTGTTTCTTTTCTGTCTCTTTCCACTAGAATATAAACTTCATGAAACAAAGGCCCTTGTCTGTCTCTATCACTATTTTATTCTCAGTGCCTGGATATCATAGCAAGTTGCTGAATAAATGAAGTATGTAGACTTGAATGGGGAATCATTATCACTTAAGTCTAAAACCAATTTATGTTTGATTTAAAAATCACTTTCCATTATTCTGCTGATTTAATATGATTATTTCTCTTCTCATATCTCAAAATGTGTTAGCTAAATCTCAAATCAGGAAAAGAAGGAAAAATGATCCATGGGTCTACATTCCTATGAAATAATCAGAAGATCTAAAAAACAAACAATAAGATATGGAGAGCACAGAGAAGGGGAAAGAGAGAGCCCGCTGATAATTTTTATCTTTTCATTTGCCATCAATAGGTGACATGAAAAGTTTTGCCAAATGATAATGTCATGAGTTAAGATCTACTGTGCTAGAAAGAAATGAAGCCTGCTATTGAAATTAAGGGTATTTGACTAGAGCAGAAGTATTCTTTCTAATTTTTGTCTACAGCTTTGAAAAGTTAATAAGTTTATTAAAGCAAGGTGTGGTATAATAAAGAATATATCTGGTATTCATTGTCTACCACCCCATCCCTGCCGTTCCTGGCACAGAACTTGAAAAAAAAAAAAAAACCCTTGAAATTTCCTAAGTGATAGGACTGTCTTTGTGATCCTAATGAGGTGACTCACGGTGGGCCCCTAGGTAGCTTTAGGATGGGGGCTGGTCACCAGAAAGACCAACCACCATGTGAGTAGACTGTTGGAACTCTGGGCCAGTCCAACCTCCAGGGAAGGTAGTGGGCTACAGATTGAGTTCAATCATGTAGCTAATGATTTAATCCATCAGGCCTCAGTAACAAAACCTCAATAAAAACTCTGCAGTTGAAAGCTAAGTGGAACTTCTTGGCTAGTGAACACACTGATGTGCAGGGTCGGGGGGTGAAGAGCCCTTACTCCATAGGGAGAGGGTATGGAAATTCTGCATTCTAGACCCTATCAAACCATTTCCCATATATACCCTTTATAATAAAACTATGACCATTAAAATAGAGCTTTCAGCAAGCTCTGTGAGCTGTTCTAGTGAATTATCGAACCTGACCAGGTCACGTGAATCCTCAGATTTATAGTTCGCTGCTCAGAAATGGGGTGGTCCCTGAGAATTGTTTGCTGGTGTTTGAATTAAGAACAATCTTATGGAGGACTGAACCCTTAAACCTGTGGAGTCTAATGCTAACTCCAGGTAGCTAGTGTCAGAACTGCATTGCAGTGTATCTGCTTAGGGTAGAAATAGAGCACAAAGGTTTTAGTTTTCTCTTAGACGTATAAGATGAAAAAGTCTATATTATCAGACATAATTTATGTAAATGATTCCCATTCAGCTTTAGAGACACCAAAAGTCTAGCAAGTGGTGACTTTCTTCTAAGATTCAGAATTCAGGGTACTTTTTAAGTAGTAAACAGTACCCTGCCAGCTAGACTCAAACCCTGGCCTAAATAGGGACCAAAGTAAATAGCAGAAGGGTTTTCACTGCTATGTAGAAACATGGCACTTCTCTAATTTTAATTTTTAAAAAATGTTCAGAAAAGATGATCCAGGTGATTTCTATCTCATAAAGCTTTTGGGTGTTGCCATTAAATTGTATGGCAAATACTCATGAAACAAGCTGAGGACTGGAAAACATCCATAAAGAGTTAAACGGGGATTCAGTTCCTTAAGAAAAATTATTTCTGTTGTGAGAGTCACTCACTGTTTTTGCTTTTGTTTTTGAATTTAGTAGATTGGATCAATGGATTGGTTGAAACAATGGGCTAGAATTATCAATTTAAAAAGACAATAGCATTTCAGGAAAAGCAACTGACTGTTATAGAATTCATCTTGAACACAACTGGGAAGTGTAAATTTAGAATTCAGTCCTTACTGTATTTGCTTTCATTGTTATCTCTTCTCAACTCTGAGGTTTAGAGATCTGAGTCTCCCAACACCCTCCTAGAAGAATTTATGCTCGGAACCCACAATTTTTCTCGTCATCCTCTTCACCTATCCATACTCTTGTTGAATTTGTGACTATTTCTCACTAACTGTTTGAGAAAAAAACCTTCCTGATGTACTAAATGACAAGAAGGTGCTTATTATATATCAGAAAAGGCTTTCAAACTAATAGCCACATTTTGGGATAAGGGGAGAGATAGGAGGGACTTTGTGAGATTGTGTCCTTCAAGTCAGAATTTCTCAAACAATAGCATGCAACAGAATCACCTGGTTTACAGCACAGATTCCTGGGTCCGACCCCTAGAGTTTCTGATCCAGTAGGTCTGGGATGGGCTTGAGATTTGCATTTCTAGTTGAGACTGATGCTGCTGATCCAGGGACCATGCCTTGAGAACCACTGCTTTAAATTAACCTGGCTCATTGCCTCATTTGTCTAGGCATACAAACGCCAGTGTAAGCAATACTCCAGCATTTTCTATCCAAACTTTCTAGCCAAAATTTGGGATTTTATACCCCCTTCATTGTAATAGTCTCAAGCTGCTATTGGGACAAGAGTATTAGGTTGGGTTAAGATCTGTATTTGGTGTCTGCTCAGCTACTCACCGGCAGTACTGTCGTGAAAATTTTCTTTTAAATCTCTGAGCCTCTCTTCTGTATTGTAACAAGCAGAAAATAAATCGAGGCACTCAACTTCATTGTGGGGTTCAAAACATAAAACACATGCGAAGATGCTGGGTAAATTATCAAGTGCCCTACAAATGGTATACAGTTGGCCCTCTGTATCCATGGATTCAGAAACCGTGGGATAGAGGGCCAACTGTACTACACCAGTTTATATAAGGGACTTGAGCATCTGTGGATTTCGGTCTCTTCAGGGGTCCTGGAACCAATTCCCGCAGATACTGAGGGATGACTACAATTGTTCTAAAGTAAGTGGTTGCCCAAGTTAGCTATCAGAATGAAAAGGCACTCTACCAGGTGCTGGGCATGTATCACTGAACAAAACAGGAAAAAAAAAAAAAATCCCTGTCCTCACAAGAGTTTACTTTCTACTGGGTTTATAATCTGGATTTAAATCCAATCCCCAAATCTTTATTTTATATGGAAGAATGAAATGTGTTTATTCTCAGGAGGAATAAATTCTAATTAAGTCAAAATTTCTCAAAGATTTTTCCCAGAAAATCTCCATCAGAATCTCTTAACATGCTTGTCCAAAGATTAATGGGCTCCACAGCAGGCCCACTCAATTAAACTCTAGAGGGTGGGGCGCAGTAATTTGAACATTCTTGGCATGAATGTCCCCTAACCTTTCAGAGGATCTGTCAAACTAAAGGGATTACATTCAAATAGTGCAGGAGATTCAGTTCTTTTGTTCAAGCTAAAGTTTGAGATCTGCTGTGCAAACCAAAGAGATAAGCTCACATGGTGGAGTTTCAGGCACCACCAGCTGCAGCGATGTTTCCTAAACTTCCTGATAAAATCACCCAGAGGCACACGTTAATACTGGATTTCCCAGACTCATTTCACACAGGTTCGGATCTAGTGGGTGTGGGATGGGCCCACAGGTGATTCTTGGGTTAACAGTAAAGTTCAGGAAATACAGCACTTCAGGATAAAAGAGCAAATCAGGGACATTTTGAAACATTCCATGCTCAGGGAAAACTATCCAGGAGTGATGTATTAGGCCCTCTTATTTTTCCCCCATTTTAGTGACGTTTTTTCCTAACATGAATTTGCCCCTTTGACCTCTGTGTTTTCTCTCTCTGCTGGGTATCTATTTAAATTGCAGCTATGTGAGCCCTGGGTATGAAGGATCAAGATTTCATCATAAGAGTCTTCATTAGATCTTCATGGGTGGAGACTAATCTTATCAACCCAGTACCCACCTAGGGCCTCTCCCCAGTAGGTGATCAATATATATTTACTCAATACTAGCCTGGTTGATAGTATTCTGAGGGGTTAGAAGGTGTTTGGCTCTAATTTAGACCACATCTTGCAATCCTCCTCTGACCCTGCAGTCAATTGTTTACCCTTCAGTGAATGAAGCACCAAGCATCAGTTCCTTTGCAGATCACCCTGGAACACCTCTTGATTCTCCCTGATGTCTCCTCTGCTCCCCCCACTCAACAGACAAGTACAGAGTAGAGCAGGTGGGCTGACAAATGGAGATCAGAGCTCTACTTGAAAGAGATTGTGCCTTTTAATCTGGGGGGCTGTTGATGTCAAGCTGGTTATGGCGCCATTGTAATAACATTTTAGTATTAGAAGTGTGCTGTTTGAAGCAAATACATTTATTTTGAAATTTTTGATACTTAAAAAAGTCAATAACCACCTCCTTTCCTCTGTATCAGTAGGGCAAACTGAGGTTTGATATTATACACGTGAGATAAATTTGGGGAAAAGATATAGGGTAAAAGACCAATACATCTAGCAAGTTCAGAAGAAGGAAACACAAAAGCAATGTGTGTTGAAGATAACGTTTATGAAAACCTCTCATGGTTTTTGTGAGCAGAAACCATGACTGAGCATAGTGAGAGAAGACGCAGCTCAGATAAGGTAGGAAAGTTTGACAGGTGGGGACAGAACCTCTAAGGTAGTCAGTCCCATGAGAGAATTCAAGCTCTTACATGGAGAGACTATGTGATCTTCGGCAAGTCACCAATGCCTCAAACATTAACAAAATGTTTACATATACATGTAAATATTTGCGAGAATAAATGGCAATCCATCTTCCCTCCCCTTTAACTGAAAGAGTATCAGAGATGAATATTTGGAAAAGGAATAATACAGAACAGATATGAATTGCAAACTTTCCCCACTTAGTTCTTTTGGCTGGCAATTAAAACGATATAAGGCAGATTAACAGGAGAAAATCAGATTTATTAAATGCACACAGAGAATCCACATAAGCATGAAGAATTCCAAAGACAGCAAGGCCAGATGAGGTATATATATTATTCTGGACTAAGAGAAGGAGGTAGAGGTCTGAGATCTCAAAAGGAAGCAAGCTAATTCACAGGAAGATAAAAAGAGTGAATGTTTGGTAAACAAATGTTTGCTGGGCATCCAAAGACAATGGGACACAGAGAGGACACTTATCAAACGGGCTTTGCTATGCTTCTCTCTGTCTACCAACTTTATTATAGTTACCTATGGGGATAGCGCCTTCCAGGGACAGGACTCTTATCTTAAATTCTTTTAGGCAGTGAGAAGGAAGTACAAGGCTCTTCTTGAGTCTTTTGGGCCTTGCTTATTTTCAGCTCAAAATAATTCACATGCCAGAGTGGCACATCTGGGGGTGGCCTTCCCTGAGCCCCATCACTGGTCTATTAGCACAGAAAATATAGCCAATGTCAATCATCAGCAATGATTTCAGTTAAGCAAAGTAAACCAATCTCTATCCCAGTTGAAAATCGTTCAGCTATTAAAGTTACCATACGTTAAAACAAAAAAAAAAAGAAACAAGCAAAACAAAAAAAACACCCCCAGACCTGTTTATCACAAAAGAGTTTTCTAAATAGGTTCTTTGTTTGTCACTGCATTTAGAATTAGAATTTAATTTGCATTTATCTCATGATTAAGCCTTTTGGAAAATACGTTGACATTTCAATAAATTTTGAGTAGCCTTAAAGCAGAATTTCTTACACAGACTCGGAGGAGTTCATTAATCCATATCCTAAAGGACTCTGTGCCCTTGAGTAGAGACTTCCCTACATTTTTCATGCAAAAAGTCAGCAATACGTCCAAGTGCACAACGTATCAAGATGTAGGCTTGGCAAGAAAACATTGGTAAAACCCAGTCCCATTCACCAAATTTAATTTAATAGTTTGTTTTATGCTGGTAGGTGGGGGCAATTAACAGACAAAGGAATTGCTCAGAACCACACAGTAAATCTGCTTTATTTCAGTCATGTATTCCTGAATATGCTCTCATCTGACAAAAAACTGATAGGGAGGGTGGGAGGGAGACGCAAGATGGAGGAGATATGGGGATATATGTATATGTATAGCTGATTCTTCACTTTGTTATACAGCAGAAACTAACACACCATTGTAAAGCAATTATACTCCAATAAAGATGTTAAAAAAAAACAAAACCTGACAACATAGTTCTACCCAGTTTTCTTCATTTCTGTTTTATCCAATACATTGGTAATATGCACAAACAAAGGTGAAGGCTTATTTGCAAACATGAATAATTTCAAGTGAGTTATGCAGGCTTCAAAGAATTCACATAAATTCAGAGTTCATAACTTGAATGAATGCTTAGCTCTGGTCTCTCTTTGGTAACTGTGATACATATTCCACCTTCACATATAAAACAGATAATAAGTAAGATTAATAGATTAGGAAGAACATTCATCTCTGCTAAATAGGTCAGTGTCATTCTGAAGACTATACGTACAAACAGGAAGTCAAAGCATGCATTTAAACAGGTAAAACTATTCTGGTCACTAATGCCAGTGTGGTGGAGGGGAGGGGATGTGGAGTGTTTCCTCACACCAATAAGCAGTTCTCCAGACACCAGCTGGGTGTCCTACAACTCAACTCAATTCTGACACTACCAACCTTGAAATAGCATCAGATTCCACGGGTTAAGGGGTCAGTACTACAGGACTGCCACCCTCCCTACTTCGGATGTCAGTTGCAAGCCCACCTGTGCTTCTGACTGACTGGCTATAGATCTGAGGTTCCAGTGACCCCCTCCTTAGGTCCAATTAATTTGCTAGAATGGCTCACAGAACTTAGAGAAACATATTACTTACTAGGTTGCTGGTTTATTACACAAGGATATAACTCAGGAACAGCCAGATGGAAGAGATGCATAGAGAAGAGTAAGTGGGATGGGGCATGAAGCTTCCTTGCTCTTTCCAGGTGCGCCACTCCCACCACATCTCCATGTGTTCTGGCTATTCAGACAGTCTTTAGTTTGCCTAGATGTGCTGTTCTTCCTGCCAGCATTTCATTAGAATTTTTTCATTAGAATTTTTTATGAAAGAAAGGTACACAATGTCTATACATTGTCTTTGATTTGTCAGTCCACAAAACTAGCCGTAAGGTTTTTGGGATGATTATTTCTTATAATCTAATGCCAACTCCTATTAGCACTGTCTGCTTTCATAGCTCTATCTGTGCCTGAATTTAATGTGCCCATGGTCATACACACACAGGAATTATTACATCACTTTAAGTAGCTGGTTTCAATCATACAGACATGTCCTTGTTTTCCTAGTTCCTTGGTTCCTGATGAGTGTGTGTGTGAAAAAGGACTTGAAACACTGAAACAGTTTGGATAGGAAACTAATGCACCAGAGACATTAAATTGTGAAACAAGAAATGGATTCTCCACCTAATTCCAAATTATGTTGTTTTTCAAACTGAGCAGAATCCTGAGGGGTCACCCCAAGGACAAAGGCCCCTCCGAGTCCCCTGCCTCTTATTTGTAGAAAAGCTGAAGTCTTTCAGCTCCCCTGAGGCACAAAACAGCAGGTTCAAGCAGTTAATTATTAGGACAATAGAGTCACAGAATCTCTAGTTCCTCCTTAAAGGACCTAGGCAACAGTGTCTGATGCACATTCCTGAGTTGTTTTATAGACATTATAACTGCCACCAGAGGGAAAAAGCTAACCACACGATGACCAGACTGTAGCCATGACATAAGCTGCTCCATCTTGAGCAGTACTAAATCTATGGCTAGCACAATTCCAAGAACTGGCCTCAAGATAAGAGGATTAACACTATTGCTCATAATAATCGGTATCTTTGTGGGCATTAAAAAAATTCTGATTTGCTCTGCCCCTATATGTAAGTGGGCAACTGATGTTATCAGCAAGGAGATGCTACACACCCATGTCAACATCCTCCACTCAAAGACCTCAATGCCCTTTCTCAGCCTGAAGCAGCTACAGAAGATCGACCTTTGCCCCTGATCCCACAGAAATAGAATGTCTGACAGTGGGGATTTGTTAGCAGCCCCTAAAAGCTAACAGATAATAGACTCCACCAAGCTATATTTTAACTTAGCCTTCACACCAGGTGCCTCCATGCTTCACTAACCTCCAGCCCAAGCATACCTCTCAAATCTTTTGATCATACGATGCCTTGTCTAACCTGCTGACTCTTAGACTGAACAAGTAGGAATGATGAATAAGTGATTAATAATGGATGACTAGACTTCTTCCCCAGATTCCGCCTCAGTAATCCTGTGAGCAGACTGTCTGAACAAGATAGCATATAAAGAAAGATCACAAGACGTCAACAAGCTTGTGAATGGATACAAAAACAAGACCCATATATACACTGTCTAAAAGAGAGCCACTTCAGACCTAGGGACACACACAGACTGAAAGTGAGGGGATGGAAAAAGATATTCCACGCAAATGGAAATCAAAAGAAAGTTGGAGTAGCAATTCTCATATCAGACACAATA
Source organism: Aethalodelphis obliquidens (assembly GCF_003676395.1). Taxonomy (NCBI): domain Eukaryota; kingdom Metazoa; phylum Chordata; class Mammalia; order Artiodactyla; family Delphinidae; genus Aethalodelphis; species Aethalodelphis obliquidens. The sequence goes on along the minus strand of NW_020838085.1, from coordinate 481,050 downwards.
GACTTTAAAATAAATACTATTATAAGAGACAAAGAAGACACTACATAATGATCAAGGGATCAACCCAAAAAGAAGATATAAGAATTGTAAATATTTATGCACCCAACACAGGGGCACCTTAATACATAAGGCATATGCTAACAGCCATAAAAGGGGAAATTGATAGTGACACAGTCATAGTAGGGGACTTTAACACCCCACTTTCACCAATGGATAGATCATCCAAAATGAAAATAAATACGGAAACACAAGCTTTAAATGATACATTAAACAATATGGACTTAATTGATATTTATAGGATATTCCATCCCAAAGCAACAGAATACACTTTCTCCTCAAGTGCTCATGGAACATTCTCCAGGAAAGATCATATCTAGGGTCACAAATCAAGCCTTGGTAAATTTAAGAAAATTGAAATCATATCAAGTATCTTTTCTGACCACGACACTATGAGCCTAGATATCAATTACAGGAAAAAAAAATCTGTAAAAAAAATAAAAACACATGGAAGCTAAACAATACACTACTAAATAACCAAGAGATCACTGAAGAAATCAAAGAGGAAATCAAAAAATACCTAGAAACAAATGACAATGAAAACACGATGACCCAAAACCTATGGGACGCAGCAAAAGCACTTCTAAGAGGGAAGTTTATAGCAATACAATCCTACCTCAAGAAACAAAAAACATCTGAAATAAACAACCTAACCTTACACCTAAAGCAATTAGAGAAAGAAGAACAAAAAACCCCCAAAGTTAGCAGAAGAAATCATAAAGATCAGATCAGTAATCAATGAAAAATAAAGGAAGGAAACAATAGCAAAGATCAATAACACTAAAAGCTGGTTCTTTGAATAGATAAACAAAATTGATGAACCATTAGCCAGACTTACCAAGAAAAAAGGGAGAAGACTCAAATCAATATAATCAGAAATGAAAAAGGAGAAGTAACACCTGACACTGCAGAAACATAAAGGATCATGAGAGATTACTACAAGCAACTATATGCCAATAAAATGGACAACCTGGAAGAAATGGACTCATTCTTAGAAAAGCACAGACTTCTGAGACTGAAGCAGGAAGAAATAGAAAATATAAACAGAACAATCACAAGCACTGAAATTGAAACTGTGATGAAAAATCTTCTAACAAACAAAAGCCCAGGACCAGATGGCTTCACAGGTGAATTCTATCAAACATTTAGAGAAGAGCTAACACCTATCCTTCTCAAACTCTTCCAAAATATAGCAGAGGGAGGAACACTCCCAAACTCATTCTATGAGGCCACCATCGCCCTGATACCAAAACCAGACAAAGACAAAACAAAGAAAGAAAACTACAGGCCAATAGCACTGATGAACACAGATGCAAAAATCCTCAACAAAATACTAGCAAACAGAAGCCAACAACACATTAAAAGGATCATACACCATGATCAAGTAGGATTTATCCCAGGAATGCAAGGATTCTTCAATATACATAAATCAATCAATGTGATACAACATATTAACAAATGGAAGGATAAAAACCACAGGATCATCTCAACAGATGCAGAAAAAAGCTTTCGACAAAATTCAACACTGATTTATGATAAAACCCCCCAGAAAGTAGGCACAGAGGGAATTTACCTCAACATAATAAAGGCCATATATGACAAACCCACAGCCAACATCGTTCTCAATGGTGAAAAACTGAAACCATTTCCTCTAAGATCAGGAACAAGACAAGGTTGCCCACTCTCACCAATATTACTCAAGATAGTTTTGTAATTTTTAGCCACAGCAATCAGAGAAGAAAAAGCAATAAAAGGAATCCAAATTGGAAAACAAGAAGTAAAGCTGTCACTGTTTGCAGATGACATGATACTATACATAGAGAATCCTAAAGATGCTACCAGAAAACTACTAGAGCTAATCAATGAATTTGGTAAAGTTGCAGGATACAAAATGAGTGCACAGAAATCTCTTGCATTCCTATACTCTAATGATGAAAAATCTGAAAGAGAAATTAAGGAAACACACTGATTTACCATTGCAAAAACAGAATAAAATACCTAGGAATATACCTACCTAAGGAGACAAAAGACCTGTATGCAGACAACTGTAAGACGATGAAAAAAATTAAAGATGATATAAACAGATGAAGAGATATACCATGGTCTTCAATTGGAAGAATCAACATTGTAAAAATGACTATACTACCCAAAGCAATCTACAGATTCAATGCAATCCCTATCAAACTACAAATGGCATTCTTCACAGACTAGAACAAAAAATTTCACAATTTGTATGGAAATACAAAAGACCACAAATAGCCAAAGCAATCTTGAGAAAGAAAAATGGAGCAGGAGGAATCACGCTCCTTGACTTCAGACTATACTACAAAGCTGCAGTAATCAAGACACTATGGTACTAGCCCAAAAACACAAATACAGATCAATGCAACAGCACAGAAAGCCCAGAGATAAACCCACACACATATGGTCACCTTATCTTTGATAAAGGAGGCAAGAATATACAATGGATAAAAGACAGCCTCTTCAAAGAGTGATGCTGGGCAAACTGGACAGCTACATGTAAAAGAATGAACACTTCCTTACACCATACACCAGAAATAAACTCAAAATGGATTAAGGACCTAAATGTAAGGCCAAATAGTATGAAACTGATAGAGGAAAATATAGGCAGAACACTCTATGACATAAATCACAGCAAGCTGTTTTTTGACCCACATCCTAGAGAAATGGAAATAAAAACAAAAATAAATAAATGGGACCTAATGAAACTTAAAAGCTTTTGCACAGCAAACGAAACCATAAACAAGACCAAAAGACAACCCTCAGAACGGGAGAAAATATTTGCAAATGAAGCAACTGACAAAGGATTAATCTCCAAAATTTACAAGCAGCTCATGCAGCTCAATATCAAAAAAACAAACAACCCAATCCAAAAATGGGCAGAAGACCTAAATAGACATTCCTCCAAACAAGATATACAGATTGCCAACAAACACATGAAAGGATGCCCAACATCACTAACCATTAGAGAAATACAAATCAAAACTACAATGAGATATCACCTCACACCGGTCAGAATGGCCATCATCAAAAAATCTACAAACAATAAATGCTGGAGAGGGTGTGGAGAAAAGGGAACCCACTTGCACTGTTGGTGGGAATGTAAATTGATACAGCCACTATGGAGAACAGTATGGAGGTTCCTTAAAAAACTAAAAATAGAACTACCATATGACCCAACAATCCCACTACTGGGCATATACCCAGAGAAAACCATAATTCAAAAGGAGTCATGTACCACAATGTTCATTGCAGCTTTATTTACAATAGCCAGGACATGGAAGCAACCTAAGTGTCCACTGACATATGAATGGATAAAGAAGATGTGGCACATATATACAATGGAATATTACTCAGCCATAAAAAGAAACAAAATTGAGTTATTTGTAGTGAGGTGGATGTACCTAGAGTCTGTCATACAGAGTGAAGTCAGTCAGAAAGAAAAACAAATACCATATGCTAAAACATATATATGGAATCTAAAAAAAAAAAAAAAAAAGTGGTTCTGAAGAACCTAGGGGCAGGACAGGAATAAAGACGCAGATGTCGAGAATGGACTTGAGGACACGGGGAGGGGGAAGGGTAAACTGGGACGAAGTGAGAGCGTGGCATGGACATATATACACCACCAAATGTACAATAGGTAGCTAGTGGGAAGCAGCCGCATAGCACAGGGAGATCAGCTCGGTGCTTTGTGACCACCTAGAGGGGTGGGATAGGGAGGGTGGGAGGGAGGCAGACGCAAGAGGGAAGAGATATGGGAACATATGTATATGTATAGCTGATTCACTTTGTTATAAAGCAGAAACTAACACACCATTGTGCCTTCTGTGGGCAGACAGGGAAGGAATCCCCTCTCCTCATGCACCCCGGAACAATGGTATCTTGCCTCTTAGGCAGTTCCAGACTTTTCCTGGACTCCCTCCTGGCTGGCTGTGGTGCACTAGCCCCCTTCAGGCTGTGTTTACGCAGCCAACCCGAGTCCTATCCCTGGGATCTGACCTCCGAAGCCCAAGCCTCAGCTCCCAGCCCCCACCCGCCCCCGACAGGTGAGCAGACAAGCCTCTCAGGGCTGGTGAGTGCTGGTCGGCACCGATCCTGTGTAGGAATCTCTTCACTTTGCCCTCCGCACCCCTGTTGCTGCACTCTCCTCCGTGGCTCCGAAGCTTCCCCCGCCCCCCCGCCTACCCCCCATCCCCACCAGTGAAGGGGCTTCCTAGTGTGTGGAAACCTTTCCTCCTTCACAGCTCCCTCCCACTGGTGCAGGTCCTGTCCCTATTCTTTTGTCTCTGTTTTTTCTTTTTTCTTTTGCCCTACCCAGGTACGTGGGGAGTTTCTTGCCTTTTGGGAAGTCTGGGGTCTCCTGCTCACATTCAGTATGTGTTCTGTAGGAGCTGTTCCACATGTAGATGTATTTTTGATGTATTTGTGGGGAGGATGGTGATCTCCACGTCTTACTCCTCCGCCGTCTTGAAGGTCCCCCCGATATGATTCCAAATGCACTTGTTTGTAACAAAAATGAAGTTGTTTTTAAGAGTGAAGTTGTTTTGATCTAAGAATGAAGTTGTTTTTATAAGTTGTTTTGATATATATGTAAAATTGTTGTGTCAGGATGTCTTCACTGACATCTGTAGTTGCCAATAACCACTCAGTAGCTCAGCTTTTGATGGACACTGCTGGGGGTTTATCAATAAGAACATATGAAGTAGCAATTCTGGTGAGGGGACATTGAGACTATAAATACCCAGTGTTTGTGATGACTCTCAGAGTGCTTGGTCTGGGCAAGGCAACTCTTTGCTGATCTAAACAGCTCTCCAAAGAACTTGGGGCATTAGGTCCTGCTGTGGCAAGGCAGCCCTTTACCAGCAGTGGTGAAAACCTTGCAGCATCCACATGGAGATCATCTTGCCCAACACTGGCACCTTCCTTCCCTAGCAACATGCTCTAGCCACAAGGAATGTTCACCTTAGCACCGGCAGCTGGACATCAGCTTGTGGTTGGCTAAACCCACTCTACCAAGAACCAACTAGAAAGGTCCACCTCAACTAAATTTGGACTTTATTCCTTTCATCTTCCCCTTGCCTGGAACAATATTGTGATTAATCTATCATTGATTTGGAGTATCTTATTTCTTTATTGGCTTATTAAGAGACATTATCCTGTATGCTACTGGATTGTGAAGTTATTACAATTCCTGCAGTGAACCTATGTTAAATAAAATGCTGGCAAAGACAATCTCAGTGTCTGAGTATAATTTTTTAAACAGAAAGAACAAAGTGTCACTCATCATCCCCTTAAACAAAGCGTTAAGTCGAAACCCACTGCAATTGCCTGGCCCTCTGACAATGTACCTTGAGGCGAATTCAGAATGGAAAAAAAAAGGATGAAGCATTCTGTGCTTTGGATATGGGCGTGAGAGAGTGAAGATGCACATCTAAGGAAGAATTTCAATGAACCAGATTCTTGCATCTTGCCTTACAGAGAAAAGCAGTAAAATCATTAACCTGAGATACCGGTTCTTTGTGATTAGCAAGAATCATTTTATGCTTCACTATATGTATTTCCCAGCCAAAACCAATTCATATATATCCTGGCTCCTCCCCCACCTCTTCAGAGCAGTTCCTCAGAGCTACTGAGAGGCTGTCTTCCAGGCTATAGACCTCAGTATGGTCCCTGAATAAAACTGAAACTCACTGATCTCACATTTTATGTGTTTGTGTCTTTTTTCTCAGTCAGCAATTTGCTGCCCCAAACAAAACACTTTGGCTTGCTCTCTCTTGCTCTTAGAAATAGTCCATTAGCTGATGAAAATTCAAGTATTTTCCCTACCATAGTATCAACTTTATTTTCGTTCTACAATCTAAAGCAAATATCAGTATACCCTTTTCTAATTAAGTAGAAAAGGAAATCATATAAATTCTTGTGGCCTTTTTTGCTTAATAAATATGTTTTATCATATTTTGCTAGAAGGTATTTTATTTCTTTCTGAAATTCCAATTCCTTTTCTATCCTCTTTTTTATCCACTGAATATTATTAAATTTGTAGAATTCAAATAGATGAAATAGTGACATAAGATACAGTTCTATGTTCTACATCCATCCTTTTCCTTCTGCTGGATGTTTGTTCACTTTCTTCAAATACATACCACACACTGTTTCAGACTTCTACTGGGCCTCAACCACACACTTCCATAAACATGTGAGTTATCTTTATTTTCTTTTTACAAAGAGCAACACTATTTTTGTTCACAGTAAAATTTTAGAAATTAGATTTACTTATTCATTGAGCACATATTTCCATCTACAATCTCTCTGCAACTTATAATGGAAATTGAAAACAAAGGGGGACAGAATTTGTCACCCCAAATATGTCCCTTTGTCATAAGGATGATTTTACGCTGATTGTTTTTAAGTAACAGCGGGCATAGGAAAAGCTCTGGAAAACTGAATAGAAGTTATCCTTTTATGAGAGACATTTACATTTATAAGGGCACTCTCCATTTGTAAGTGTGTCTCCCTCTCTGTACCAAGAAGAGAAGGATGATTATAAATCTCTAGAAATGCTTATCAGTGGAGAAGGCAACAACTTAAATCTGCAAAACAACCTTATCCTTGTTTACTGTGCCTTTGCTACTAACCTCCCATAACTGGCCTTCTCCCCCTACCCCCAGCATATTTTGTCTTTAGCTGGAGATGTTAGTGAAGGTGGCTTAGGCCATTTTGGAGAGTTACTCAGTTTTCTGGGGTATCTCCCATGTATACAGGAGGTATACATGTTATTAAACTTCTGTGTGTCCTTCTCCTGTTAATGCTTTACTGGGGGGGGGGAGGGGGAGTCTCAGACAAGAACCTAGAAGAGTAAAGGGAAAATTATTTCTCTTCCCCCACAAAAATTATACAGTAAAATTCTGAAGCGGGATGCATATAAATCTAGCAAAACAAACCAGAGATTATGATATTTCTATGTTGCATTCTATGATAATTGTGGAGTCAAAGCATTCAAACAGATCCCTATAAAGATATTTCACATACAACTGTGAAATAAAATTCACATTTTATGGCAAGACAAGAAAAACTTAAACATAAAAAATTTTCTCTGCCCTTTGGACTACAACTTGGCACTTGCCATCTATCTCTATAAGGATTAAGTTGTGAGCCACTGTAGCTGCTGACCTTCAACACCCCCTGAAAGGAGTTCAGGGTGGAGGGCAGAGATGAGGCACTCCGTGCTCTGGGAAAAACTGGCAGAACAGTCTTCAGATAGTTAGATATTTTCCGGAGAAGATCTGATGAGCCCAATTCTTGTATCTCCTTGTACCTAGGAAAGCACTAAAATCCTTCATGGTGACAGCTGCTCCTCGTGACTAGCAGCAACCTTCTGCAAAAAATATGTGCTTGGTTGCATGTACTCCCCCCCTTCACCAAAATCACATATATACTAACCTTCCTTCCCTACCTCTTTGGAGCAGTTTCTCAGAGCTATCTGAAATGCTGTCTCCCAGGGTATAGTCCTCTTTTTGCCCCAAATAAAACTTAACTCACAACTCTCATGTTGTACATTTTTTTCAGTCAACAGTTATGGCGACCACAGATACGGGACCCAGAGTGGACTTCTCTGCTTTACCTGAACTGTACGAGGAACCAGAGCCTGTGCCCGTCTGCCTCCTCAGAGAGTCCAGACGAATTTGGGTAAGTCTCTCCTGGTTCTTGGATCTCCCACATTAGTTGATTATCCTGAGTTTTATTTGTTCCTGTATAACAGGTACCTGTCCCCCTCCCCCAGTTGAAAGATACCAGGGAATACCCACCCAGGTGAAACATACTGGGGGGGTGCTTGGTTGAAAGATACCAAGGAATACGGACCCAGTTGAAAGATACTGATGGGGGGGTGGTTGAAAGATACTCAGTTGTAGGAGACTGAGTGGTCTGGGCTGAGTGGTTAGGTAAGAGGCTGATCTGACACTTTTCCTCAACTTGGCTGCCTTAATAGAATTTGTTGGGATGAAAGTGAAGATATTACATGAGAGCCTTGCTCTGAAGAAAAGGGACAAGACTCCTCCCAGCTGGTTACGACTTTCTCAGGCGACTGAGACATTTACGGGAGTGGTGGAAGCAGAGTCCTCATACCGTGCAGTGGTCCCATAGGGAAACCCACTCATTAATTAAAAGACTTGCTAATACAGGGGTCACTATAAGAACTGGCCATTCAGTGATCCAAACACCTGCAGTGGTCTTAGACCACCGAAGGGAAAAACTGAGACATGTAAGAGGGCTGAAACCACTCTAGGGTGACACCTAGAGGAGTTAAGCTCACAAGCAGCACACTGGCGCACTACACAACTTCATTAGTAAATTTTATCCCCAAGTTCAACTTTAAAATAGGAAATAGAGCCTCTCAAACACAGAAAAAAGGGGAGTCAGAAAACCAGCCTCTGACTAACACTCCAGCCAGGTTTATGTACATACAAAACTCATACTTACAAATACCTACTTAATTTGGGAAATTATACTAAAGGAGATCTCATTTTGCCCCCAATAAAACTTAACTGACAATTCTCACATTGTGTTTTTTTTTTTTTTTTTTTCAGTTGACAGCCTCCTCTCTCCCCCACATTGTGCATTGTGTTCTGCATTATGCATCCACCAAACCTCATCCAGGGGCAGAAATACCTGCTCAACCATAAAGAGCAACATTCTCCTAGCATCAACAAGACAACTCCTTAAGAGATAACATTCCTTCTTGATCTTGGAAGGGGCCACAATGAGGCTTAGATCTGGATTGTATAAACTGTCATTTAATGTACAGCCCTCTGTCTCAAAAACAAACAAACAAACATATAACTGTGCCCGGAGTTCTGACAAGTGGAACAGTTCTTGGAGCTTTCTGAGATGCTGTTCTATGGTTATAAACCTCCGTTTGGCTAGAAAAAAGATTTCCACTTTTTTCTTAGCTCGACTGATTAAGTTTTCACTGACACAACTCACCTTCACATTTTTGTTAATTTTGTTCACATCATGTCAATAGTCCCTTATTAAGTTTCCCGAGGGTGCTTACTAAAGGGGCAAGAAACCCAGAAATGGAGATGAATGGGGAACATCTAGCATGTAGCCTGCCTCTCAATTTTGCCCAGTCATGGCTCTTTCTCTCCACCTCACTGGGAAAATAATCTTCTAGCCACTTTTGTCCTCTTAACTTCAGCTAAAGGTTTTAGATTTGAACCCAGACAGGAACTGTTAAAAAAGAAATGACAGGTCCCAAAGGAGTCACTTGTGCTAAAACTAAGACTTAATACTTAACCTAATTAATTGCAGTTACAAACTTCCCCAGGAACGTAATCCTAAGTGGTCAGTCAGGAATCTTCCAGTCAGCACCAATGAGGTAACCCAGCTAATTAAGACCCTTTTATCCCCAAAGGAAGATAACCGAATCAGAAATCAGTTTTTGTTTATGACTTGCCTTTAAAAACCTCTCCCTTTCTGTAGCCCTTTGGAGCTCAACTTCTACTGGCTAGTGGGGATGCTGCACAATTCATGAATTGTTCGATATAGCCAATTAGATCTTTTAAATTTACTCAGTTAATTTTTTTTTTTTTTTAACATTTTTGATGGCAGTATCAGGATGCAAAGTGAACTTCTGGTGGTATTCAGGAACAACGAGAAACACAGGCGTGGTACCTGAGAACCCTTTTTGAGTTCCCTATTTTTCTCACTGTTTCCAAGGGCTGTTGGCAAGTTTCTCTTGGTTCTGAGCTCTGCTCTCTTTGCATCAAGCTCCCAATCTAAATTGGCTTTCCAGTCCAGGGCTTGGTCGGTCAGCTTGAGCCGACACAAGGTTCCACTTGGAACCCAAGTCCCCTGGCCTTCATTCAGTCTGTAATTCCCCAGTTGTTTGGAATCCCTTTCCCCACTTCCAGTCTGCAGTCCCTATTTACTGGAGCCTGCTGGAATTGCTGGTACTGTGCATAGCCTTCTACTGTCCAGTCTGTCCAGTCTGTAGTAACATTTCCTTGGTTACTGCTGGTGTGTTAAGGTGCACATACTTGTTTGTCTTGTTTTGTGTCAATAAAGGCTACCTAAACGAGGTGGGATCTTTAATTTCTAAAGAGTCAAGTGCACTAACTTCTAGAACACCTGCTTATTTTATGTCTAAGAACTATGGTCCCAGAAGCCATAAATATCTACAAAAATAGCAAAGTATTACTGAAAACAACCTAGAATTACAATGGCCATTATGGGGAATGTTCCAATTTGACAAGTTCATTTCATAAGTGTACTTGGAAATAAGGTTCCAAAATTAAACAAACAGGATGAGATATCTATTTTAATTGGCCTGCAGGAGACTGCAGAAGGCTTCAAAATTCCAAAATAGCTTCACTGAAAGTTTCATTGCAAAACACTAGTAAAAAATTAAAAAGGGCTTCTCTGGTGGCGCAGTGGTTGAGAGTCCGCCTGCCGATGCAGGGGACGCGGGTTCGTGCCCTGGTCCGGGAAGATCCCACAAGCCGTGGAGCGGCTGGGCCTGTGAGCCATGGCCGCTGAGACCGTGCGGCCGGAGCCTGTGCTCCACAACGGCAGAGGCCACAACAGTGAGAGGCCCGCGTACAGCAAAAAAAAAAAAAAAAAAAAAAAATTAAAAAGATAAAGGTACCTAAAACAAAAGACTTTGAGATAGACCCAACCCCTACTAGTCCCCCTCTCCTCCTTTATTTGAGTACTCATACTAGCCATCCTCTGTTTTAATCATCTTTCCATCCTGAAGAGACTACAAGAGTATAAACAAAAGTCTTCCTGGAATTGAACAGAACACTGCAGCACGCCCCCGCACCCCAAGTACAAACCGAGCAGTTAATGCTTAGGACAATAGAGTCACAGACTCAGTGTCTGATGCTCATACCTTAGTTGTTTTACAGATATTATAATTGCCACCATAGGAAAAAATGCTAACTGCATGATGATCAGACTATAGCCATGACATAAGCTGCTCCAATTTGAGCAGTACTGCATCTATGACTGGCACGATTCCAAGAACTGGCTTCAAGAGAATGGGATTAACCTTATTGCTCATAATAATCTATATCTTTGTGGACATCAAAATAATTGTAGCTTTATCTGCCCATATATGTAAGTGGACAACTAAAATTGTCAGCAAAGAGATGCTACAGACCCATGTTAACATCTTCCACTCTGAGAATACGGCGCCCTATATCAGCGTGAAGAAGTTACAGAGGATAGACCTTCACCCCTCATCCAATAGAAATGGAATGTTGCCTGACAGGTGGGGATTTGTAAGCAGCTCTTTACAGGAAATCACCCTCTGCAGGAAGCCCCTTTTCTTGTCACTTTAGTGAACCTATATTTTAACTAACTTTTAAAACAGGCACCCCCATTCTCTACTCATCTCCAGCCCAAGCACACCTTTCAAATCTTTTAATCACACAATACCTTGCCTAACTTGTCAGTACTTTCCGTAGATCAAAGAAGTAGAAATGAAGAATAGGTAATTAACAGATGACCAGATCTCTTCCCTTGCTCCCCTTCAGTAATCTCCTGAACTAACTGTGTGACCAAACTGTGTGAACAAGGTAGCATCTAAAGGAAAATCATTGAGGGGTCGACAAGTCTGCACACAGTGTGGGAAGGTGACGACTCTGATCCCTGATCTCAATGATTAACTGAGATTACCTCCCTGCTTCCTTTTAAAAGTTTCATGGCCAAGCAGAATCTTCAGAGGTGGTTTTTGGGGGACACTGAGTCCACCATCTCCCCAGATTGCCGGCATTCTGATTAAAGGCACCTTTCCTTTCTACCATTTGTGAGTAGTATAGATTCTGTAAGCGGTGAGCAGAGGGACCCCCATTCGATAACATGGCAAGTTATTGGCCTTACAGATACCTCCTGTATCTACCTCTGAAAGAGGGCCCCTGTATGGGCTCTTCCTAGAGTTGATGGGACACTGAGGAATTTTCTGTTAAATTGCTAAGTTATTCTCTTTCAGAGCCAAGAGAAGGTTAAATTATAATTAATGAAAACCCTGACTCTGCAGAGGGAATCCTGGGAAACTGTCAGAAACCAGAGAAAGGTGAGAATTCTTACCAGAGTCAGCTCTCCCTAATCTGTCTGTAGTGCCTAGTTCAGAGAAGGAAACAAAATTTCACAGTGTCCCCTCCTTTCCAAATCCAGAACCATTGCTTATTGATCCTTTCTCTCCCAAGGATAGCTACTGCCTTCTTGCTTTACATCCTATGTACCTGGACTGGCTCTCTGCCCTCCTGGGACATGCAGGTTGTGGTTCCTTCTTTGGGTTTTCTTTACGAGTGACTCTAGATCTTGTGAAGATAATACCTTTTGCACCCACTTTAGGGACACTGCTTAAGTCCAAGAGGTTTTTTGAATACTGGCAGAAATATTCACTGCTTATCCAGGTTGAAACCTGACAAGATATTTTAAAGGATTTAATAACTTTATAACCAGAAATTTGGTCAAATTTGAAGCTGATATTCAGCGTCTGATAGAAAAAGAAAATGTTTATGCCAACGCCTCTAAGCTAAATGTAACCAGAGGGAAGCATTTCAACATAGGTGGATGGATGTGTCAGTCCTTTAACCTCCAGGTTACAGACCAATTCTTTGAGGAATTGAAAGCAATTGCCCTTACCTCACAAATCTTTGCAAAACTAAAAATACAGCTCTAGAGCAGGGGTCCCAACCCCCCGGCCACGGACCTGTACCAGTCTGTGGCCTGTAAGGAACTGGGCCGCCACAGCAGGAGGTGAGTTTCAGGTGATCGAGCGAAGGTTCATTGGCCACTCCCCATCGCTCTCCATGGCTCTCATTATTGCCTGAACCGTCCCCCCAATCACCCCACCTCCTCACCCCGCCCCCGCGTCCATGGAAAAACTGTCTTCCATGAAGCCAGTCCCTGGTACCACAAAGGTTGGGGACCACTGCTCTAGAGGACTGCAGGAAAAAGAAAAGTGTAGCGGGGAGAAGAACTTTAAAAATACTAACTGCTACAGAAGCACCCTTGCCCAAAAATCTAGTCCTAGTTCAAGGAAAATTTTTAAATGAAAACTATAAGGTCTCTGTTGACGTCTGTCTATAAGTTCATATGTGTCCATGTATATATATATATATATATATATATATGTCTTTTTGTGTGTGTGTGTGTGTTGTAAACGTATGATATTTTTCTACCTCTGGATGGTACTGGTAAAATTAATTCGTAAAACAGCTCTATTTAATTGGTTTAAACAAACAACCGCTTTTATAGATTTATTATTCAAACTAACCCAAATGCTTTTCAAGTTCATGTAATCTGGGATAATCTTCAGTAAATAAAAGCTAATTTAAGTTTGTTGGTTTAATTAAAATAGGTATGTCTTTAGAGTTATCAACACTGAATATAATGCAGACATAAAACTTTTTATTTCACCTGGGTTTATTAGTCAAACAAGTTCATGTTACCTCTTATAAAATTTGTGGGCCTGAAAAATAACCTAGGATGATGACTGACTTTGTTTAATGTCTCATGAAGTTTTTGTTAATGGTCTAAACATAATTGTTGAAAATAAGTAAATTAAATGGATGTGAGATAAAAGTTTCTAGGTGAAATTTTAAAATAGTTTCCTAAAATCTTTCTGGAAACCTGAATCTTAAAGTTTTGCTAAATTAAATTAAATGATGGATAGTCACTGAATATCTAGATCATTTCCAAATAAGATAAAATACTGAAACATTAAGCACGGAACATAGGTTTATCTACTTTTTGCTTCCTTTTACAGACTAATTAAAGGTATTTGGGTCCATTAGCAAACACATTTTGTGCCTCGCTAAGAAGCATGTTTCTAGAAATTATAAAAGTATTTATAAATCCGCCAATCCACAGAATGTTGATGCAAAACATAGTTGGTTTCTTCTTAGTTTTTATTAGAAATTAAAGGTTTCTAAGAATTAAAAATTCTAATATGTAATTAAAACTACTAGAACTAATTAGGAAAAGGAATTTTATGTGTGAATAAGATTAGAATAAATTTAATTAAATAAATGAGTTTTAATTCAAAAGTCAGGTGGTGCAAAATTGAAATTTGGTTTTCTGCTTGTTAAAAAGACAAAGTTTTATTGGACTACTGGTCTCCTCTTGATACGAAATTGTGAAAGACTTTCTTTAGCTTTTAAAATAATTTGCCTAGAAAACAAGATTCTGTATTTTGTTAAAATATTTTTTTTTTTTTCAGAAAACTGAAGCTTCTCTGTTAAAAAAGTTTTGTTTTTGGTTTTTTAACTATTTACCTTTCTGTATTTGCCTTTAACATCTTCTATTGTCACTTTGGTTAAATGAATAACTAAGCACTGTTTTACAGTGACCTATGATCCTATTTGACTAGGTGTTTTAAAACCTTGTTGATAATTTTGAAAAACTTACCAAAATAAAATTCTAAATGAAGTCTTTTTTGACCTCCAACTAACTTTGAAGTTTTCCAGAGCCTCCCTGGAACATTTTAAAAGATTTGCTCTCTCTCTCCTTATAAAAAGGGAAGGTGTTAAACTACTTAGGTTGATTTGATATGGTAAATTACATGCGAAGCATTGTCAAATAAGAAGTAATACAAAGCCTTTTAATGTTGTGCTTATATAGGTATATGTTATAAGTATTTCAGTAAATGTGTGAAATTCCTGGAAATCTATTTCCTGGTATAATGTTATCAGTCATAATTCCAGTTATTATCTTAAAATGTTGTGTGTCACAGAAATACCCAGATTTCCTTAACAATTCCACCATATCTTTAGTAATAGGCATTTTTAAGTCTTCTGTAATTTACAGAGAGTTACTGTTTTATTCTGATGCTCTGCAAAGGTGTTCCCACAGAAGTATTTCATCTTCAGAAAAATTCAAGAAAAGGACTTTTTGACAAGTGAAGGTTTCTGATAACTTTAAGATCATGAAACTGAACTGGTAAGAACAAAGACTGCCCTTGAGTCTTCTTGGAAGGGACTATACGAGGTCCTCCTCACTACCCAGATGGCAGCCAAAGTTCAGTAGTCAAGCCTTAGGTACATGTTTCATAACTAAAGAAGACTCCACTTGACATCTGGTGGCATACAAATGCTAAAAAGCTCCAATGAAACTGACTAGGAAGAGAAGTAGCTAACATTAAAGGAGACTGCTTCCTCCTAAGATGCCAGATCAAGACTTCATACTTTTATGAAACATGAAACTTTCTCTTTCTTTCCTCTACTTTGACATTGGCCTAGAAAGATACCACCATCATCTGTATCTCCCAAACCACTGTTAAGAGGGGTGGCCTTTCAGACTGCTGCATTTGTCAACAAATCTCTTATCTATGATGGTAGAGACTGCCTGGTTTGTTTTCCTGCCTCTGGTTAACACCCCAAACTTTGCAGCCAGGCTGTATTCAAAGGAAGGGACACAAGGCAAAAGTAACCAAAATAAAACTGCCTGTGTGGGCTACAGACCCTTAATACAAGATGGCATTCATAATTCAAAATTAGTTCCCTTTGACAGATCCCTACTTTCCTGCTTAAGAGGAAATGCAAATGAGGAATGTCTCCTTAACTCTTGAAGCTATTGCAGTTTCCGTTGCTAAGAGAACAGTTGACCAACAAAGATCCTTAGACTCTCTGGCCAAAGTTGTTCTTGATAATAGGACAGACCTTCATTATCTTTTAGCTGAGCAAGGAGTCGTCTGTGCTATGGCCGACACCACTGCTGCACCTGGATTAACACTTCTGGGGAAGTTAAATCTCAATTATATAAGGTCACTGAACAAGCCACTTGGCTTAAAAAGGTGACTCCTTCATTAGGGTCTTTTCTTTGATTTTGATTGGTTTGGGTCTTGGGGTCCATGGCTCCAAAATGCACTGCAAACATTGGGAATTATCCTGCTTATTACAATCATAGAAATCTCCCTGGTGCATTGTGTTCTTTCAAAAGCTTTAAATGTGTGTTTGCAGTCAGTAACCACCAAGCAAATGCTCTCCCTAAGACTAGAAGGCCAGAAGAGGAACAAAGAGAATGACCAGCTTAAAGATTATGAACCTGAAGTGGTGACCTGTGAATATGACAAGGATTAAGCAAAAACATGACCTGTGAATACCACACAGAGTATCAACAAAAGCTCTGAGAACTACAGAGCAGTAGCTGAGACTGGTGCTAACGCCTTAACTTTTGATCACATCTCTCAGTTAATGTGGGAGTCTGATCAAAAGTGGGGAACTGTTCGAAAGGAGTCATGTGCTAAAACTAAGACTTAATACGTAACCTAACTGCAGTGGCAACCTTCCCCAGGAATAAGACCCTTTTGTCCCCAAAGGGAGATGACCTAGTCTGAAATAATTTGTTTCTGACTTCCTTGTCTTGCCTTTAAAACATTCTCCGTTTTTGTAGTCCTCTGAATCTCCCTTCTATTGATACTTGCTAGATGGGATGCTCCTGATTCATGATCATTGAAAAAAAGCCAATTAGATCTTTACAATTTACTCAGTTGGATTTCATTTTTTAAAGGGAACTAAAAGGAAGGAATAAATTCTCTGGAAAAAAATCTCACTCTAAATTAGTTTGGAATCAGTCCTTAAATCACAGTCCAACATAGCATCACTTGACTATCAGCTGCTGAAGATGAAGAAGCTATTTACTCTCTGAAATTGAGATTTTTATTTGACCTTAACAACTGTCCTCTTTCTTTGAACTGTCTTTGACTTTCCAACCTAAATTTTTCTTCTATGAAGAAAAGGATAAGTAACCCAATAGAAGATCTAAAGACATGAACAGGTATTTCACAGAGGAAGAAGCACATACGGGGGAAAACTGTGCAAAAGTGGTCAGCTATGAGTGTGAGCAAGGAATCACAAATCAATGCAAGAATGAGGTGCCATTTCATACCCATTTTATTGGTGAAAGTGAGAAATCGGATAATTCCAAGTGTTGGGGAAGATCTGGATTGCTGTGATTTTCGGACATTGCTGGAAGAAGTATTGATTACTACAACCACTATGGAAATCACGTAGCAATATCTTGCAAAGATGAACATTCATAATCTCTACGGCCTATCAATTTCCCTGCTAATCATATATCCCAAAGAAACTTTGCACACATACACCGCTACCACAACCATCATGAGATATGAACAGGAATGTCCATCGAAGCTCTTATATAGTTGTAAAAACATGAAAAAAACTCTCAGCAGGAAAATGGATAAAAAGTAATGTAGAAATGATTGAACAGCAGCTGTATGCAATAAGGATGAATGTTAGCACTATAATTTTGAATAAAAAAACTAATCCCTGGAGTTGCAGCTACTGTAGCTGACAGGGTCTTGGTGCTATGACCAGGTTTCAGGCCTGTGCCTCTGAGGTGGGAGACCCGAGTTCAGGACAATGGTCCACCAGAGACCTCCCAGCTCCACATAATATCAAACAGCTAAAGCTCTCTCAGAGATCTCCATCTCAATGCTAAGACCCAGCTCCACTCAACGACCAGCAAGCTACAGTGCTGGACACCCTATGCCAAACAACTAGCAAGACAGGAACACAACCCCACCCATCAGCAGAGAGGCTGCCTAAAATCATAATAAGGTCACAGACACCCCAAAACACACCACTGGACACGGTCTTGCCCAGGAGAAAGACAACATACAGCCTCATCCACCAGAACACAAGGCACAAGTCCCATCCACCAGGAAGCCTACACAACCCACTGAACAAAACTTAGCCACTGGGGGCAGAAACCAAAAACAATGGAAACTACAAACCTGCAGCCTGTGAAAAGGAGACCCTAAATACAGTAAGTTAATCAAAAATGAGAAGACAGAGAAACACACAGCAGGTGAAGAAGTAAGGTAAAAACCCACCAGAGCAAATAAATGAAGAGGAAATAGGCAGTCTACCTGAAAGAGAATTCAGAGTAATGATAGTAAACATGATCCAAAATCTTGGAAACAGAATGGAGAAAATACAAGAAATGTTTAACAAGGACTTAAAAGAACTAATAAAGAGCAAACAAACAATGATGAACAACACAATAAATGAAATTAAAAATTCTCTAGAAGCAATCAATAGCAGAAAAACTGTGGCAGAAGAATGGATAAGTGACCTGGAAGATAAAATAGTGGAAATAACTACTGCAGAGCAGAATAAAGAAAACAGAATGAAAAGAATTGAGGATGGTCTCAGAGACCTCTGGGACAACATTAAACACACCAACATATGAATCATAGGGGTCCCAGAAGAAGAAGAGAAAAAGAAAGGGACTGAGAAAATATTTGAAGAGATTATAGTTGAAGACTTCCCTAATATGGGAAAGGAAATAATCAAGTCCAGGAAGCACAGAGAGTCCCATACAGGATAAATCCAAGGAGAAACACTCCAAGACACATATTAATCAAACTATCAAAAATTAAAAACAAAGAAAAAATATTAAAAGCATCAAGGGAAAAGCAACAAATAACATACAAGGGAATCCCCATAAGGTTAACAGCTGATCTTTCAGCAGAAACTCTGCGAGCCAGAAGGGACTGGCAGGACATAATTAAAGTGATGAATGGGAAAAAACTACAACCATGACTACTCTACCCAGCAAGGATCTCATTCAGTCTCAATGGAGAAACTAAAACCTTTATAGACAAGCAAAAACTAAGAGAATTCAGCACCACCAAACCAGCTTTACAACAAATGCTAAAGGAGTTTCTCTAGGCAGGAAAAACAAGAGAAGGAAAAGACATACAGTAACAAACCCAAATCAATTCAAAAAATGGTAATAGGAACATAAATATCGATAACTACCTTAAATGTAAATGGTTTAATGATCCCACCAAAAGACATAGACTGGCTGAATGGATACAAAAACAAGACCCATATATATGCTGTCTACAAGAGACCCACTTCAGACCTAGTGACACATACAGCCTGAAAGTGAGGGGATGGAAAAAGATATTCCATGCAAATGGAAATCAAAAGAAAGCTGGAATAGCAATTATCATATCAGACAAAATTGACTTTAAAATAAAGACTATTACAAGAGACAAAGAAGGACGCTACATAATGATCAAGGGATCAATTCAGGAAGAAGATATAACAATTGTAAATATTTATGCACCCAACATAGGAGTACCTCAATACAAAAGGCAACTGCTAACAGCCATAAAAGGGGAAATCAACAGTAACACAGTCATATTAGGGGACTTCAACACCCGACTTTCACCAATGGACAGATCATCCAAAATGAAAATAAATAAGGAAACACAAGCTTTAAATGACACATTAAAGAAGATGGACTTAATTGATATTTATAAGACATTCCATGCAAAAACAACAGAATACACTTTCTTCTCAAGTGCTCATGGAACATTCTCCAGGATACATCATACCTTGGGCCACAAATCAAGCCTTGGTAAATTTAAGAAAATTGAAATCGTATAAAGTATCTTTTCCGACAACAATGCTATGAGACTAGATATCAATTACAGGAAAAGATCTGTAAAAAATACAAACACATCGAGGCTAAACAATACACTACTAAATAACTAAGAGATGACTGAAGAAATGAAAGAGGAAATCAAAAAATACCTAGAAGCAAATGACAATGAAAAGAAAATCTATGGGATGCAGCAAAAGCAGTTCTAAGAGGGAAGTTTATAGCAATACAATCCGACCTCAAGAAACAAGAAACATCTCAAACAAACAATCTAACTTTACACCTAAAGCAATTAGAGAAAGAAGAACAAAAAACCACAAAGTTAGCAGAAGGAAAGAAATCATAAAGATCAGATCAGAAATAAATGAAAAGAAATGAAGGAAACGATAGCAAAGATCAATAAAACTAAAAGCTGGTTCTTTGAGAAGATAAACATAATTGATAAACCATTAGCCAGACTCATCAAGAAAAGAAGGGAGAAGACTCAAATCAATAGAATTAGAAATGAAAAAGGAGAAGCAACAACTGACCGCGCAGAAATACAAAGGATCATGAGAGATTACTACAAGCAACTATATGCCAATAAAATGGAAAACCTAGAAGATTGGAAAATTCTTAGAAATGCACAATCTTCTGAGACTGAACCAGGAAGAAATAGAAAGTATAAACAGACAAATCACAAGCACTGTAATTGAGACTGTGATTAAAAATCTTCCAACAAACAAAAGCCCAGGACCAGATGGCTTCACAGGTGAATTCTATCAAACATTTAGAGAAGAGATAATACCTATCCTTCTCAAACTCTTCCAAATATAGCAGAGGGAGGAACACTCCCAAACTCATTCTACGAGACCACCATCACCCTGATACCAAACCCAGACAAAGATGTCACAAAGAAAGAAAACTACAGGCCAATATCACTGGTGAACAAACCCGACAGATGCAAAAATCCTCAACAAAATACTAGCAAACAGAATCCAACAGCACATTAAAAGGATCATACACCATGATCAAGTGGGGTTTAGCCCAGGAATGCAAGGCTTCTTCAATATATGCAAATCAATCAATGTGATTCACCATATTAACAAATTGAAGGAGAAAAACCATATGATCATCTCAATAGAGGCAAAAAAAGCTTTCGACAAAATTCAACACCCACTTATGATAAAAACCCTCCTGAAAGCAGGCATAGAGGGAACTTACCTCAACATAGTAAAGGCCACATATGACAGAAACACAGCCAACATTGCTTTCAGTGGTGAAAAACTGAAACCATTTCCATTAAGATCAGGAACAATACAAAGCTGCCAACTCTCACCAATATTATTTAACATAGTTTTGGAAGTTTTAGCCACGGCAATCAGAGAAGAGAAAGAAAAGGAATCCAAATGGGGAAAGAAGTAAAGCTGTCACTATTTGCAGATGACATGATACTATACATAGAGAATCCTAAAGATGCTACCAGAAAACTACTAGAGCTAATCAATGAATTTGGTAAAGTAGCAGGATACAAAATTAATGCACAGAAATCTCTTACATTCCTATACACTAATTATGAAAAAATTGAAAGAGAAATTAAGGGAACACTCCCACTCACCACTGCAACAAAAAGAATAAAATACCTAGGAATAAACCTACCTAAGGAGACAAAAGACCTGTATGCATAAAACTGTAAGACACTGATGAAAGAAATTAAAGATGATACAAACAGATGGAGAGATATACCATGTTCTTGGATTGGAAGAATCAACATTGTGAAAATGACTATAGTACCCAAAGGAATCTAGAGATTCAATGCAATCCCTATCAAACTACCAATGGCATTTTTCACAGAACTGGAATAAAAAAATTCACAATTTGTATGGAAACACAAAAGACCCCCAATAGTCAAAGCAATCTTTAGATAGAAAAACAGAGCTGGAGGAATCAGGCTCCCTGACTTGAGACTATACTACAAAGCTACAGTAATCAAGACAGTATGGTACTGGCACAAAAACAGAAATATAGATCAATGGAACAGGATCGAAAGCCCAGAAGTAAACCCATGCACATATGGTCAACTTATTTTTGATAAAGGAGGTAAGACTATAAAACGGAGAAAAGACAGCCTCTTCAATCAGTCGTTCTGGGAAAACTGGACAGCTACAGTCAAAGAATGAAATTAGAACATTCCCTAACACCATACACAAAAATATACCCAAAATAGATTAGAGACCTAAATGAAGGCCAGACACTATAAAACTCTTAGAGGAAAACATAGGCAGAACACTCTATGACATATATCACAGCAAGATCCTTTTTGACCCACTTTCTAGAGAAATGGAAATAAAAACAAAAATAAACAAATGGGACCTAATGAAACTTAAAAGCTTTTGCACAGCAAACGAAACCATAAATAAGATGAAAAGAGAACCCTCAGAATGGGAGAAAATATTTGCAAATGAAGCAAGTGACAAAGGATTAATCTGCAAAATTTACAAGCAGCTCATGCAGCTCAATATCAAAAAAACAAACCACCAAATACAAAAATGCGCAGAAGACCTAAATAGACACTTCTCCAAAGAAGATATACAGATTGCCAACAAATACATGAAAGGATGCTCAACATCACTAATCATTAGAGAAATGCAAATCAAAACTACAATGAGGTATCACCTCACACCAGTAAGAATGGCTATCATCAAAAAATCTACAAACAATAAATGCTGGAGTGGGTGTTGAGAAAAGGGAACCCTCTTGCACTGTTGGTGGGAATGTAAATTGATACAGCCACTATGGAGAACAGTATGGAGGTTTCTTAAAAAAACAAAAAGAGAACTACCATATGACCCAACAATCCACTACTAGACGTAAACCCTGAGAAAACCATAATTCAGAAAGAGTCATGTACCACAATGTTCATTGCAGCACTATTTACAATAGCCAGGACATGGAAGCAACCTAAGTGTCCATCGACGGATGAATGGATAAAGAAGATGTGGCACATATATACAATGGAATATTACTCAGCCATAAAAAGAAGCAAAATTGAGTAATTTTTAGTGAGGTGAATGGACCTAGAATCTGTCATACAGAGTGAAGTAAGTCAGAAAGAGAAAAACGAATACTGTATGCTAACACATATGTATGGAATCTAAAAAAAAAAAAAATTGGTTCTGAAGAACCTAGCGGTGGGACGTGAATAAAGACGCCGACATAGAGAATGGACTTGAGGACACAGAGAGGGGGAAGTGTAAGCTGGGACGAAGTGAGAGAGTGGCATGGACTTATATAAACTACCAAATGTATAATAGACGGCTAGAGGGAAACAGCCACAGAGCACAGGGAGATCAGCTCAGTGCTTTGTGACCACCTAGAGGGGTGGGAGAGGGAGGGTGGGAGGGAGACGCAGGAAGGAGGAGACATGGGGATATATTTCTATGTATAGCTGATTCACTTTGTTCTTAAGGAGAAACTAACACCACACTGTAAAGCAATTATACTCCAATAAAGATGTTAGAAAATAAAT
This sequence comes from Aethalodelphis obliquidens, assembly GCF_003676395.1. Classification (NCBI taxonomy): domain Eukaryota; kingdom Metazoa; phylum Chordata; class Mammalia; order Artiodactyla; family Delphinidae; genus Aethalodelphis; species Aethalodelphis obliquidens. The sequence continues at coordinate 458,036 of NW_020838085.1, read as the reverse complement.
AAAAGTCAACTCAACGAAAAAAAATATTTATTGCATATATTTGAGGAATGAAAGTAATCACAGGAAATAAAGGATTGATTTAATAAAAATAAAAGGTAGTAACATTTCATCAAGTAAATGTTTTGGATTCTACAAAAAACATTTCAGCTACGTTAATAGAAAAACTGAAAAGATCTTTGATTCAGAAAATTGATTTAGAGAGGAACAGCATCTACCAGAACAGTTTCTGTCTTCCTTTATTTTTTTTTAAAGTTAAACAAAACATCTTATTCTAATTAATTAAAAAATAATACCCCCAAGAGAGGGACAGAGGGACACAGAAGTTTGCATTCCTGCTTGCACCAAGAACCAATCCAAACTCTGTACACTACTGAAATGGAAGTAAAATGGACTACATTGGTTAAGAATAAATCAGTGAATATTTTTGTGAGTATATAGTAGGGTTAAGGCACTTTCATAATTACTGGAGGAAATGCACATTTGACAAAACTCTCAAAATTGCAAATGCACATATCCTTGCAATCACCAATTCCACATATAGGAATTTATTCTGAAGATACACTTGCATACATTCATGGGAAATGTTACATGTAGAAGATTATTCCTACAGCATAGTTTGTAATAGCAATCTGGAAACAAATGTTCACAGATAAGGGACTGGCTCTGTAAATGACTCTGTATCCATAGAAGAAAATATTACTGAACAGAATGAACAAAGTCATGGTGTACGTGAAGGAAATAATTTCCAACTTGTTTTAGATGGAAAAGGAAATACACAGAAAATGGATGGGTAATACATGGATATAATATATATGAGTATGTAAAGATATACATCTGTAAAATACTTTGTGTGATATCTTTATTTATCTATCTATCCATCGATCTATCCATTGATCCATTCCCTGGTATAACTCTAGAAGAAACTTATGGCATTTGCTACCTTTGATGACTGAGGGTAATGTTAGAGTAGTGTGACTGGAAACAGGTTAGAAGATAAACCTTGATTATAAAACTATTTTTTTTTAAATTACAAGCAGTGTGTAAGCTATTACCTATCTAACAAAAGAGATTTAAAAAATATAAATTAGTGAAAATCCTGAAATCTGATGTGATGAAACAGGTTACTACCTCTTCACAAACTGATAATGCACAACACTGCATACTCTCCTGGAAGAGGTTAAATTCAGCATCTGCTTTCTGGGTGAGAACAATCCCTTTTGTTCTCTAATAGGTACCACTTCCTTTCCACTGGATATTGGCATTGCTGCCCATTGTGGAAATTAAATCTCACAGACATCACCAATGTCAGCACTAACATCAGCAATAGTGGGCAATAAAGCCAACATCTGGGAGTTTGTTTGCAGAAAGGGTGCAGCCCACCTCAGGAAAGGAAGGCAGAGTAATTCGTTGTACAGGTCAAAATTTGCATCAAAGAAGGATGTCATATAGTAAATGAATGAAACCTGGGTCGACATCATTAATCAGAGGAGTTATCAGATTGCCTCCCAAATCCTCATGATCAGCTCTGCCAGAAAAATACACATATCATACAGGAAACACTGATAAAAATGCTGCATGACCCTTGTCTCAATGTGTTTGGGATATAACATGAAGCCAGAAAATGTGAAGGTTAACCCAGAAGTCATTGCAAGGAGAAGACTCCACTTAGGCTACTAAGTGGAATGGCAAAATGCTCCATGTGACAATGACACAGAAAGGACTAACTTCATGTGGGAAGGGTGATGACAGGGTTACTTTGAAATATCTCTATCTTTTTTATAAAATTAATATGTAGAACTTCATAAAAAGGTTTTACTTGTCCTAAATATATACTTCATAAAACTATACTTTTCTTTCCTGTTTTTCTGACCTGTTATAATAACATTTATCCCATACCCATCCCATGCGCCACTGAATGTATGGAATATTGAACTTCTCTGCAAAGGAATGCTCATTTAAAAAACTTTGACATATGAAATTCTGAAATCAAGTCATGCCAAATGAAGTCCCTTTTTTTCTGTGAATGAGTGACTTAGTTTACTACCTTATCTAAAATCTTGTAATATGATTTTAGAGTGTTTAGTTAAAAAAATCAAACAAGAAATAAAGCTGAAGGATAGAAAGAAAAACGGAGAACTGGACATCAGAAGATCTATGGTAAATTTAGAAATATACTGCCAAATAGAAAATCAGGACGAAAAAGTTTTAAGCATCTTGGATTGACAATTTGCAACTATATTCACGTAATATAATTTTATCTTTAGTGAAAATAATCTGTTCACTACTGCAACAAGTTTACTGTGTCAGGGTTGGTGAGATGGCATGTGGCTATACCATGAAATCACATATGAGTGACACCAAATATAATAATTAAAATCTGACAATGGTTTCCTCTCTTCCTTCCTTTTCTCTTTTTTCCTTCCCTTCCTCCTTCCGTCCTTCATTTTTTCCTTTTCTCCTTTCTTTTTCAATCTCTACTCTGAAGTACAGGCTAGTCTAGTTTATATACCATGATTTACGCAAGTAGTTTTTGGTAAGCGTGAATTAACCACCAATCCAATTCCAATTTATTTTAGTGGTGTTTTATCAAGCCCTCATACCTGTGACACCCTCCAGGAATGTGTCTTGATGGGCCAATCCTCAATCAAATTCTGAGCAGTGAGAAGCATATACAGTGTTATGCAGCATGTGAGTGCTCTAATGAAGCTATGTGTAATATGCTATGGGATGATAAGAAAGGAGGCAATTGATCGAACCTGGGGGAATTTGGAAGACTTCCTCTAAGGGGTGACATTTGATCTTGCATGGAAGAGTAAATAGAAATTTGCCAGATAGACAAGATGGGGAGGCATACAGAAGGGAGTTAGGGAAAAATGCCGTTAATTCAGTCAATAACAACAGATTAGTTGATTTAGGAAATATTTTTTGATGTGAATTTCTATAGCCAGAGTCTAATCCTACTTGGTCCCTGCTGGAGTTAAGTGAGTTCATATTGAGACCACATTCAAATAATGCCAGACTTAGCCTGAAAGGACAAGAAAGTGCTGTTGACCATCTCATAATGTGGTTCACACGGGGCTGTCAATGCCAGCGTGACCTAGACTGCCCTCAAGGTGATCAAGGAAGAGTCTGGAAATGTTAGTGCACCGTGATAACAAGACGTTGGGGAAACATCCTGAAAACAGGCATCCATAAACGTATGTGCTCTAATTTGGGAGATTTCTCAAAAATCTGAAACTGTTTGCTCTCAGTCAGAATATTCAATGGCTTGTGCAGGGCACTATTTGGAGGCATTCAAATATTTCTTTGCACATCCAATAATATTGATGAAAACTCTTAACCATTTATGGAGTTTTCTTTTAGGAGCAAGGAAGAGATATTCTTTGTAGTCATATTAGACTTTGTATTTTCCCTAGACTATAGGCACCTTCATGTAAATATAATTCCCAGGTTGCATGTACTTGAGTTTGTTTGTTGTATAAATCCATTTTTATATCTTTTTGGTTGTCTAAACTATATGTATCTATAAATATAGCCCAAAATTCTATTCATAGATGTGTAGGTATGTAAATTATAAAGAAAACTGATTTATTTCTGTATTTTCTTTACATTGTTGATCTGAAACTTGAAAACTATAACTTGATCCCAAATCATCTTTATGCAATGAGATTCAAATGCATTAAAGTTACAGAATTTTATAGCCTGTAGTCATCTTTAAAATGATTTACTTCTGTCTCCTCATATTGAATAAAGGAGACTTAGGTCAGATGAGGTCATGGCTTGCTCCTGATTCCTCAGTTATTGTAAACATCCTAGAATTAGAATATCAGTTTCTGGATTCCCAGCACTTGTTCCTTCCCTTGCTCTATTATGGATACTCCTATATGCCTACCTTTTCTTTAAATATAATCATAAAATTAGAGATGTTGAGGGACACTCAAAGATCACTTAGTGCCTCTGTTCTTTGAGTGGACAGAACTACTGTGTTCTGCACAGACTTTAAGCTATTAATTTCTGAAACCGACATATAGTAAATTAGAGTATTATTCAAATGTCATCCCCAAATTATCATCTTTCCCTTTAAATAAATGAAAGTGAGTTTCATTCTTAAGGGGGATATTATTATATCTTGGCACAAATATTCTTTTATATTATAGAAAAATTCAATGGAAAATGGGATATAATTTGTCAGCAACATATCCATTCTAAAATTTTTAAAAACTCATTACTGTCTTCGAAAAAGCAGTATCATTAAAAGATGCTTATGAATTGTCTCGGTTGCCAAGGATTCATTTAATCCTAATGAGTCACTATGTGGTAGAAGGTTTTCTTGTTTGTTTTTTCTCTCTCTCTGGGATTTTTGCTGTGAAAATCAGCCTAGATATATTTCTGCAAAAGAGAAGCAGGCTACTCAATGATCTGGTGCCATGAGTTCCCAACAGTTTGTAAGCCAGCTAACAAAAGCACCAGGAACAATTTTGCTTATAAAACCAGTCATTCTCCAGGTACCACTGTGCACAGGCAGCATTACTACATAATTCAAAGGATCTACTGAGACCCTACTCCATGTGGAGCACTGTACAACAAAAGCACTTTTACAAATTGGGCCTCAGACTCTACCATCATGCTATCTTGAGCCACCCTCCCCTACGTCTTTGAGGGAGCTTTGAAAGCAGAGGATCTGGGTTCCAATCCCTGCTCTGGCACATGCTAGCTGAGCAACTCCTCTAATCCTCAGTTTCCTTATCTGTAAAATGGAAACAAGAATCCCTAGTTCATGAAGTTTAAAGGAAGGTCAAATAAAATAATACTTGAAAAATACTTAAGAAAATTGTCTAGTGCATATATAGTGTGGAATTGGAAATGTTTAAGCACCAAATATTGTGATTCACTTTGGTTAGAACAAAACCATAAACTAAATATTTCAATAGTATTTAATAAGAAAATGTTAGAGGAAATAATTGATTCTGATACAAGTGCATTGGGGAATGTACCATACAGGGCCCTTTGTTAATCTTTATTGAAAAGATAATAGAGAAGGCTGGGAAATATTTGCAAAACAATTATCATTAAGGCATAAGGTATAAAAGCATTAGCCACGTACTGATTTAGCTTAATCTATATATATTCTTTATCCCATCATTGTAAAATTGATTTTTGACCAAGTTTGTTGCAAATGGAAGAAACTCTCTTGTAACATTCTGTTTTCTTTTACAGAGTTTTATTTTTATCCCTAGTGTAATATAATCTTTAACCTCAAGACTATAATTACAAGGGGCTTCTCGTACCTGTTTTCTATAGAAACTGTCATCTGTTAGCGTATGTATGACAGGAAATTGGATTTACTCAACAAAATTGTAAAGTACAGACTAGCCCTCTGATGTTTAACTCAGTATCTATGTGTGTCCTTGGTAAATGTGGTAACACATCTCCTATATATGTGGCATAAATTTACTTGTCCATGAGAAAGCGTTCTAAGGTTAAATTTCTCCTTTTGGGCCTGTCTGCAAAAAAAGATATCTGTGACTCTAACACACTCATCTCAAAACAAAACACCGAGATTCTTTCTTCTACAATGAATGGTATGTACAAAGCCAATGCTGACTGTGGCTAGTTATACTTTCATTACTTGTTCTCCCTTCTACCATTTGACAACTGCTCTAAACCTGATGGAATAATGAGAGCAGAGTCACCAGGACTCATAATTGAGTTAACTGTCCTGCTGGAACCTGGGGTTTTGTCCTAATTCTTGTCCCTACCTTTCTATAGTAATCGCCTACAAATATCAAGCCCCCCCATCCTTTAGAACTTGGGGCCGTATATACTCTCGCTATTTCACTTACTAAGTACTGGTGTCCTGACCAGAAACCCAAGATTATGGCTGGTGTCTGGCACCTGCTGAGAGTTCTCCGAGTCCCAATGTCTGCTAGTCTGTCTGCATCTCTGAACAAGATCTTCTCCAAGGTGCCCTGAGCACTTGCTTGTCAAACCACCAAACACCAGCTTTTGTTATATTGTGTCTCGATCACATCCCACAGTGAATAAAAGTAAACATAAAATTCTGCAGTTTGAATCATGGACCAGGTGCTGCTCATCCCTCTGAGTGTAAGGATCATCCTAGGTAATGGCATCAAGACAGAAGCTATCAGTTTAGTAACTGGTTAGCCTTGGGAACAGAAAGGTAAAGAGAATCTCAATTGGTGAAGAAATTTCTACACTCTGTTTTTTGTTTTGTTTTAAACAACGTTGAATTTTATCTGAAACTTGTGCTCCTGGAAAATACGGATGGTTAAAGAAATCTCTCCCATCCATTTGTGTTCAAGGAGATGGCTTACTGCAGAGAAATACCCTTCCCCAAATGACATGGAAAAGACTCACAATGCTCGCTTTGTTTCTGTAAGACAAGGCCAGACTCAGACCCTCCAAATTCCCATTCTTTGTCTCATAAAAGATGAGCTAAACTGATTTTTCCTACTGATCAATTAGAATAAAATGCTTGTTAACCAGACTTTGATTAAGCTTCTCTACTTCCCCAGGTCCCTGAACTCTGACCCATCCTCAGCCTGAGCTAACATATAATCCCCCCTGTGTTTACAATGGCCTCAGGGTAAAATATTCTCTGATCTAATGCCCGATTTCCCTTTCATCCAACTTCCCCACACCTAATTATTTCTAGCCATGTTTATTCCTCCCCATAAAAGAAAAACCCTTTGTGCCTAACCCTTGAGAGGCTTGCAGAGCCCATGATGAGAGCATTCTCCCTATTGCAAGTGTATTCCCTCTTGCACTATCCCTTTCTTTATTCAACTTTATTCCAGATAAAGAAATTACCTTAGTATGGATTTTTTTTTTTAATTTGATGGTTTATTGGTTTGCTTTTTGGATGGGGAGCTGGGCATGAAGGGTAGGTGGGGAGTGGTTGGAAAACTAATAGAAGACAGAAGCAATGAAGGAAATTTGCAGGTTTTGTGTGTTTGTTTTCATAGACAATATTCCCCTTATGGGAATGAGAGGTGGAGTGAGAGCAGAGTCGAAGGAGGGTGCTCCAGAGGCTGTGAGGTAGAAGCTGGCTCTGGATCTCTTAGTTCCAGGTTGGGTTCTGCACTCAGATCTGTGACTATCAGGGCAATCTCACCCCTGGAGGTAGGGGCTGCCTGCAAACACTCCCCCTCCGCATCATTCCTTCCCTTGAGAGCTCAAGTGTAAATCTTCTCTAGGCTGACTTTCTGGGCAAAAATATTTCCTGTCAAAGCAGCAGGAGTCAGAGGAGAGAAAAGGAAATGAATCTTGAAACAAGCTGATTAAGCAAATTTCAGCAAAGGTCAGAGGTGTACCTAAGGACTGTTTTTTTAAAATCCCAATGGCTCCTGGAGTTTATAGTTGTATTATTTTGAAATTTAGTTTTATCAGGTCCTTCTCACTTCCTGGGGAGAATATTATCTGAATAGACCATTTTCTATCGACACTATAATCACATTCGATTCTCATCATTCTTTCTACTCAATTTGCATTGTAAAGACTTAACATTGACAGTGCACTTACTGTGCTCCAGGCACAACACACACAGTGTCCTATTCAGTCTTCACAGTAAATGAGGCATCAGTGAGGCATTATAATTTCCATTTTATAGATGAGGAAACTGAGATTCAGAAAAGTTAATTGCAGGAGATTCTAGATCTAGCGGGCAATGAAGCAGAAACTTAAATCTTCCAATTAATTATATCTGACTCAAAACATCCTACTATTTCTATTCTACCATAACGCTTTACTATGTACCTATACATATCCTCATCTTCAGTATACACAAAAGATCTCATGTGTTACTTACGCACTTCATGAAGACTATTCACATATTTTGTTTCATTAGTATTTCTCACCAGTTCCGTGAAATAGGCCAAATTGTATTATTGTCTCCATTATAGATGAATTATTTGAAATTCAAATTGAAAAAGGAACTTTTATAAAGTGAGAGACCTACTAAAATGGCAGCATCTAGACCTGAACCTAAAACTTTGATTCCAAATCCATGACCCTCAAAAATACAGCACATTTTCTAGATCAACTCTGTGTATCTCTTTGTATACCGTGGTGTCTAAGGAAAACATCATAATTTGTTAACAAACTATTTTCACTGTGAGGCAAAGTACATATCAGAAAGGAAAATACGTATGTTATACTCAACCAACAATGGAACCAGAGTAAAACTAGTATATCTAAAGAACATTAGACATAAAATTTAAAGTTATTCTTTTAAAAATATTTAATTTTATTAATTTTTGCATATAGAATTGTACAAAAAAACATAAATGTAAAGTTTAAGAAATGATTAAGGGCTTCCCTGGTGGCGCAGTGGTTGAGAATCTGCCTGCTAATGCAGGGGACACGGGTTCGAGCCCTGGTCTGGGAAGATCCCACATGCCACGGAGCAGCTGGGCCTGTGAGCCACAACTACAGAGCCTGCGCGCCACAACTACAGAGCCTGCGCGTCTGGAGCTTGTGCTCCACAAAAAAAGAGGCCGCGACAGTAAGAGGCCCGCACACTGCGATGAAGAGTGGACCCCACTCTCCGCAACTAGAGAAAGCCCTCACACAGAAACGAAGACGCAGCACAGCCAAAAATAAATACATTATAAAAAAAAAAAAAGAAATGATTAAAATGTAATCATCTAGTCGAAACTGGAACCTTACCAGAACTTTCAGGCTAGGCTATAGGTATACTCTAAGAGAGAGGAAAAGATTCCAGGTGGAAGATTCAAGAGGTAAGGAGGAAGAACAAAAAATAGTAAATACAAGTGTATTCACATTGATTGTGTTAAATTATTATTAATGTCTAATAGGCTTAAAAATAGAGTTAAACGCAGGGCAGCATTACATGTTAGGATGAGATTAATTCAAGTATATAAGTTTACTGTATTATCTGGGAAGATGGTAAAAATATTGCCCTTATTTTTAAATTAACTTTATTGTGAAATGTAGCAAACATATAGAAAATCCATAAAACATTAAAGCATAGTTTCATGGAATACTGGAAGTGAATACCTGCATAACCATCTCATTTGCCTATTGATCACAATCCCTCCCCCACCCTCCCAACTTCCCCTACCAGAGTAAAGCCTTCCCTGACTTTCATGGTAATCCCTTCCTTTGTTTGCTACTATAAAAATTAAGTTTGTCCACTTTGTGGTCAATATTTATAAATATTCTATGTGTGAGTGAAAATAACATGTATCACGTTGTTGGTGCATACACACACACGCACATAACCGTTAAGCTATGTTTGTTAATGGAGTTCAAATCTTCTATATCCTAATTGATTTTTTGTGTGACAATTACCAAAAGAGGCATATGTTAAAATGTCCCACCATCAACAGGAATGGATAAAGAAGATGTGGTACATATACACAATGGAATATTACTCAGCCATAGGAAAGAATGAAAAAATGCCATTTGCAGCTACCCGGATGGACCTAAAGATTATCATACTAAGTGAAGTAAGCCAGACAGAAAAAGACTAATATCACATGGTATCTCTTATATGTAGTATCTTAAAAAATGGTACAAGTGAACTTATTTACAAAACAGAAATAGAGTCACAGATATAGAAAACAGACTTATGTTTACCAGGGTGGAAATGTTGGGGAGGGATAAATCGGGAGATTGGGATTGACACATACACACTACTACATATAAAATAGATAACTAATAAGGACCTACTGTATAGCACAGGGAACTGTACTCAATACACTGCAGTGACCTATATGGGAAAAGAGTCTAAAAAAGAGTAGATATATGTATATGTATAACTGATTCACTTTGCTGTACACCAGAAACTAACACAGCATTGTAAATCAACTATACTCCAATAAAAATTTTAAAAATCCAATAAAATACATCCTACCCCCAAAAAAAGTCCCACAGTGATTGCTGAGTTTACCCATTTCTCATTGGAATTTTGCATCTTTTAGATCTATCTGTCTATATATCTAATTTGTTTTATCTTCTTAATGAGTCTTTCATCTTTATGAACTGACTCTGTTTATTTCTCTTTATCTCCTGTAAATTTTTATTTTTTTTTGCCCTAGCTAATTTACAGTAGGGCTGACTCATGACAATGTGTCCTGGATTTTTTTTGCTTTCCCTTTTTTTCCCACTCTGCTCAGCACCAAGATGACTTTTCTGCACCCGCTGGGGATGAAATTAACTCTGGTTTACTTTAACACTAAGGTTGTAACCCTTTGGGATCCTGGACTTTCCTGCTTGGGCAGGCCCTGGGCCCTTACTTCTGTCCTTCCATCCTTCTTTCCCTTAAAGGGGGAACAGAATACGTCATCCCAAAATGCGCCACTTTGGCATGGTGACTGTATGGAGCTAAAGACAATGGAGACCCAGCAGACCCATGAAAAGCTTTTTACCTCTCCCTTAACTGCCTAAAAGAATTTAGACGGGGGACCTGTACCAAGAAGAGAGCTATTACCAGAGGTAATTTTTACATCAGAAGGACTTACTGAAGGGCAGGGCAAACATTTGTTTACCAAACATTTGCTCTTCCCACCTTTCTGTGAATCATCTTCCTCCCCTTTGAAGCCCCAGACCCCTACCCCCTTCTCCTTAGCTCAGGATGGCATAAACGCCTCAATGACCTGACTATCTTTGAGTCTTCATGTCTTTGTGGGGCTCCTGTGTCTACACAGTTAAGTTTGTTTTTCTCCTGTTTATCTGTCTTATGTCAATTAAATTATTAGACCAGCCAACAAAATGAGAAGGGAAGAAGGAAAAAAAATTTCTGCCTATGATCCCTCATCCCTACTCAAGCCAGAGAATCTAACCCCAAATGAAGGAAGCTCAAAGTCTTTGGGTATGAGGGAGGGGGAGGGGAATTGAGTGTTCTGTGTTCTGCTAAACTCCCAGGGTTCTCATTTTAAAGTATAACTTTGGCCTGGAAATTCTTCTATAGTCTTACTTGCTCTTTGATGTTTTTAAAGTGATGTTTTAAAATTTTTATCCAAAGTTTTCAGTTGTTTCTAGTGGGAGAATTCATCTAAATAGTTTAGCCTACCATTACCAGAAACTAAAATTCAACAGATACAGCATTCTAGCATGGAACAAACAAACAAAAATACCTGTTTATCCATGGAATTTAAAAAACTCAAGACAAAATATTCTTGATATCCAAGGCTTTTGAGTATAAGAGGTGAGCTCTCTGTATTGAGGAAATAATTAGAAACAAAATTTCCTGCCAATCCAGAAAAACTCTCTACAAAAGTACAAGAGAAAGAAAACAGTTTTATTATTAAATAAGCAATAAATAAGACTGTGATGTGCATCACAGACATCAGCGCAAGTGATTAGAAAGACAGAAATCTTACCATTTTACATAGCCAAACAGACCATTACATATATGTTCTTAAGATAAATGATAACTAATGATAACTAATGATAACTAATCCTTAAGAGGACATGACAGTGCCATTTGTTACACATAATTTATCTTAAGTTTACTTGGTAACTGAGGTGGCCATCTGTGTCAGCTAATTGCTTTTATCCAAAGAAATAATACAACTCCTCATACGTATATAACAGGCAAGTAGTTACAACCTGGTGTCAGATGCCTAGGTCAACCTCTCAGGGAGACTAGAAGATGGGGTGGTATCTTTCTTAATGCTTACACATTTCAAAGAGATGTCTTCAGGCCTTTAAGAAAAATATCTCTGGGTTGTAAAATTGGCAAGAGGATTATTTAGCCTTTTAAAAGCCTTATATATTTACATTTTGAAAAGCAGAAAAAAGTATATACATATGTTTTATACAGGAAATATTCTAAGAAAAGGGATGGGAAAGTTTCTTTCCTTTTTTCTACCATGGAAAATTAATTTTTTCCTTATTTTGGGTTTGTGCTTACCCTAGCATTTCAAAAAGGAAACTTTTCCCCTGGCTTCCAAAATCTCCGCTTTGAACACTGAGAGGTAAGTCTCAAAGCACAGAACAACAGGTATGGAAGAACGCATATTGATGAAAGAGCGGGTCTTTCCTACCCTAGGAATATAACTCTTTGGAAGAGAAGATAGAACTGGGAAAGGAGAGTCACTGATGTAGGTCCAGAAGACGATACCACTAGGTGGAGCCAGAGCTCCCAATTTGAGATGAAATAGGCTCACAGACATGATTTATTCCCCACTTCCTACTTAGAACTCCAAGAGTGCAACATGCTAACATCTACAGCCTCACAGTAGAAACGGCCATAGGTCAAGTGTCATTGAGGAAAAATCCTGAGACTGTCCCAAGTTGCTTGCATTCCCAAGTTTTTTTCAGTCTATGATGGCTATCTGAGAATGTTGCAGGTTTTGAACCAGAGAAGATTTCTGGTGAACCTGAAAGGCGTATGGAGAGAGTCTGAGGAAGACTCGGTGGATGTGAAGGGACTCAGTGTTTTAGATGAGGAAGATGACGTATGCCCTTTGTAGATCTGGTATCAGAGAGCAGACATCAACATGTCTTCATGGGACTGATGACAAATTCAGAGGCATCTCAGCAGAGGCCATAGTGTGCAGGAAGTGACAGGGACAAAATACAAAGCCTAATATGACAGTATAAAGTATTCCACTGTAGGGAGAAAAAATAATTTTCCTTCTACCCTTCTAGGTTCTTGGTGAGACTCCCCTATAATAAAAGACAGATTGACAGGAAAAAAAAACAAATAGAAGTTTAATGACACGTATACTTCCTTTATACATGGGAGATGCCCAGGAAAACCGGGTACCTCCCTGAAAAGGCCCAAGCCAGCATCTTAAATCCCATCTCCAGCTAAAGACAAAAGAAGATGTTGTGGGGGAGGAGTGGGGAGTCAGTTATGGGAGGTTTTGGGGGGTGGGGGGGAATCACAGTAAACATGGGTAAGATTGTTATGCAGATTTAAGTCATTGTCTTCTCCATTGATGAGAGTTTCAGAGATTTAGTCATCCTTCTCTTCCTGGTACAGAGAGGGAGACACCCTTACAAATGGAGAGTTCCCTTGTAAATGTCAATGTCTCTTACAAAAGGGTAACTTAGGTTTCACAACGTTTCCTATGTCTGCTATTTCTTGAAAATAACCAGCCTAAAATAATCCTTATGCCAAAGAGACATGTGTGGGGGTGGCAAATTCTGCTCTCCTTTACCATCATCCACAGTATAAGTATCCCAGAGGAAAAAAAGATGATGAAGGTTAAAATCCAGAATTTCCTCTCTAAATAATACTGATAGAAATCTAGAAGTGGTTGAGTTTACCATAAATGTTCAGGTTTGTTTTCTTTCCTTCACAAATTGGGAAATGGAAAATGAGGTGCACTAAAATGTAACATATGATTTTAGTATTTGTAGTACCCTAAATGAGGCCTGGTCTGAGTTTCCAAAGAATTTTTATGCACTATAACAATACATCTGCCTCAAGGACTAACACTAACAGATGGGAAGGGGTGTGATTAGCTTGAGGCCAAACTCCCACCTTGTGAGAGAAATGAGACTCTCAGAAGTATTTAATGATTTGCAAACAATGGGTTGTAATGAGCCTGAGTGTAAGAGTATTGCATAATCCATCACATCTCCAGGGTTGACACAGGAATGTCAGCATAAGGAAAAACACTATGGATGGCTATGGGAAAATATCATGAAGGCCTCTATGTGAACTCTGAGTTGCTCCTGCAAGTACTAAACTTCTTCTCAGAAAGGAAAAGACGTTTCAGCTCAGGGTATAAGTGTGTTACCTGACAACGTCGGTTTTCCAGGAAGAAGTAGGAGTCCACACCTGAGCTAAAAAGCCCAGTCAGTCCCTGGGTTGGGAGTTAAAGGTCTGGTCACCAATTCCAACATGTGGGTGTATGTGTGTGGGGACAGGTGTTCCCACACCAATAATCAATTCTCCAACACCAGCTGGGTGTCCTACAATTGAACTCAATTCTGACACTATCTAAGTGGGGATAGTGTCATACCGCACAGGTTAAGGGGTCAATCCTACAAAACTGCCCCCCTCCTGCAAATGCTGTAAGCAGATAGGGTACCGGGTCCCTAGAGAAAGAGAAGTAGCATGGCTTTCTTGACATAAGAGAGGCCATTTTTGGTCTAAGTCATTTTGTGATCTAAGCCTGGCCACAATGCGTGCCCTTGAACAGATCTCAGTAATTTATGATCTTAAGGGAACAAAGGAATGTGGGAACGAAGTAAAAGCAGTCAAGAAACAATAGTTCAGTGATAAAACAGAGTCCTAGCTCCTCCTCAAGGGATATACATAACAATCTGAAACATATCTTTGAGTTATGCAGGAACAAAGGTCCCCACCCAGGTGGAGGATGGTAACTACACGTTGAGACCCCACATTGGCCAGAATCTGAGGAATGATGATGTTGACCTTTACTGATCCTCGGAACTTCAATCACCTAAAGCTTGGGCCCTGTCAACCTCTGCCCCAATTCTATGCTGAATTGTCCTCTGCTCAAGCCCCTTCATGAATATGCATGTACCCTTAGCTTAAAACTTCCCCAATTTTGCTGTTCAGGGAGACACTGCTTTGGGAAAGATCCACAGTGCTCTCTTTACTGGCTACAAGTAATAAATCCTTCCTTTTCCTGGTCTTTGACTTGGTTGTGCCTTCTGGCTTGACACCCACCAAGAGGTGAACCAGTTTTTGGGTAATAATCCCAGTGGCAAGTCTAGGTTATCACCTGTGCTTCTGACTGGCCGGCTATAGACTGGAGGTTCCAAGGACCCCCTCCTTGGGCTCAACTAATTTACTAGAGCAGCTCAAAGAACTCAGAGAAACATTTATTGTATCACCAGTTTATTATAAAAGGATGTAACTCAGGACAGCCAGATGGAAGAGATGCACAGGACAAGGTATGGGGAAAGGATGTGAAGCTTCCATGCCCTCTCCAGAAGTACCACTTTCCAGCACCTCCATGGGTTTATTAACCCAGAAGCTCTCTGAATCCCATCTTTTTGGGTGTTTATGAAGGCTTTATTACACAGGCATGATTAATTAAATCCTTAGCCATTGGTGATTGATTCAACCTCTAGTCCCTTTTCCCACGCCAGAGGTCAGGGTGATGAGACTAAAAGTTACAGTGCTGTAATCACATGATTGGTTCCCCTGGCAACCAGCCCCCCATCATTAGGTGCAGTTCAAAGGTCACCTCATTAGTATAACAAAAGACACCTTTATCGCTATCATCACTTAGGAAATTCCAAGGGTTTTAGGAGCTCAGCGCCAGACAGGAGACAAAGACCACACATATATTTCTTATTATAAATCACAATATCACAGAAATGGTAGAGCATTTCCACAACAACTGAAGCTCTCATTATACCACAGCACCCTACTCTCTGTATTCCCTTAAAAAAAAAAAAAAAAAAGCAGAACAAAAATTTATGTAATAAGCTATAACTATTAAGATAACATGACCAGTAATACGGAAGGTGAGGCAGGATTAGGAGGTCACTGAGGCCCAAGTGACTTCAGGAGTAGGGTCAAAATATTACTGAGACAGCTTGAGAGCTGTTCTTACCTATGTTTCTTTGAAGCCAGACAGTTAATGCCAAGAGACAGACCACAACTCTCCTCTAGACAAGAGAGCATGGCCAGAGATTTGTGTTTTGAAATCAGCTATTGTAACTGAACTTTCTAAACAAAGACAACACTCTATGCTGTTTTCTCAAGGCAATTTAAGACTGAACACTACTATTACCGGGATTAAAAATTCTTTGTTGAGGTGAGAGGAAGATGAAGCAAGTGCTTAGAAATGCAGTCTTCTGGGAGAAACAAATATTGACTTCCAATGGAAGAAGTTGAGAACATTCCCTCCCAGTAGAAGGAGTTGTAAATGGCACCCAGGATCCAGGCGACCTATATGATGACAGTGGGCAGGGGTGTTATACTGTCTACAATTTATTTAAAATTTTACACACAAGAAACTGAAGAAGACACAAAAAAATGGAAAGATATTTGGTGCTCATGGATTGAAAGAATTAATATCATTAAAATGTCCATACTACCCAGAGCAACCTCGGATTCAGCACAATCCCTACCAAAATCCCAATGGCATTTTTCACAGAACTAGAACAAATAAATCTAAAATTTGTATGGAATCACAAAAGATCCTGAATAGCCAAAGCAATCTTGAGAAAGAACAAAGCTAGAGGTATCACACTCGCTAATTTCAAACTTTGATGCAAAGTGATAGTAATTAAAAAGTACAGTATTGGCATAAAAACAGACACAAAGATCAGTGGAACAGAATAGAGCCCAGAAATAAACCTGCACATACATGGACAATTAATTTATGACAAAGGAGCCAAGAACATATAATGGAGAAAGGACAGTCTTTTCAATAAATACTGTTAGAAAAACTGGACAGCTACATGCAAAAGAATGAAACTAGACCACTATCCTACACCATATACAAAAGAATAACTTGAATGTAAGATTTGAAACCATAAAATTTATAGATGAAAACATAGGCAGGGAACTCCTTGACATTGGTCTTAGCAATGTTTTTATGGATCTGACTCCAAAGGCAAAGGAAACAAAAGCAAACAAGTCGGACTATAAGCAGTTAATATCCAAAATATATAAAGAATTCATACAGCTCAACAACAAAAAGACAAATAACCTGATTAAAAAATGGGCAGAGGATCTGAATAGACATTTTTCCAAAAAAGACAACAAATGGCCAACAGACATATGAAAAGATGTTCAACATCACTACTAGGGAGATGCAAATCAAAACCACAGTGAGAAATCACCTCACACCTGTTAGACTGGTAATCATAAAGACAAGAAATAACAAGTGTTGGACAGCATGTGGAAAAAGGAACCCCTGTACACTGTTGGTGGGAATGTAAATTGGTACCACCATTGTGGAAAACAGTCTGGAGATTCTTCAAAAAATTAAGACTAGAACTACCACATGATCCAGCTATTGCACTTCTGGGTATTTATATGAAGAATGAGAAAACACTAATTCAAAAAGATATATGAACCCCCATGTTCATTGCAGCTTTATTTACAATAGCCAAGTTATGGAAACAACCTAAATGTCCGTCAAGGTATGAACGGATGAAGAAGATGTGGTATATAGAGAGAATGGAATACTACTCAACCATAAAAAAGAATGAAATCTTGCCATTTGTGACAACATGGATGGACCTTGGGGGTACTGTGTTAAATGAAATAAGTCAGATGGAGAAAGACAAATACCATATGATTCCATCATATGTTTAATGTAAAAAAAATACAAAAGAAATGAATAAATAAAACAAATTCATAGTTACAGAGAACAGAGTGGTGGTTACTAGTGGGGGAAGGAGCTGAGGAGTGGGCAAAATGGGTGAAGGGGGTCAATTGCATGATGATGGATGGTAATTAGACCTTTGGTGAAGATCACATTATAGAGTGCACAGATGTCGAATTATAATGTTGTACACCTGAAAACTACATAATGTTATATACTAATTTTACTTTAAAATATTCTACACACACAGATGCACACACACACACATATATTTTACATGTATTATTTTAAAAGTTAGTTCAAATACTAACTCGGGTCCAGATATCGATGTACAGTCTAAGTGCGGTCGACTGGCACTCAAGTAGGAAGTCCATACACAAGAGGCAGCTACTGAGAGTGCCTTTGTTCCTTGTTTTTCAGTCAACAAACTACGCTTTGCAAATTAACATATTAAATGCCAGAAATGAAATTTTATTGGCGAAATGGGCATGTTGTCTAGAATGATGTTGTTTTGTAAATGGACTCGCATAGGTGAAATAAAAAGTAATTAAGGTTTATGGACTGGCTGAATCTAGGGCGGAAGTTACTGCCCATCCCTGCACAAAGAGTTTTTAAGAATCTAATGAGGTTGATAGACTTTACCCTTTGGAATGCAGCCCAAGATCATTTCTCCTGCTATTTGTTTAGGAATGCAGTTCTTAAACTTGGCTGCACATTAGACGTACTTGGAATGCTTTAAAAAGCTGCAAAGGGGCTTCCCTGGTGGCGCAGTGGTTGGGAGTCCGCCTGCCGATGCAGGACACGGGTTCGGTTCCCCGGACCGGGAGGATCCCGCGTGCCGCGGAGCGGCTGCCCGTGGGCCATGGCCGCTGGGAGAGGCCACGGCGGTGAGAGGCCCACGTACCGCAAAAAAAAAAAAAAAAAAAAAGCTGCAAAGGCTCAAGCCACACCTCAGAACAATTAAATCAGAATCCCTGGGGGAGCAGTCCAGGCATTAGGGGTTTTTTAAGTTTCCTAGGTGATCCCCATGTGTACCCAAGTTTGAGAACCATGAGTCTGAGAGGATATATAGTGATAATTATTATAGTGTTTGCAGATTCCAGCCTCTGCAATGGTTTTGGATCTGTCTAGGACCCTTTCATGCAAGGAGGTAGCTGAAGTACCTAGAGGGACAGAATTCTGTAGTTCATGGAACCCACAGAATAGGCTGTATGAACCATTTTATGTCTGCTTGATAATCAATGTTTGATTACTCTATGTTTGTATTTATGGCAGCATTTGTTCTAAGACTTAAGATATCCTGACAGAAAAATTAAGAGGAAGCAATTACCCTTACCCACACCCAACTTTTGGGCAGCATTGTCTGTCAAAAATAAACTAAGCATTGGGCAAAACCCAAATAGGCCTAAGTCAGATTGCAGTGGGTGCTGGGGATGTAATCTGTTACCCAGGCAACCATGAGCTGTTTCGTCACTATTTTTTTTTTTTTTTTTTTTGCGGTACGCGGGCCTCTCACTGTTGTGGCCTCTCCCGTTGCGGAGCACAGGCTCTGGACGCGCGGGCTCAGCGGCCATGGCTCACAGGCCCAGCCGCTCTGCGGCATGTGGGATCCTCCCGGACCGGGGCACGAACCCACGTCCACTGCATCGGCAGCATCGGCAGGCGGACTCTCAACCACTGCGCCACCAGGGAAGCCCTGTTTTGTCACTATTTATACAGATAGTCACTATTTTAGGATACTAAATTATGGACAGAGACCTAATTACCATATTCATCAAAGGGTAGAGACATTAGATAATAAGTAAATAATTTGTCTCTAATGAGGAAAGCAATGCTGTCCTAGGGTAGAGAAATATTTATTGGATACAGTCACCAACCACAAGAGAGCAAACATGTCCCTATATTTTTGCCTCCGTAACTACACAAAATTTTGAACTTGAGCTTTCATTTCAACTCAGTGGTAGAAAATTTAATCTTTCAAATTCAAGGTACATTCAGTAAGTTCTGGTTTGAAACTCAGTCTCTCTTAAGGTAGAATTTCCTTTTTCCCCTTTCCTTCTATTTGTCCTGATCTATATTCCAGGGGGATTCATAAATAAGCTGGCATTTGGGATGGATGAATGGATGGGTGGATGGATGGATGGATGGGTAGATAGATAATGTATAACTTAACATTAGAATTAAGAACCCATGCTGGCTTTGGCTGAGATGTATAAGCTTAATCAATTTTAATGATTGACATCGATCAACTACCTCTGTGGCTCAAATGCCCATATTCTTTCTGCTCTGCCACGCCCAATTCATTATAAGCCGATGTGTGCCTTCATTTTCCTGTCATTTTGAGGCTTCTAAGTCTCCAGGCCACTCTTATTCATTTTTATATCCCTCTGAAGGGAAGATGCCATTTTAGATGCTCTCTGACCTACTACATTGAGGGACATGCACTTACAACTTGCTACTCTATAGATTTCAGATGCCAAAGTGTCTTTGGGACTCCTCCAGGGGCCTTTCACTAACCCCTCTTTATGTTTGGGTCCCACTAACTCTGTCTAGATTTCTCACACACACTAAACCCTGTTACATAACCCTGGAATATTTAATCCACAATTTAACTCCCTCAATTACCTCTGCCAAATACATGGGTTCTTTACCTGCCCATAGGCAGGAAACTGTTCTTACATCCTCATACAATCTTTTGAGTTAAATACATATGGCATAAAGTCTAGGTCTGCTTCCTTAAAGGCTGCGTTTCTTGGCATTCCACAATGTCAGGTTTTTCACAACTTGTGTGTTCTATGAGTTTATAAAATCTACTCAGAAACTCACTTAACTTCTTTAATTCCCAGCTGAGTTAGCCCTTTCCTGACTCATGGAATACCGGCAACCCAACTGGGTGGTGTGCCCAAGATTGTTAAAAATAACAGGAAAGAGGAAACCTTGGTTATTATCAAAATATTGCCTCCTGCTATACCTGTAACAAAGACTTGTGCCTCTGAATGACTGGGATAAAATGGATAACATTTTATCAGAATATCTGTATTAGCTTGTATTTAAAGTGACTTCTTGTAAGAAAACCGAAGCTCTGATATATTAAGTGACGTGTCTGAGATTGCAATGCTAATTAATAGCAACTCTGGGAACAGAAATGTGCAGTGTTTTTCTGTTGCTGGAAGCTCTAAACTTGGATTGGAGAAACAGAAAGTGGCTTCTAGCTGTACAAAATTAATAAACAGAAACCTCAATTAACTAGTCGGAAGACCAAAAGGGGACCTCTCATGCCCTACGATGATTGCAGAGTCCAGCAGGTAGAAAGAAGAAAGATTCCTGTTCTTTCATGGCGAGGACTCAGCCAATGAAAAGCCATGGACTCTTGTTTATTATGGGCCTCCCAAGTTCTTTTCCCCCCCCTCTATAAAAGCAGTTTCCTTCCCTTGCTGGGCAAGCACTTGCACAAGGCTCACCATGGATGCAGGCCCAGAATTGCAATTCTCTGCTGACCCTGAATAAACCCATATTCGCTGGAGAAAGACCTGGCAGTCTACTTGCTTTAGGTCAACACAGCTAGCTCCATATCAGTGATTCACAAACACGGCTGTGCACTAGAATCAACAACAGATCTTTTGCAAAATACATGCGACTCTGACACAGCATGCATGCAGTTTCACCAGGCGTGGGTTAGTTTCCATGCCTCTCTACTTAAAATCAACTTTCACAGATAATTTCTATGCTTTGTAAAATAAACAAAGCTGAAGAGCATGTGTAATACACAGCCAATCGGCTTCAAATATTACCTTCCCTTGACGGCTTTCCAGTAGCTTTTTCCCAGTCTCTTCTAGCTCCTAAAGCTACATGTAAAAGAACGAAATTAGAACATTCTCTAATACCATATACAAAAATAAACTTAAAATGGATTAAAGGTGTAAATGCAAAACCAGATACTATAAAACTCCTAAAGGAAAACATACGCAGAACACTCTTTGACATAAGTCGCAGCAATATTTTTTTGGATTCATCTCTTAGCATAACGGAAATAAAAACAAAAATGAACAAATGGAACTTAAAAGCTTTTGCACAGCAAAGGAAATCATCAACAAAATGAAAAGACAACCTACAGACTGGGAGAAAATATTTGTAAACGATGCTACTGACAAGGGATTGATTTCTAAAATATACAAACAGCTGAATATCAAAAAAAAAAAAAAACAAACAACCCAATCAAAAAATGGGCAGAAGACCTAAATAGACATTTCTCCAAAGAAGACATACAGATGGCCAACAGGCACATCAAAAGATGCTCAATATTGCTAATTACTGGAGAAATGCAAATCAAAACTACAATGAGATAACACCTCACACCAGTCAGAATGGCCATCATTACAAAGTCTACAAATAATAAATGCTGGAGAGGGTGTGGAGAAAGGGAACCCTCCTACACTGTTGGTGGGAGTGTAAAGTGGTGCAGCCACTATGGAGAACAGTATGGAGGTTCCTTAGATGACTAAAAATAGAGTTGCCATTTGATCCTGCCATCCCACTCCTGGGCATATATCCAGAGAAAACTCTAACTCGAAAAGATATATGTACTTCAATGTTCATAGCAGCACTATTTACCAAGTGCCAAGACATGGAACCAACCTAAATGTCCATTGACAGATGAATGGTTAAAGAAGATGTGGAACATATATACAATGGACTATTACTCAGCCATAAAAAAGAATGAAATGTCATTTGCAGCAACATGGATGGACCTAGAGATTATTATACTAAGTGAAGCAAGCCAGACAAAGACAAATATCACATGATACCATTTATATATGGAATCTTAAAAAATGATACAAATGAACTTATTTCCAAAACAGGAAGAGACTGAAGGACATAGAAAACAAACTTATGGCTACCAAAGGGTATGTGGGGGAGATAAATTAGGAGTTTGGGATGAACATATACACACTGCCATATATAAAATAGGTAAACAACGAGGAACTACTGTATAACACAGGGAACTATATTCAATATCTTGTAATAGCCTATAATGGAAAAGAATCTGAAAAAGAATACGTGTATATATATATATATATATATATGAATCACTTTGTTGTACACTCGAAATTAACACATTGTAAATTAACTATACTTCAATTAAAAAAATAAAAAAAAAGACCAAAAAAGGGAGGACTAAGGTAGCCATTAGCTCTGATGTAGGCACAGCTTGAGGCAGTGGTTTTAACACTGTTGTGTGTTTCAGGATCATCTAAGATGCTTGTTAAAAACGCACTTATCAGGTGCCACTCCCAAGTTGCCTAAACTGCTTTATGGACACTTGATAATGGGTAATTAAATAAATGGGTATATGCTGGAGTTTGATTCAAAGCTGGCTTTTAGTATGACCTGGAAGTGAGGCTTTGGGGCTTCTTCAGCCGTTATCCACATCAGAACTGTGCCTGCTCTTGTTGTGTATCTACCAAAAACAAGTTAATAGCTGTGCGTGAACAAATCGGTTTAGGTTGTAGGGTTTATTTATTCTATCATCTGTCTCTAATAGTTGAACCTTGCTTCCTTTGGAGGCTGCAAACAGTCTGTTTCCTGGTCTTGGCTTTGGAACATTGTCTGGCAGTGAGTAGGAAGTGAGAATTCTGTTGGGGGATTTGGCAGGATGGCATGTAAAAGCATTTCCCGAACTATTTCTGAGCCTGCTCAGAGAAATACCAACACTTCCAAATCTATAAAATGAGCTGTGATGTTTACTAAGTGGTGAGTTTGAAAGCACTGAATTTGCTGATTGATAAATGCCTGTTTGGAGAACAGAAAATACCTGCCAAGCACAATCTGCCACTCAGTAATTTTCAGGAAACACAGATGGCGGCGTATTTGGACCTTAACAGCTCTGGTGACCTAGAGAATTTGTTTGTAGTTTAATTACTTTGCAGGTAAAACAGAGGACAGATGTATCACACCAGGTCCAGCAGCAGGATGAGCCTAGGTACTGGCCCAAACCATTCCTCCTTGGCTCCTTGCATGAATCCCTGGGAATACGGAGATAAAGAGTCCAAAAATCTGTGTGATGAGCTCTGCAGCCTGTGCTGCCAGACAAGGCAGGTGAGAACCATTAGGAGAAATGCCCCTGTTGGGATAACTATTAGGGCAGCCTCCTTACCAATAGATTGACATCCAGTGGGAGGAAAACCTGAGAGAATGGGCTGGGGGCAGGGTGGGGGGGAAGAGTAAGAGAAATAAGACAGAAAAAGAACTGGAAGATGAAACTGCAAAATTAAAGGTGATCCTGGCAAGACAGTAAGGAAATCCTATTTTGGCCAATCTTATTTTGGGCTACTGATTTGCTTTGCTGTCTGCTCCAGATCCAGAGAAGCCTAAAGATAGCAGAGAAGTCAGAAAACATAAAAGATGTGATACCTGAAGAGCATGGAAAGGAAACAAAACAGAAAGTACTTTCTTATGGAAAAAAATGTCATCCTTTTTGTGACGGGTTTTATTCACAGAAGTGACAGCGATATAATTGTCTTGTTATATAAATTAATGTATATTACCCTCACTGCACTCTGAAAACTCTGAATGGAAGCAGGATGTGGTATTTATTGTGGTATTCCCAGCACAAAGCATAATGTTTACAAATGGTAGGCGTTTTTTAAGTGAATGAACATAGTGAAAATGTCTCTATTCAAGTGGAGGGGTAGTGGGCGGCTGGAGATGAGATCTGAATTCTACGGGCACATGTAATAACACTCATATTTCAGAAATTGTGTCCCTTTGTTCCCTTATTGTTTCTTTCCTCTGTCCCTCTGCCATTTATTCCCTTCCCTTCCCTTCCATTTCTTTCTCTCCCCCCCATTCATTTCCTTCCTTCCTTCCTTCCTCCCTCCCTCCCTCCCTTCCTTCCTTCCTTCCTCCCTCCCTCCCTCCTTCTCTCCTGAAATTGAGGGAACTGAGGCTAAAAAGGGCTAGCTGACATTTCCAACTTCCTCCATGAAGGTGATGATAGAGCTGGGACAAAGATAATTCCTTTGGTCACCCAAGCCAGGTCTCTTGTCTCCACAACACACACACTCTCCCTAGTTTAGATTTATGTACAGTCGAAGAGAGCCAAGCTGTCACCATAACACTGAATGAAGCTCCTAATTACTCTCTCTACATGGCTCTGAAATTATGACATCAAAGGAAATTAGTGGCACTTCGCACTCTGCTGTATTTCAGGCATAGGAAATACTTGGTTGTGATGGCCATTAAGAGGACAGACATGAGTGATAGGAAACAAATTTTGTTAATAAGTATGTGTCAAAAAGCACAATACGTGTAGATGATCAACACAGTAAGTGTTTTCTAAAATTGACTGCTCTGAATTTCAATTACTATCATGGGCTTTGTCACACTTCAGCTGTATGCTCACAACACCCAAATTAAAATGAAAATATGAAAAATCTGTCAGTTCATATTTGTTTGAGTATACAATTCGATAAATGTGCATGTTGTTTTTCTAGCTAAATCCATCTGTTATTTTGGTATCGTGTAGACATATCCATAATTATAATTTTATTTTTGTATTGCCAAGTGAATATTTCAGGAGGCAGAAGACTTGAATACTCTAAGCCTCTCAGTAACCTGGAAAAAAGTTACTTAGCCATAGTCCTACCCACTAATATTAAAACTAGTAATATACACTCTTACACTATTTCACGGAGGATTATGAGCCAAATTAAATGACATTCAATGCATAGAGGAAGTTTTCCAAAGGCCAGTAAAAAGCATTATTCATTTTATTTTTTAAGTGCAGTGAAATGGTAATATTTGCCGAGGGAGTAGGAAGCACTATGAGGAATCAATCAACTTTATTTTCCCTCATGCATATTCTTACTTTTCCCCAGAACTAATGAGCCCTGACTCTGCTCAGCAATAGTGAATAATCGCATCTGAGGTTCTACTGAGATTTTGCTCTAGTGTTGGTTTTTTTTCTCTTGCATTTGTACCTTCCATTTACATTTACTTTCTCATCTATGCTTTGCTTATTAGAAATTGTGCTTTAGGGAGACTGTTTTAATTTTTTATTCTTTTACCCTTAGCAATGATTATTACTTGATGCAATTTAATTTAAACGATCGGAAGGGAAGAAGCCGTAGGCAGGGAGGGTAATTTGGAGGCTGCTAGCTTGTGAATCAGGTATCCTTGATGAGTGATAATCAAGAAAGCCGTGAATTATAAATAAGAAACATAATATACTGGGGTGTGTGTGTGTGTGTGTGTGTGTGTGTCCCAGATTTATCTTAGTTTTTATTGGATTTTTCAAAATATGATAAATGAGGTTAACATTTTTCTAAGTACTGGAACTTTAGAACAAGTATTTTACAAAGAAAATATCTGGCCAATACCCTTCAGCTTTCTCTCTCATCTTATACGAAGTGTAAAAACTGCAAAAACACAAAAAAAGAGAAAGCAAAATGAGTAATATAGAAAAAGTAGGTAGTTGAAGAAAATTTGTTGACATAATCTGCCTTAGAAATTGTTCTTATTGTTCCACCTAGGGGAAGGGTAAGAGGGAGGGATAGATTGGGAGTTTGGGATTGATATGTACACACTGCTATATTTAAAATAGATAACTGGACTTCCCTGGTGGCTCAGTAGTTAGGAATCTGCCTGCCAGTGCAGGGGACATGGGTTCAAGCTCTGGTCTGGGAAGATCCCTCATGCCGTGGAGCAACTAAGCCTGTGAGCCACAACTACTGAGCCTATGCTCTAGAGCCCGCAAGCCACAACTACCGAGCCCGTGTACCACAACTACTGAAGCCCATGCGCCTAGAGCCCGTGCTCCGCAACAAGAAGAGCCACTGCAACGAGAAGCCCGCACACTGCAATGAAGAGTAGCCCCCACCCACCACAACTAGAGAAAAAGCCTGCGCGCAGCAACAACGACCCAACACAGTCAAAACCAATCAGTCAGTCAATAAATGTTAAAAATGTATAAAATAGATAACCAACAAGGACCTACCGTAAAAAATAGTACAAATATAAAAAAATTAAAAATATAAAAGAATAAAACTCATCCTGTCACTTTAAAACCAAAAAAAAAAGTAATTGTTCTTATTACTTGAAATAAAGAAAACATGGCAAAGTTGAATCTTGAGCACTGGAAGAGATAAAATTTCACAAATCACTGTGTACCATGGGAAAGTTGAATGAGATGTTAGTGAGGGGGTGATGGAACCAGCCTGTAGGGTTTTGCTGGGTTTTGGGGGGTTGAACATAAAGTTATCCTGGAGGGAGCTAATATGCCATAAATCCCTACATCTGACTGGGTTTGGAAAACTACCCCCTGAGCATGTATGGAGGTTTCCGTTGACTAAACAAATTTAGGGCTTGTTAATATGTTTTAGTCAAGGCTTTTCTAATGGGCATCTGGGATTACTTCAAAGACAGAATTATGATCCCATGCAGAAACTAGTGGAAATCAATCTCTCTTTGAATGGTATACTTATCAGATTTAAATCAACTTTAGGTTAAACATTCTTCTTCCCTCAAAGTCTAAGAATTTCTGAAAATGTTTTGTATGTGTAGCTATGTTATTTAATGCTTTATTACCTGTGACTTTCTTGGTTTCCTATGATGTTAAACAATAAAATTCATGTTAACTCACAAAACTAAATAACTTCCTAGTTTTTGTTTTGCTTTTTTGTTTGTTTGTTTTTGGCTCTTATATAATCCTACAGCTTCAAATACTAAAGACTTTGAAGCAACTTGTTAAACCCATAGGCTATGGATTTAGATTGCCTTGGTGCAAACCCCATTCCTACTATTGACTAGAAAAGCACCCTTAGGCCACCCTCTTTTAGTTTTCTGATTGGGTAAATTGGGAGACGGAAGTGGTATTTGGAATCTTTATTGATACAGTTGTGAGAATTTTATCACACAGATCTTCCTTGACTCCTGATGGGGTTATGCCCCTATAAATCCATCGTAAGTTGAAAATATCATAAGCTGAAAATGCATTGCATACACCTCATCTACCAAACATCATAGTTTAGCCTAGCCTACCTTAAACATGCTCAGAACACTTACATTAGCCTACAGTTAGGCAAAATCATCTAACAGAAAGCCTATTTTATAAGAAAGTGTTCATAACTCATGTAATTTATTGAATAATGTACTGGAAGTATAAAACAGAATAGATGTATGGGTACAGAATGATTATAAGTGCATTGGTTATTTACCTTCATGATGGTGTGGCTGACTGGGAGCTGTGGCTCGCTGTCACGGCCCAGCATCACAAGAAAGTATTGTAGCGCATATCTCTAGTCTGGGAAAAGATCAATATTCAAAATTCAAAGTACAGTTTCTACTGAATGCTTATGGCTTTTGCACCAACATAGAGTCGAAAAATCGTAAGTTGAACCATTGTTAAGTTGGGACCATCTGTATACCATGTGTCACCCTCATAGTAAGCATTAAAGAAAAGTCAACAATTATAATAATTATTCAGTATATAAAACACATTTCTCTTCTCCCAGTGACTTGATCCTTATCATAAAATACGAATGAAGATTTAGGACTGATGTCAGTGAGATGGCAGAATAGAAACCCTCAGACCTTGCTCCCCACAGAGACACTGACTTACCAACAACATATGGCCCAGAAAGCCTTTATGAGAACTCCAGAAACCACTGAAGATGACTCAGTACCCCAGGAAAGGGGAAAGCCAAGAACAGTCACATTGAAATGGGTAAGAAAAATTGTTACATTTCACCCATGATAGTCCTTCCCCAAAGCCAGCACAGCTTGGGGTGACTGGAAGAAAACACTCAACTCAGTGGTTGTCCTTTGAAGGGTAAGAGAAAAGTGGAACGTATACCCAGTATTCCAGCCATTCAGGGGGCTGCCTGAGGGACTGGCTTCTGTCTCCCCTCAGTTGGAGTGCTGATGGGGAACCAGCTTACTTTTGAACCCTGGGGGCTGCTGAGAACAAAGTAAAGCTTGGTGGCTTGTTGTAGTAACAAAGCACCTAGAGAACCATAATAGACACTGGAGGGAGCAAGACATTACAAGATCCTGAAAAGCAAACTGGAAAATCTGTACAGTTGGGAAATTATATGCACAAGCACAGAGAAGACACATCGTCAGAAAATGTTTGAGATGCCCCTAGAATCTCTAGCCAGGTTGACTGGTGAAGGTCTTCTGTACAAAGCCAGTTTATAAAGACTGGAAGAGGTGGATTTTTCTTTTTTTTTTCAAATACCCAAATCCCAGCAAAACCCAACAAGGCATATGTTGGTTTTAGGGCTTGTTAATATGTTAGGGAAATATGTTAGGGAAACATGGCTCTATTAATTAAAAAAAAAAAATCTCCAGAAACTAACCCCAAAGAAACAGACATCTATGAATTAATTGACAAAGAATTCAAAATAACTGTCTTTTGGAAGCTTAATGAGCTTCTGTTAAAAAAGAAAAAAAAAAACAGAAAATGACGTGTTGGTGAGGATGCAGAGAAATCAGAACCCTTGTACACTGTTGGTGGGAATGTAAAACGGGGCAGCTGATGTGAAAAACAGTATGGAGGCTCCTCAATAAATTAGAAACAGAATTATCATATAACCTAGGAATCCCACTTCTAGGTATATATCCAAAAGAACTGAAAACAGGATTTCAAAGAGATAATCTGCACACCTATATTCATTGCAGCATTATTCTCAAGAGCCAAGAGGTTGATATCTATCACAGATAAATGGATAGAGAAAATGTGGCATATACATGCAATGAAATATTATTCTCCCTTAAAAAAGGTGAAAATCCCATCATATGCCACAATATGGATGAGCCTTGTGGATATTATGCTAAGTTACATAAGCCAAGAGGACAATTACTGCTTGATTCTACTTACATGTGATATCCAAATTAGTTAAATTCTTAGAAACAGAAAATAGAACAGTAGTTGCCAGCAGCTAAAGGCATGGGGAAAAGGGGAGTTGTCTTTCATTAAAATCAAGACAACACACCCAAAATGGAGTTGTTCATGCTAAGTCCCACGTCACCAAACTGAGACTTAACTGAATTATAGTTTTGGCTCTCCCACAAAAGGAATCTTAAACCAGTCAATCAGGAATCACCTAATCAGCATTAGTTAGATAATCTGCCTGAGAGACCCCAGACACTGCCTAAAGGAAAGAGACCTTGCAATAATCAACCCACTTTTTTTTTTTTTGGCCTAGTATAACTTCCTTGTTCCCACTCGCTTCTGCCTATAAAGGTCTTTCATTTTGTACAGTTCCTGAGAGCTCCTGTCTATCTGCTGGATTGGGTGCTGCCTGATGCATGAATCATTGAATACAGCCAATAGGATCTTTAAAATTTACTCAGTTGAATTTCATTTCTTAACACTTTCAATGGGTATAAAGTTTCAGTTTTATAAGATGAAAATTTTCTAAAGATCTGTTGCATAGCAATGTGCTTATGGTTAACACTACTGTACTGTACACTTAAAAATGGTTAAGATTTTAAATTTTGTTATGTGTTTGTTTGCTTTTTTTTAACACAATAAAAGCAGAAGATTTCATGCTAGGGTAAACTCTAAAAATTTATACTTTATCTATTCCCTTCTATTCCTATGCCAGCATTTTGTCACAATTTCTCTGTCTCTTCTCCTTGAACTTACCACTACTTCCATTTCCTTTGTCTTTTGAATTTTTCATTCAGTGCCAAATGTTTGAGAATAACAGAGTTCAAATTTCTTTAAGAGATGCTTATAAGAAAAGTACACAACTCTGAAGATTCAATCAACAGATGTGGTCTAAACCACAATTGTTTCTCCATGCTACACCAACCTGTAGCTATAATTAACTCTCTGAGTAATCTATTTTGGGGGAGGAAAAATAATTTTCTCTCTTCCTTTCTAGTTGCTTGGCTGTAATAAAAGACAGATTAATAGGAGAAAAACAAACAGAAGTTTAAAAACACATATACCTGCTGTATACATGGGAAAGACCCAAGAAAACTGAGTAACTCCCTGAAATGGCCCAAGCCACCACCTTAAATACCACTTTCAGCTAAGACAAAACATATTGGGGGTGGGGTGAGACAGTTATGGGAGGTTATCAGGCAAAGCACAGTAAACAGGGTATGTTTGTTCTGCAGATTTAAGTCATTGCCTTCTCTATCAATAAGAGTTTCTAGAGTTTTAGTCATTCTCCTCTTACTGGTACAGAAAGGGAGAAACTCTTACAAATGGAGATTTCCTTTATAAATTTAAATTTACCTTACAAAAGGGTAACTTCTACTTGGTTTTCAGAGCCTCTCTTGTGTCTATTTCTTAATATTAAGCAGCTCAAAATAATCCTTATGCCAAAGAGACATATTTTGGGGTGGCACATTCTGGTCCCCTTCAGTTTACACCAATTCTAAAACTAGGGAAGGTATAGTAAAATGTACCTCCGGCGTTAGTAACGGCAAACGTATATCACACAAAACAAAAACCAGATGAAAACAGAACAAAACATGAACTGAGTGTCCTCATCCTAACATTAGTTTCCTATCTGGATGGTTTACCTTTTTGCCAATTGCCTCCCCTGTCTCTTTGAAGCCCATCTTGTAGATTTCCCTTATCTCGTGTGAAAACTTGCTAAAAAAGTAAAGAACGTAAGTCTGACCTTCCTTTGTAAAGTGGAATTTCCCATTTCCATTTCCCATTCCATTTCCAAGTTATTGTTTTGCTGGGATTATCAGTGTATTTAGCACATCACTTTACAATTCATTAAAGAAAGAAGAGGCAGGGGGTCAGTATTTGAGGCCACTTTTCAATTTATTTTATTTTTTTTATGTTTTATTTTTGAGTTTGTATTCCATGCCAAACACTGTATTAGGAGCAGAAGATTAAAACAAGACAAAACAAAAAATACAGTCCATAGTTTTATGTTAAAGATCCTAGTCAGGGACTATCCTAGAAACTCAGCGTGAACAAATTGAGGCACAAAGGGACTCGATCTGCTGCAGTAACCGAGGGAAGGTGGGCAGTGGTGCGGCCAGGCCTCTGAGACAGTAGGAACAGTGGTGCTCTCTCTGCCAGGCTCTGTTTCTCTGCGGTGGGCTCCTTTATTTTCTGTAAGCCAGCGTCTTCCACAAGTTCTTCAGCCTGGCTCTCACAGCTCTTGTCCTCACAGCTTCACCATCAGAGAGGGGCTGAGCAGAGCCCAAATCCCAGAGAAGTGCTCTGACTCTCTGGCACAAAGTCTGTATCCATCACTGTGTCTAGGAAGATGCACGCCTGTAATTGGCAGCCTCTGTCAGGATCCTCTGTTGCAGTGAGAGCACAAATGACTGAGCTGTGTGTCTGTTTTGAATGTTAATAAGTATTTTGTTAGATCAAAAATAGATTTGGAAGAGAATCCCCTCCCCCAGGCCTAGGTTAGTTGAGCAAGACAAAAAGGTATGGATGGATTCATATATTATCCCCTGAGGCATTTCTCAAAATTATTTTTCACCCATCTGTTATTCTCTTTCAAAAAGAAAGTTTAAGGCAGCCTTGTTTGGAGTATATAACTACTTCTCCATCCGGACATAAGCATAATCATCTGTAAGTTCTTGGTTTAAAATTACTGCTGGTATCCTGCATTTTGCTTGTGATGTTTTATGTCTAGGCATCTATTTGGGTCAATTCTGTTAACTTATTTCTCCACACGAAGAAGAAAACCATGTCCTGCCCTAGCACGTGGGAAGATTTTATCTCATTTTATAGAATGTTTTATATGGCATTCATTTAAATTTTCCTTCATATGATGGATTGCAGATCTCTCTCTTGTATAATGTCAGTTTGGTGCTAAAGTAAAATGTGAAGATTTACTGGTATCTTTCCAAAAGAAATATTATCCATGAACTCTAAAGCAATAAAAAAAAAAGAAATTCACTGGAGGATGTAGCAGAATGAGGGAGAAATCTGGATGGTGGGAAGAAAAGAATCCCAGAAATAGCATTCTGGTTTGTTTGACCAAAGGGGGATAATCTGAAATGCTGAGTAGCACAGTGTGCTGAGGTATTTGCATGACGATAGGGCACACAAAAAGGTGAAGCTCCGTATGATGGGTGTTTGAACCAGGTCATAATGGGCCAACTTGGATGCCACAGATTGATTTCTGCATCATAGAAACATCCTCAAGGAGCTTGTGCTGAGGAAACATGCCATATAGGCTGAATCTGCAAATGCTTCACAGCTTTCACTTCTCCCCTCTCTAAGTATAATCTCTTGCAGCCAATGAATCCTTGTTTTCTCCCTGGTAATCCCAAGTGGTTTTACCAGTGATGTTCTGTTACTTTACTCTTGATTTGCTACAGACAGTTGTGAAAAGATGAATCACTCGTGAGGGCAGTGAGGAGATAAAACTCAAGACTTCAGTGCCTGGTTTACTGATGACTGTACACCAAGTACAGCAGCCCCCAATGGCAGCAAATGTCCACGAGTCCTTACGGGGAAGCAGAGAAAGCCCACTTCCTTCTCAGTCTAGTAGATGTGAAGCTATTATCAGATATCAACTACCAGGCTGCTGGTACCTCGTTAGGGTGGGAATTCTTGCTCATAAGAAGCAGTTGATGAATAATAAGTCATAAGAACAGCCCTGCAAATACCTACCAATAAGTATGACCAGCAGATAAGGCTTCCTGTTGCTTTTCTTATAAAGAAATGTAATACTCTATTCCTGGGGAATAAAACTGGATCTGGGCCCATCAATTCTGGCAACTTATGCTTTCACTTGTGTCATCAAGCCATTTTTTTTCCGAAAAGGGTGTAGAAATTTAGTGCACTATCCCAAGCAAATTTATTAATTCTCTGTTGACTTTTTCCTTCTTGTGGACTTTCTGTTCCTTCATTCCAAGAGGACTCTGATGGTTTTCCTAAACCTTCACCCATAGCCTCTCATTCCTGAGCATCACCGGCTCATGCACTCATTTCATACATATTAAAGGCCAGGCACCGAGCAGCCCTGACTTTCGAGATGCTCAGCATAGAGAAGAGGACATGGGGAAGAACATCAGTCATTGCTGTGCTGTATGATGAGATGAAAATGGAGCGTCTCCTGAGTCAGCCTGAGAACTGTGAAGATACTTATGGGGACCCGTTAGCATCAAGTGAGCTGATTCTTGAGGGACAAGCAAGGATTAACCAGAAAAGTTGGCATACAGGCAGAAGAGGAGGAAAAGAAATTCCAGCAGGTAGAACAGCATGACCAAAGACCTGGAGGTTTGAGGGATCTTACGACACTGAAAGAATTGAAGATAGACTAGCAAGTCTGAATCTGGGACCTTATAGGTCACCTGGCTCAGTACAGTGTTCAAATGTTTTCAGGGAGTAGAAGATAATCCCACTGCAAACAAGGCACAGGAAAACATCTATATTCTCCCATGAATGTGGGCATGAAATGGAAAAAAACCTGAACCAAGCATGTGATTGCTTTTAAATAGGCACAAATCCAGAGAGAGATGGAAGAAGTTGAAGACTGAGGTAGAGGGGCAGCCTCTTGCGCTGAATCTTTTCAAGATAACTTTCTTCTTCCTCTTCCTCTTCTTCCTCCTCCTCCTCCTCTTCTTCTTATCACTATTATTATAATTATTTTTGAATTGCTGCATGTTTATACTGCTCTCAATGTCAACCCCAATATTCAACTAAAAATCCAACTAGAGACTGACTCCAATATGTAAATATATTATATCCCCAAATCCCATTTCTAAATCAGCTGTTTTACTCACAATGTATTTGCCCATAGAATTAGTGTTTCAAAAGGCAGCTTTTGAAAACAGTGGTAGTTGGTGTGTTTCAAGGAATTGGTCCACTTCATCCAAGTTATCAAACTTATGGGCACAGTGTTTTTTGCAGTGGTCTTTTATTATCCTTTTAATACAGGCATACCTCATTTTATTGTGCTTCACTTTACTGCACTTTGCAGATATTGCATTTTTTATAAACTGAAGGTTTGTGGCACCCCTGCATTGTTAGATGATGGTTAGCAATTTTCAACAATAAAGTATTTTTACCTTAAGTCATGTACTTTTTTGGGGGGGCTGCATTGGGTCTTTGTTGCTGCGCGTGGGCTTTCTCTAGTTGCGGCGAGCGGGGGCTACTCTTTGTTGCGGTGCGCGGGCTTCTCATTGTGGTGGCTTCTCTTGTTGTGGAGCACGGGCTCTAGACACGCGGGCTCAGTAGTTGTGGCTCGTGGGATCTAGAGCGCAGGCTCAATAGTTGTGGCACACGGGCTTAGTTGCTCCGTGGCATGTGGGATCTTCCTGGACCAGGACTCGAACCCGTGTCCCCTACATTGGCAGGTGTATTCTTGACCACTGCACGACCAGGGAAGTCCCCAAGTTATATACTTTTTAAAAGGCATAATGCTATTGCACATTTAATGGACTACAGTACAGTGTAAACATAACTTTTATATGCAGTAGGAATTTTAGAAAAAAATTTTGTGCAACTCATTTTGTGATATCTGCTTTATTGCAATGGTCTGGAACCAAACCTGCAATATCTCCAAGGTATGCCTGTATTCTTGGATCAGTAGTAATGACCTCTCTTCCTTTTCTTATATTGCTAATTTGTGTCTTCTTTTTTATTAACTTCTTCTCCAGGTAAACAGATCTTGGCTCTCTTTCTCTACATGTGCTTGTCTCTTCAGATTTAGGGGTAGCAAGTTGCCCTGTGACTTTAGTTCTTTGGTGGGTCCAAGAAAAGTCATTAATTTCCAGTCTGTCCAGCTTCTTCTGATTGTAAGGATCGGTATGACGACTTGCTCTTTATGTGTTTGTGCTAAAACTAGAAGTGCAAATGTTTCTATGTATAGATTAGGCTATTTGAATCCACAAAGTCAGATATAAAATGTATAATTTATTCACAAAATTAAAATTCAAAGTTAAAGTATTTTTAGGAAGAACGTTTTATGTCCAAAGAAAACATACATGGCAGAGCTGAGATAAAACTAAGCTTGCACTAAATTTATGCTAGTATAATTGCATCTGTGTGAATTTGGTTCCCAGCAAAACACTTATATACCCCTGACTGTGTATGACACATGATGCTGGGCTCCACCAATATAGGAAGCACAAGGATAAAACCACCAAACTCAGGGAGCTGACATTCAGTCGGAGATAGACCAGTGAATAAAGAATCTGACATATGTTATAAAAAAAATATGAGCATGGTGTTATGGGAAGAATGAGGTGATCCTCAATATGAAAGAACAATTTCAGAAATAATTTTCCATATATTCATGTAGATTTCTGTCCTCGGCACTCTGAAATGCACTGAGTAATGGGGTTTGTCCCCTGGAGACCATGAGACTTTGGAGGATGCCAGGGACATATGTTAAAAGGAGTTCGCACACAAATTGCATTAGCATCAGTGTTAATCCCCATTTCCCTAATCGGCTTATGGAAAGCCATCTCCAATACTGACATTTCTCTATTTTATCTTCTTTTCTGAAAACCTTATGATCTGGTTTTGACAGAAATAGACATATTTCATTCTCAAGAAAAATATATATGTTTGAGATTTCATAGTATTAAATGGTTTTTAAAAAAGGAGTATTATTGCATTCTTGGAGAACAAAATGCCATACATAGTCTCAGAAAGCAGA
Organism: Aethalodelphis obliquidens; assembly: GCF_003676395.1. Lineage (NCBI taxonomy): Eukaryota > Metazoa > Chordata > Mammalia > Artiodactyla > Delphinidae > Aethalodelphis > Aethalodelphis obliquidens. The sequence continues at coordinate 422,170 of NW_020838085.1, read as the reverse complement.
GAGAAACTCTACAAAGAATAATAGAATCACCTGACTGGCATCAGGACAGGCATTGCTTAGCAACCGTCTGTGATTTGCATTGATCAAGTCAGCAGGTTCCATGGTCCCAAGGAAGGAGATCTCTACTATTCTTTAAAATATTTATTAATTTGAGGTCCAAAGTTTATACTCAATTATTTCCTTTTGCTTTTATATCATCCTCCAGATCTGGGCATGGAGTGATATGTGAGTCTCCTTTGCATTTTGACAACACATACAGACTACCTGTTTACAAAAAATGCTACAACTCTGAGATATCTCTCAGGCCACTTAATAAAACTGTCATTTTCCCTATGCCTCTATTATTACTTTTAAAATTTTCCTTTTCTCACACCCTCACCTCACAGACAATATGTGCCTCATTTACAAACCACACCAAGGATACTGATTTTTCTTGATAAGTTAACAGTACTGCCTCTTGGTTTTTATACTCTCTACAAGGCTAAGGAAGACTAGAGCTTAAAAGACAATACTGAAGTGCTTCCATAATTTAAACTGGAGTCACAACATCTTAGTTTTCATCTTTTGAGGGCCACCATTTGTTCTCTTTTGCTAGATCAAAGAAATGGAACAGAGATATGAGCCCAAGTGGATGATTTACTAGAGTCCTCTTCAGAGAATAGCCGTGGGCTTTCGGACTCAGCGTTCATGCCAAAGCCTAGTGAGCAGTGTCCCTTTCCTGCCCTCCCTTCTTACGGCCCTCTCATGAAGGCTGTGGAAAATTTGAGAGGACCAAACTTCTTATAATTCTCAGCACATGGTATTCTCCTCCTGTATGTTTACAATCTTAAATGGTCTTTAAAATGTCTCTGTACCTCTGGCTTTCCCCTCTCTAAATACTCCAACATGAAACCTGAATGGCTCCCAAGGGGAGCCCTTGGCTTTGCCTTGCAAGCCCTGGCTGGCCAGCCAGTGTAGTTACAGCAGGGCCTGATGTTCAAGGCTGTCACCTGTGAGCTCAGTCTCTCCATCCATAAGCACACTGGACACAGTTAAAGATGAGAAAATAAATCTTTACCTGTCAAGTTGCAAAGAGACATATTTCTCTCCTCCATTATTAAAGGGACTTGCTCAGTAATCCTGAAAATAAAACCCTGTAGTTCTAGTGCTTTACGCCTTGTCACATCACCACATATAAAATGAGCTAACCGTATGATCTGTTCTTCCACTGAGAAGAGAGGGCAGTTTCCCAGTCTGAGCAGCAGAAGCCCTTCACTTTCCCTGGTGGAGTTAGGAATGGGCCAAACTCTGCAGTGAGCTCACTCCTGTTCTGTGGAGATCAGAATCGCCAATATCTGCATCTACATAGTCTCCCCTGATCTACCAGGACATACTTGAAGTTGATTTGAAGGATGCTTAGGAACCAACATTAGCTTACAGCCTTAGAATACACTGTCTCTACCTGAGTAATTTTCTTATTAAAAAGTTTTTTGGAAGAGAGAGCACATGAAAAAAGCAGAAGCTCAATCTACCAAATATTCACTGGGTTGTTCTAATATTTTCCTGTGAGAATAAACTAATGAATTCATGGATCACTCATATATGAACTGCTCAAAAATCCCTTTAGTCTTTTGAAGGCCACAAAAATGAGAGGAGGACCACAATGATCCACTTATTTCTTTCATTTAGCATTCACTGATCATCTGAAACACGATACCCAATGCCCTAGACATGAGAAATACAAATACTACAAACAATTTCTTCTGTAGTATATGCTTAAGAAATACACAGTCAACCAGAAACTGGCATATATTTCTCAAATCAAGTTGTAGATGTCAGTTTCCTATGCAAATTAATTCCCCGGGATGATTTAATTTCAAGTGCTTTTACTCATAAAATTACATATTTGGCTCTTCCCCACCCCATTCCACATTCTTAAGCTTATGTTATTTAAATCTGAAGAAAAAAATAAAAATAAGTAAAGACACTACTTTCAGTAAGAAACACACACATCAGGGGAACCTGAGGGCTTGATCTGTTCCCACAAGTGAGCTACAAAATGGAGCATTTGAGCTGTTCCACACATATCAAGCTCAAAGACTATTTATCTGAAACATCCAACAAATGGAAGCTATGGTACTTTCTTGGCTTAATTAGTCAAAGGATTTCCTCCACTTTCCACCTTGTTTTGCATCAACAGACCCAACCGAAAATCAGAGCGAAACCTCTTTGTTGCAAAGCATATCCTCCATGGTCACTGCTTCTATTGTGACTGTTGGAACTCATAAGTGCTAGTGAAGAAGGAGATAGATGGGCCCCAGGCTGAGCAGCTGGAATCTGTCCCCTATGGACAGATACTCCAAGATAAAGATAATGGCGGGAGCAAGGAGGGGCTGAGTCCTGCTTGGACAAAAAATAAAGAGACCATGTATTTCTTATTCTTGAGGTCAAGGAGACCTCCCCGACTACACATCCGCAGAAAGGCTCCTCGGGGGTCAAAAAGGGAGGGGGCACCACCCCATAATAGGTGTGTCAACCTCCCCATAGTCCTCTGTGCTGAAATCCCTCTTGACAAAAGGATGTGCACGCATGTCGGGAAGGGATCTAAGACAGGTCAGGTGTGGAAAAAGAAGTGAGATAATTAGCCAAAGGTAAACAAAGACCAGGAAGAACTGCCCTATATGAGTGATTTGAGTCACCTCTCTGGTGCTCTCCTCCTTGTTAGGGAGGACGCCCACACCCTTTCTCTCTGGGTGTGCATCTCTGCCTTGCTTCTGTCTTAACCAAACAAACTGTTTCTCTGTGTGCTCTCCCACTTGTGCAGTGTCTCTAATTATAAACTTTATATGTGTTTTTACAGTTTTTGCCTCCCTGAGAAATTCATTTTTCAACAGGGGCAAAGCCAGCAAAAGCCAACTTTGCTTCTAGCCTGTAGCCCCTGGTGGACTGGTGGCTAGGATTCCTGGTTTTCACCCAGGCTACCCAGGTTCATTTCCTGGGCAGGAACTAAGATCTCACTTCAAGCCACCACACACTGCTGTCTCTTCAAGGTCACTAGGATTGTTGATCGGGGCCATATTGTTTAAGGCAGGTTTGCAAAGGGAGATGTAAATGGTGGAAGAGCCATTTTCCTGTAGGTGGTTTGAACTCAGACTTAATTGAGGGCTTCAGAAAGGAGGGATGATTCCCCAGAGAACATTAAAAAGAACTGACCAGCCTGACTTTCAGTGAGATTAGAGGCATAAAAGATCATATTTTAAAAAACGGCACCATACTTATGCCTCCAGTCAAGATATATTAAAGGATTAGATTTCCGTTTTCACATAAACTTAAGTTTAGAGGTGAGATGGAGAGGCCCTAAATACAATGCAATTTGTGGCCAAAGTTCAGTAACTCAGGACCAGGAAAAAATGAATTAAAAAAAATCATATTGACTGGTGGCAGCTGTATTTAAAGGGGATATGAGTTCTGTAAGGGATCTCAAACCAAAAGAATTGAACAATAAGACTGACCTATTTTCCCTACAGAGTTGTTGAGATGTATTTCATTTTATCTTATACTAGATCTTTAAAGCCCAAACTGTAGTGAAGGAGTGGCGACTGTCCACTGAGTTGAGGTAGTAAATGATTCAGCTTGAATCCTCATATGGCTTCAATTTTTACATAATAGAGGTGAAACGAAAATGTCTAAGAAATAGTTCTCAGGGACTTCCTTGGTGGTCCAGTGGGTAAGACTCTGTGCTCCCAGTGCAGGGGGTCCAGGTTCGATCCCTAGTCAGGGAACTAGATCCCACATGCATGCCTCAACTAAAGATCTCGCATGCCGCGACTAAGATCTCACATGCCGCAACTAAGACCCAGTGCAGCCAAAATAAACAAATATATAATAAAAAAAGAAGAAATAGTTCTCATTTGTCTGTATTTGGAAGATTTTCTTATTATTATCAGTGACCTAAGTAAAAAGAAATTTCACAAGCTGTTAACACTATTTAAATATTCAAACAATAAAAAAGAAAACTCCCTCTCCAGAAGACCTGGATAGCGCCTCCCAGCCATGCTGAACTGGCTCTGGGCTTTCCAGACACCGGGTTCCCTCACTTTCTTCTGCTGGGTCAGCTATGGCGGCCAGGAAGACCCTGAACCCCAAGGCTGAGGTGGCCTGAGCCCACACGGCGTTGGCTGTCAACATCAGTGTGGCCTGGGGGATGCAATACGTGCTGAGGAACAACTTGGGGCCTAAGGGCACCATGAAGATGCTTGTTTCTGGTGCTGGAGACATCAAGCTCACTAAAGATGGAAATGTGCTGCTTCATGAAATGCAAATTCAACATGCAACAGCCTCCTTAATAGCCAAAGTAGCAACAGCCCAGGATGACATAACTGGTGATGGTATTACTTCCAATGTCCTAATCATTGGAGAGCTCCTGAAGCAGGGGGATCTCTACATTTCTGAAGGTCTTCAACCCAGAATAATTACAGAAGGATTTGAAGCTGCAGAGGAAAAGGCACTTCAGTTTTTGGAACAAGTCAAACTAAGCAAAGAGATGGACAGGGAAACACTTATAGATGTGGCCAGAACATCTCTACGTACTAAAGTTCATGCTGAACTTGCTGATGTCTTAACAGAGGCTGTAGTGGACTCCATTTTAGCCATTAAGAAACAAGATGAACCTATTGACCTCTTCATGGTTGAGATCATGGAGATAAAACAAATCTGAAACTGATGGAAGCTTAATCAGAGGTCTTATTTTGGACCATGGGGCATGGCATCCTGATATGAAAAAGAGAGTAGAAGATGCGTACATCCTCACATGCAATGTGTCATTAGAATATGGAAAAACAGAAGTGAATTCTGGCTTTTTTTTACAAGAGGGCAGAGGAGAGAGAGAAACTAGTGAAAGCTGAAAGAAAATTCATTGAAGACAGATTTAAAAAAATGATAGACATGCAAACGAAAGTCTGTGGTGATTCAGATAAAGGATTTGTTGTTATTAATCAAAAGGGAATTGATCCCTTTTCCTTAGATGCTCTTTCAAAAGAAGGCATAGTAGCTCTGCACAGAGCTAAAATGAGAAATATGGAAAGGCTGACTCTTATTTGTGGTGGAGTAGCCCTAAATTCTCTTGATAACCTAAATCCTCATTGTTTGGGACATGCAGGACTTGTCTATGAATATACAATGGGAGAAGAGAAGTTCACCTTTATTGAGAAATATAACAATCCTCGCTCGGTCACATTATTGATCAAAGGACCAAATAAGCACACACTTACTCAAATCAAAGATGCAATAAGAGATGGTTTGAGAGCTGTTAAAAATGCTATTGATGATGGCTGTGTAGTTCCAGGTGCTGGTGCAGTGGAAGTGGCAATGGCAGAAGCCCTGATTAAATACAAGCCCAGTGTAAAGGGCAGGGCCCAACTTGGAGTTCAAGCATTTGCTGATGCATTGCTCATGATTCCCAAGGTTCTTGCTCAGAACTCTGTTTTTGACCTTCAGGAAACACTAGTTAAAGTTCAAGCAGAACATTCAGAATCAGGTCAACTTGTGGGTGTAGACTTGAATACAGGTGAGCCAATGGTAGCAGCAGAAGTAGGCGTAAGGGATAACTATTGTATAAAGAAACAGCTTCTTCATTCCTACACTGTGATTGCCACCAACATTCTCCTGGTTGATGAGATCATGAGAGCTTGAATGTCTTCTCTGAAAAGTTGAATTGAAGCTTCCCTTGTATCATCTGAATCACAGACTCTACAGAGTGATCCTAAGAATATAGTTATGGAATTTTTGTCCAAGCTTCAAATGATTTTCAAAGGATTTTTTTTTCCCATATAAAAAAAGGAGAGAACACTGGCACCTATTCAGATTCTGAGGTTCTGAAATTATAATTACAGTATTTTAAAAATTGCACTGTAGTGTACACATACAGGCCATACTTGCCAATAAACAGGATGTTTTGCTTTAGCTTCAGTGATATAAAAATACATGTTAGATAAGCTACCTACCTTGTTATTAAATATTCCTTGAAAAACACCACTACCACCAAAAAAAAAACCTCCTTTAGTTTCAGCATAAACACACAGGCACTCCTTCCCACTAAATGCTCTCTCATCTTTATGACATCCTTTTGCTAATTTATAGCTGGGATTTCTGCCATGCTTCTAGTGAAATAAGACATGTTTATGACTAAGGCTTTCACACTTTCAAAAATTTTTCAACTAGATACTTGAGAAACTTAACATCTTCCTCCTCTAAAGTCAGTATAATTCATAGAGATATCAATATTGAGCAATTTGAATTTCTTGTGGTTGTCAAACTTACAACCATATTTTACAGTGGATTAAGAACACCTTTAGTTCTCTCTTGAGTTTGTCAGAAGAGTAACTTGATTTCTTTGACCTGCTTTCATACTTTTCACCTTATGTTGTTAGACCATGGGATTTTATATCATTTCTCCCAATGGAAAATATAAGACTTCCATAAATGAGGGCTTGACATTTAAAACATTTATTGCTTATTAGGTATATGATTTGCAAATATATTCTGTAGGTTGCTTTTTCATTTTGTTGATTGTTCCTTTTGCTGTGCAGAAGCTTTTGAGTTTAATGTAGTCTCACTTGTTTATTTTTGCTCTTGTTGTCTGTGCTTTTGGTGTCATATCCAAAAATTCATTGCTAAGACCAATGTCAAGGAGCTTTTCCTGTACATTTTCTTCTAGGAATTTTATGGTTTCAAGTCTTAAATTTAAGTCTTTAATCCATTTTGAGTTGAATTTTGTGTATGGTGTATGATAAGGGTATAATTTCATTCTTTTGCATTTCTGTATACCATTTCCCAAACAACATTTACTGAAGAGACTATCCTTTCCCCGTTGTGTATCCTTTTTTAAAATTGAGATATAACTGACATAAAACATTATATTCATTTCAGCTGCACACCAGAATGATTCGATATTTGTATATATTGTGAAATCACCCACCACAATAAATCTAGTTAGCATCTGTCATTATACATAGCTACAACATTTTTTTCTTGAAATGAGAACTTTAAAGATTTACTCTCTTATCAACTTTCAAGTATGCAATATAGTATCATTAACTACAGTCACCATTCTGCACATTACTTCTCCATGATTTATTTATTTTATAACTGGGTGAAATGGGTGAAGGTGGAAATGGATGAAGGTGGTCAAAAGGTATAAACTTCCAGGTATAAACTTCCCATTGTGTATTCCTGGTGCACATGACAAAGCAAACACTATATAATCTCACTTATTTATGTAATCTTAAAAAAAAGTCAAACTCACAGAAGGAGAGAGTAGAACAGTGGGTTACCAGGGGCTAGAGGGTGACAGAAATGGAGAGATATCAGTCAAAGTGTATAAACTTTCAGTTGTGAGGTAAATAAGTTCTGGGGATCTAACCTACAGTATGGTGACTATAGTTAATAACACTATATTGTATATTTGAAATTTGCTAAAAGAGTAGATTTTAAGTATTCTCACCACACACAAAAAATGGTAACTATGTGAGGTGATATATGTGTTAATTAGCTTCATTGTGGTAATCATTTCATACATATATATATATACACACACACACACACACATATATACATATAAATATATCAAGTTGCAACGCTGTATACCTTAAATTATACAACTTTAATTTGTCAATTATACCTCAAAAAAGCTGGAATAAAATAAAATAAAATACAGGTTCATTGCTTCATAATGTTTCCATCTGGCAGTGAGACCCAGGGTTGCACTATCAGTAGATATGCAATGTATATGAATATAAAAATTTTCCTCAGCATGCACTGTCAATAGACACAGATAATTTGGCTTTGTTTTTGAACATGTTACAAACAGGATATTAATTCTTAGATGACTTAGCTCAAAGGTCAATTCCAGAATAGACTCTGGCAACACCCACAAACTCCTATAATAGGTTCTAATAAGAGACACAAACATATCACGCCTATAAACCCAAGTTTCAATCACTACTTTAGACCCAGAATTAAGGATGATGGTGAAACCAACACTATGGTGCTTCCATACAGCTTCTCTACCAGGCCTACAAACTCATCTGACAGCCCTAAGATCAGCCAGTATATCTTACTTCCTGATATATATCAGGCATTTTAAAAATATTTTTATTGTAAAATTAATGATCCATGTAGAAAATTCAGAAAATCCAGAATTGTAAAGAAGAAAATAAAATAACCTATAGTTCTATATTCTAAAGATAACTTCCATTATTTTGGTGTGTTTCCTAGAAACAATTTTTATCTTTTTGTTATATTATCATGAACACCTTTTCATATCCTTAGACATTCTGTAAAAGGAATTTTAATGGTTGTATAATGTTTTACTGTATTCAGGTAATACATAATTTATTTAACCACATTGCTATAGTGAAGAACCTGTTTTAAACATTTTTTAATATTGTAATGTGGTGCATGTGCTGGAATATAATCCTCTAACTCACAGGAGATACACACTTCATGCATTTCTCTTTTAAGTCATCTAGCATCCTTGTCTTGGCTCACCAACACTCTCTATCACACTATCTTGGAAACAAAAATTAGTCACGGGGTGTTTTCATGACCTAAGTGCAGGTCAATCCAAGACATTTTCTGGTTTGATAGAGAGATGCTATGAAAATAGGGGAAGAAATGCTCTTTTATCTCTGGAGTTGCTAAAGCAGACAGGGTGGAAACCTGCAGCTGCTGGGGTTTATATTTTCTTCTTTGAGAGGAAACCTATCTGAAGAGTGAAGTCAAGTAAAACGAGCAGAGAGAAATGATAGATGAAGTGCAGGAATGTCCTGGCATATACTGGTCCTTGCTGCCTGAGCCTGGGCCCTGGGGATTGCAACTCCTCCTTCAATTTTGTGAATTTCCTTTGTAGTTTTTCTAGCTTTAGGAACAGCCACATTTCCACTTTTCATTTAAATTATTTTGGGCTGGGTAACTGTCACAATTGAAAAAACTTTTGTTTATTTTGGCATCTATAATTTCTTTCTGAAGACTACTTTTTAAAGTAGAACTTAGGGTTCAAAGAATAATATTTCAAAGCTCTTGATACATATTGCAAAATCGAATTACAGAGAATTAACATCAATTTGCGCTGTCAGTAATGAATGTACACCATAGAGAGGTTTCTGAAAAAACTCGAAATGATGACACAGCTGTTGTTTTGAGGTTGCTTCTAATTCTGAATTTTTATTTTATTTATCCCACCAATATTTATAAAGCAGCTGCTACAGTGTGTCAGGAATTGTCCATGAATTAGAATGCAAAAAATGACGACACAGGCCTGATTTAAATGAATTCACATCTGGCTGGGGAAGAAGAAGCCTTCCTATCCAAATATATCATGGACTTCCCTGGTGGTGTGGTGGTTAAGAATCCGCTTACCAATGCAGGCGACGTGGGGTCAATCCCTGGTCCAGGAAGATCCCACATGCTGCGGAGCAACTAAGCCCATACGCCACATCTACTGAGCCTGCACTCTAGAGCCCACGAGCCACAACTACTGAGCCCACATGCTACAACTACTGAAGCCCGTGCATCTAGAGCCCATGCTCCGCAACAAGAGAAGCCAACGCAATGAGAAGCCCTTACACCACAAAGAAGAGTAGCCCCTGCTCGCCACAACTAGAGAAAGACCGCACGCAGCAACGAAGACCCAATGCAGCCATAAATAAATAAATAAATCCAAATATATCATGATGCAGTGAGTAATATAACAATAACATGCTTGGAAAATGAGCAAATGGGAGGATACCAGCACCTGGACTGGCTTTGTGGAATTGATAGAAGGTATACAAGTTTAAGAGTCTCCCCACAAGAGGGGATAAGAAGTGTGGAGCAGGCATACCCATAGAAAAGATCTGAGAAAGCTGCAGAATCCCTAATAGGGTTGAAGGAAGGTATTTTTCTCCTGAAATCAGTCAGTAGAGACTGCAGGAGGTGACTGCTTCTTCAAATGCAAAGTCAGTAATGTAAGACTTCAAGGAACATGAAAAAAATTGAGAAAGCATGATACTACCAAAGGAACACATTTTCCAGTAACTGATCCAAGAAATGTAGATATGCAATTTGCCTGATAAAGAATTTAAAATACTTGTTTTAAAATACTGAACCATTACATTGTATACCTGAAATATAATGTTAAATATCAATTATGCTTGTATGAAAAAATAAAGCAAAAGAGTTGTTTTCACAAAACTCAGTGAGCTACAAGAAAACAGAAAGACAATACAATGAAATCAGGAAAGCAATACGTGAACAAAATGAGAAGGTTAATATAAAGATAGAAATAATAAAAAAGAATGAAACAAACTTGGGAGCTAAATATTACAATGAAGAAATGAAAAATGCAATAGGGAACATCAATGTCAGAGTGGATTAAGCAGAAGAAAAAAATATGTGAAGTAGAATACAAATCATTTAAAACTATCCAGTCAGAAGAGAACAAAGGAAAATGAAAAAGAGTTCAGAAAGCCTACATGAGCTATAGGAAATTATTAAGAGAAGCAATCAACGATATCATTGAGAAATAATCTATACATTATTGGCGTCCCAGAAGGAGGAGAAAGGGAAAAAGGAGTAGAAAGGTTATTTAAAGAATTAATGGCTGAGAACTTCCCAAGTCTGGGGAGAGATCTGAACATCCAAGTTTATGAAATTCATAGGTTGCCCCAAAATTTCAACAAAAGATAATCTTCTCCAAGGCACTTTATTAAAAACAAACAAACAAAAAAAAAACTGTCTAAAATCAAAGACAAAGAGAGGATTTTAAAAGTAGCAAGAGAAAAAAAATTACACACAAGGGAACTCCTGTAAGGCTATCTGCATATTTCTCAGCAGAAACTTTGCAGGCCAGGAGAGAACAGAATGACATAGCCAAAGTGCTGAAAGAAAAAAAGTAACCAGAATATTTTACCAGGCAAGGCTGCCCTTCAGAAATGAAGGAGAGACAAAGACGCTACCAAATAGACAAAAGCTGAGGGTGTTTATCACCACTACACCTGCCTTACAAGAAATGCTAAATGAAATTACCTCTGTTTGCAGATAATTTGATCTTACATATAGAAAATCCTAAAGACTCCATCAAAAAACTGTTAGAATTAATAAACAAATTACATTGTAGGATATAAAATCAATTTAAAAAATTAGTTGCATTTCTATACATCAACAATGAAATACCTGAAAGAGAAATAAAGAAAACAATCTCAATTACAATAGCATCAAAAACAAAATATTTAGACATAAATTTAACCAAGGATGCAAAAAATTCATACACTGAAAATTATAAAATGTTTAAGAAAGAAATATAGAGACACAAATAAATGGCACAATATCCCCTGTTTGTGGATCAGAAGAATTAATATTGTTCAAATGCCCATAATACTCAAGGCCATCAATAGATTTAATGCAATCCATACCAAAATTCCAGAGACATTTTTCACAGAAACAGAAGAACAATTCTAAAATTTGTATGAGACCATAAAATCCCCAAATATTCAAGGCAATCTTAAGAAAGAACAAAGCTGAAGACATCATACTTTCTGATTTCAAAATATATTACTAAACTATAGTAACCAAAACAGTATTACTGGCAAAAGTGGACACACAGACACATGGAACAGAATTGTGAGCCCAGAAATAAATCCATTCATATATGGCCAACTAATATTTGACAAGGGAACCAAATATATTCAGTGGAGAAAGCACAGTCTCTTCAATAAATGGTGCTGGGAAAACTGGATATTCACATGCCAGAAGAACGAAATTGGACCCCTATCTTAAACCATTCACAAGAATTTACTTGAAATGGAATAAAGACTTGAATGTAAAACCTGAAACTATAAAACTACTAGAAGACAAAGGGAAAAACGTCATTGACACTGGTCTTGACAATGACTTTTTGGATGTGGTGCCAAAAGCACAAGCCACAAAAGCAAAAGCAAAAAAGTGGAACTGCATCAAACCAGAAAGCTTCTGCATAGCAAAAGAAACAATCAACAGAATAAAAAGGCAACCTACAGAATGGAAGAAAATATATGCAAACCATATATTGGATAAAGGCTTAATCTCCAAAATACATAAGGAACTCATATAACTCAGGAGCAAAACAACAAAAAACAATCCAACTAAAAAATGGGCAGAGAGGGCTTCCCTGGTGGTGCAGTGGTTGGGAGTCTGCCTGCCGATGCAGGGGACACGGGTTTGTGCCCCGGTCCGGGAGGATCCCACGTGCCGTGGGGCAGCTGGGCCCGTGAGCCATGGCCAGTGAGCCTGCTCGTCCGGAGCCTGTGATCCGCAACGGGAGAGGTCACAGCAGTGAAAGGCCCGCGTACCGCAAAAAAAAAAAAAAAAAAAAAAAGGGCAGAGGACCTAAATAGACATTTTTCCAAAGACATACAGACAGCCAATAGGTACATGAAAAGATGCTCAACATCACTAATCATCAGGAAAATGCAAATCAAAACCATAATGACATATCACCTCACACATGTTAAATTGGCTTTTATAAAAAAGACAAGTGATAACAAGTGTTGGCGAGGATGTAGAGAGAAAGGAAGCCTCCCACACTGTTGGTGGGAATGTAAATTGGTGCAGCCACTACGGAAAACAGTATGGAGATTCCTCAAAAAGCTAAAAATAGAGCTACCATATGATCCACCAATCTCATTTCTGGGCATATATCCTAAAAAATGAAAGCACTATTAGAAGAGATAGCTGCACTTCCATGTTCAGTGCATCATTATTCACAATAGGCAAGATAGGAAAATAACCTAAATGTCCATTGACGGATGAATAAATGGATAAAGAAAATTATATATATATAATTATTGTATTATATATATTATTATAATTATATAATATAATGGAATATTATTCAGCCACAAAAATGAAGGAAACCCTGCCATTTGCAACAACCTGAATGGGCCTTGAGAGAGCATTATGCTAACTGAAATAAGTCAGAACAAAAAAGACAAATACTTTATAATCTCACTTATATGTAGGGATCTAAAATAGCTGAACTCATAGAAACAGAGTAAAATACTAGTTGCCAGGGGGCTGAGGGGTGTAGGAAATGGGAATACTTTGGTCAAAGGTACAAATTTGCAGTTATAAGATGAATAAGTTCTGGAGATCTAATGTACAACAGGGTTACTATAGTTAACAATACTACATCATATACTTGAAACTGCTGAGAGAATAAATCTTAAACATTCTCAACACAAAAAGTGGTAATTATGTGAGATGATGGAGGTATTAAACAACCTTATTGTGGTAATCATTTCACAATATATATATTTACCAGAGCATCATACTGTACATCTTTAAACTTACACACTGTTATATGCCATTGTGTCTCAATAAAGTTGATTTAAAAAAAATGCTAAAAAAGAAGTTGCATGACCCCTGCCTGCTGTTTTTCCTTGATATGCTCTGCTGGAAAAAAAAACATGTGTCAGTAAAGCTCTTGGCAAGTTCCTTTTGAACCCCATCTCTTGATATCAGAAATGACTAGCTTGTATATTGTTCTGAATCTAAAACTCATCTAGTGAGAAAATGAAGAATATTGTCTGCTGGGGTTTAAAAAAAAAACTTTTCTGGAAAATTTTCCTCAGCTGAAAATTTCTTTACTGATTTAACTGACCTGGTTATTTCCTTTGTTATTCATTTTATTTACTCCTATATTACATACCTCACCATTACATTTTATTTAACAGTCTTTCTGTGAGTAGTAGGCCTCAGTCTTCAATTTCACTAGTCTATAATACCTTTCTTTATATTTAATGTTACTAAAGTTCATTGAAATTCCAAATGAATCTCCTTTGTAACATCTCTATGTCTTTTTCTAACAAATATAGTCATTTTCCAAAATGGCAGCATGAAGTATCATTTACATATAATATTATTCAACAATTCTGTGATGCAAACATTTCATCAGCCTCCATAAATAGTGTATGATTTTTAAAAGTTAAAAAGAGGATGTCACCACTAAAACAGCAACACTGACCTCTATCAACCAAGCCTCCTGGGCAAGGATCCAAAAAGTCTAGGGACATTCTATCTAATAATACTGGCCTAATCAAAGATATCTGCACAAGAAAAGGAAATTCTACTTAGTGTCTGGTTAACACTAGTCCAATTAATGATATCAATTCTGTTTGTGAGAACAAAGAAGAACCTGGAGAGGAGGTGAGATAGGGAGGCACAAGGGGGCTGTGGAGGGGTCACCTTCCAACAAGGCTGTCACTCCATCCTCCCTCTTAACTGTCTACACTGGAGAAAGATAGGAAAGTAGTGAAGAGTCTAATACAGGACATTCACTATAAAGCTGCTGAGGCGTAGAGGAGTCTGTGAAATATCCAGCAGCAAAAACACTAGCTGAGAGAGAGAACGGGCTATTACATCCTCATATTTCCACTCAGAGATTTTCAGACAAGAAACTATTTAAGCCAAGCTGACTGTATTATTTTTATACAGGATGAAGAAAAAAACCAAAAAAAACATATATATATATATATATATATGACACTATATATATATATATATATATATATATAGTGCCAACTGGTTTTTATACCGTTTTCAAAGATGGAGGCATAGTTCCCCCAAATGCAAACACTCCAAATGCAAACCATTTTTAGTCTTGAGGGTAATGGATGTGGAACTATAATAGCTCCCATGGTCAGGGAATAACTGATAAAACTGAACACTGCAGTTTATCCCTGGCCCTGGGAGCAGTCTGTCTGCTCCAAGTGCCAGCATTAAGAAGATACATCGTCTGGAGATTTTAACAGAAACAATAACAAAACCAACTAAATGTCTTTTACGTAAGCTGTCCATTATGTAGGATGGGCAATTCTAAATATCTGGGATAAAATATTCCTATCTGAAGAGATCTTCTATTGGTTGTTTAAGTTCTGTGGTCATTGTTGAAATTTAATACTAGAGATGAAAGCTTTAAATTAAAACACGTTTCTTTCTTATCCTCTTATAAACATCGAGAGTTAATTGGGAAAATCCCCATTACACAGTCATCCCTCAAAAAACAGGGACTCAACTACACAGGTTGTTTGAGAGAGTCCCTAATGTTCTGAGCTCTGTGAGCTTGCTTTATTCAGAGCTCACGTCACTCATCCCCGTGCTCTTGCCTTTTCTTGCACATCAACAGGAGATTAAAATTGAACTCTGCAGGCACAGTGAACAACCAAGCAAAGAAATGTAACTTGAGTTACTTCAATTCTGTCATTTTAAGCTACCAGTTGTAATTTTCACATGTATGTAACATTTTAAACAGTGAAAAATAGTGTGAACTGCCAAGTATGATGATTTTCTTCTGTTAACTTTTTTTTTTTTTTCCCCCAGTACGCGGGCATCTCACTGTTGTGGCCTCTTCCGCTGCGGAGCACAGGCTCCGGACGCGCAGGCTCAGCAGCCATGGCTCACGGGCCCAGCCGCTCCGCGGCATGTGGGATCTTCCCGGACCAGGGCACGAACCTGTGTCCCCTACATCGGCAGGCGGACTCTCAACCACTGCGCCACCAGGGAAGCCCTTAAGTAAACATTTTGACTTGCACGTGAACTATTTTTTATGAACTTAAATCTTTATTATTGAGATTTAGTCTTCTAAAGTTGTTTGTTCTTTAGCTTTAAAACAATTAACAAAAAATCAGTTCCCTAATTGAACTGATTTTCATGTTTCCGGATATGATTTGATATAAAAAATTCCAATAATAAATATTCCATTCTCTGTTTTTCTATTATATATTGATATTTTTTGTTTTATGATGATTACTGACAATATTTTTCTATGTAGATAAATGCGGTCTTAAAAATGATCTTTTCCACGTATAAAATATATTAGGCATGCCACCATCTCATCCATATCATAGCTGATTTACTTCCTTTTACCTCTGTGGATTTTTGCTCATTTCTTCCACTTGTACTCCTACTGGTTAATGTCTGCCATCTTCTCTACACTCTGATGAAATCCAATACTTTATACTATATTGACACTGACTGACACCAACTGTCTGTGACACCTTTTTTCCCCCCTTTTAATTTGGAGAATTTATGTTTGAAGTCTTGTGTTACTCTCTGATAAGTACAAACACTCTGATATGTTACAAACAAGTGAATAAACACAGTTCCTGGGTATGGTTATTCATCCAAACATTTACCCAACTGTACTTTCAGTACTTCTCTTCTGCCACTTCATCACAAACTCCCACCCTGAGACACAATAAACGGGCACCAGACCTGGTTATGGGTTATCTCCTCCGCTCATCACCTAGATGACAGCATAGCTTGTTTCTTGCTTCACTCAGATTCTCAGTTTAGAAAGAATTTGTCTTTACCACGGATAAAAATAACTCCCATCCCTTTCACTCTGTTCCCTTTTCTCTACTGTAGTTTCTACTATTTGTTCACTCATTTACTGTAATTTTCCAATATTCTGTGAGCCCCAAAGCATGAACACTGGCTGCCTTATTCACCACGATATTTGGTAACATTGCCTAAAACAGTGCCTGGCACTAGGAAGCACTCAATATTTGTTGAACAAATGCTCTGATCTCCAGGAGACTCTGGAAAGGAAGACAACTTGTAAAATGCATTGTAGGAGACCCACCTTCACCCCATTTTTGAGTTTGATGAGTGGGAAACTGGAACAAATCTTTTTAATTTGGAGATACAAAGGTAGAAAGAGAGTATAGGCCTCTGTATTAGTTTGCTAAGGCTGCTGTAACTAAGTACCATAAACTGAGTGGCTTAAACAACAGAAATGTATTGTCTCATAGTTCTGGAGGCTAGAAGTCCGAGATCAAGGTATCAGCAGTGTTGGTTCCTTCTGAGAGCTGTGAGGGACAATCTATTCCAAGCCTCTCCCCTAGCTTCTGCTGGTTTGTGGGCAATCTGGCAATTCTAGCTTCTAAGAAGTATCACCCTGATCTCTGCCTTCATCTTCACATGGCATTCTCCCTGTATGTATGTCTGTCTCCAAAATTCCCTTTTTATAAGGATGCCAGTCATATTGGATTACAGCCCATCTTAATGACTTCACCTTAACTAATTATATCTGCAAAGACTCTATTTCCGAATAAGAACACTGAGGGTTAGGACTTCAACATATGAATTATGGGGCAACACAATTCAATGTGTAATAGCCTCCTTGGCAAATCTGAGGGAGATGGGAAGTCTTGTAGAAGGTCTCCTGAAGAATCATGGAGATCCAGCACAAGATTAGAAATGGTGGGGTGGCATGTTCCAGGCATAAGGGGCAACAGCCTTCCATTTACCCTCCTAAGGGTCCTATGGTTTCAAACAAATAACAGAACATCCAAAAGCTGAAGTGATACCCCAAGAGAATATTAGTTTAGAGAGAAATTGCCGGCAGACTTGTAAATGTCTTGAAACTAGTTCAAGGGAATGCTGCTACAGAGGGTGCATTTTGCACTGGCTTTGGGATTCAGCCGTTTTTGTGAATTTCTGCTGATGGCAGGGTGAGCGGAGACAAACCCAAAGGCCAGACTGCATGAGTTATATCACTTTAGATGCCAGCAGGAGACTGACATAGAGCAAGATGGAGAAAAACGCTGACTTCCCACTGGTGACAGTGGCGTTTGTGTAAGCCAGTACGATTTAACATCAATCCCAAAGAAAAAAAAGAGTCCAAGTACAGAATTTTTCTTAGTTAAAGCTGAAATGACTGAGAAAAATCACCCAAGTAACTAGGCTTATCTGGAAGTGGTAGGATCCTAATAATAATAATAATAATAATAATAATGTTGTTATTGTATCAGAGAGAAACAGGGACTGGTATAGAGTATGTTGTGATAGAAATTAATTTGTGGAAAAGAAAGAAAAGTTACCTCTTGTCACATAAGGCCTAAATTTGTGGTCTATTAAGTCTGTACCCATCAAGTTTTCTTTAACCAAGGAGATTCTTTAACCAAGGAGAATATTGGAAGGATAACTTGCTATTGATGTACTATTATGAATAATGCCTAGACAGTACAACATAAAAATTAAAGGTTTCATATATTTTACTGGCTGGAAAAATACATATTATGGGTAAAATCCATATGTTTTTTTGGTGTCAACATGATCAATATTCCCACTAATCTCCATTAAATATCATATAATAAATGGATCACCTAAAATAATACAAGAATAAGACTTGTTCTTTTTTCTGTAATTTTAACTCCCTCTACAATATACCTTTCTAATGGTTACTTATGACCACTTGCTCACTCTTTGAGGCAGATTGAGTTCCTCTAGGAGACGTGACCACAGCCACCCTTGCATCCCACCTGCTGGTTCTTGGTCTTTCTCAGAGCGAGCTGACTCAGGACAGGGTCAATTTTGCCCTCCTTTTCCTAGATGCCCTTCCAGGTTATGCACAGCCATTGTACCCATTCCCAGCTTATTGGTCATTTTTTTCCCCTTGACTGAAGTGAAAATGTTTTCTCCTGGAAAAAAACTGTGGAGGCCCTGGTTTTATAAGTTTGATGGCTCTTATAATAACATCATTTAAAACAAGCAAAAAAAATGTCCTTCCTAAACCAGCTACATGTTTTACACTATTCATATATTTAGACGTACCGCTCTCTTTAATTTTCACTTATTTCATCCCTTCTGCAACAGGATCTTCTTTTCATTTGGGAAGTCTTACCTGCCATTTGTGAGGATGAGGCACACGAGGGTTATAGGAATCTCTCTTGGGGCTCCATGTATGCTTCCTTGCTTCAGTGCACCACAAATCAGGGTCCTGATTAATGTGCAAGTCACCCCTGACTGCTGAGTTGGACGCGCCATCTCACAGCCACCTGAGTAATAAGAACACTCTTGATGACTTGGTCCCTCACTGATGGTCCCTTCCTTCTTAGCCTGGGGGCCCATTTTGCTTCCTGTATTTTCCTAGGATATAACAACTACATTGAGGAATGTTTCCTCTCTCTCCTTATTCTCACTACCTTCTTGTAGGACTTTATGGGAATCTGCACACTAAATCATCCCACAAGGATGTAAGACCCTCTCTTTTTAGGGTCTTTCTGACATTTAAAAATAAAGATTGGAACTTGTGATAGTAGTTAGGACCACTATAAAGGAGCAGATAGCCTGTGTTTACTAGACTGATGGGGCTCACTGAAGAGGTTTTTACACCAATTTGCAAGGGACAAAAGATGCCTTTATTTTGATTTTTTATTCTTGTTAAATAAAATGAGAAATAACTTGCAAAATATTAACCTTAAGAAGAGGGTAGTTTGTTGGCAATATTTCAACATATATATGAATAAGCAAAGGTGACTTATAAAGAAAAATGGGTACTATTCTAATCAATAATTATCATTCATACTGCCCTGCCACATAATTCTCAATTTAAGTATTTATGTACACACCCAGATAAATGTAAACTCCTCCAAGAAAAAGGAAAGTTTTATCATGTATTATAATTTTATCTAGGACACCCAACAAGGGCTTTTCACATAGTGGGGCTGTCATATATATGTTATTGTATATGCAGAGATGTATATATACTAAATGTATCACATATATAATATACGCATATATCTTATATATTTCTTTAATATTTTCATATATTACACACATATACTAAAGCTACCGCATATATCTACTATATACTTACTCTATATCATGTATATATACTTAATATATATTTACATATTTTGTAATATACACCTTACATGTATGCATCTTGTGTAGCTTATAAGATATGCATGCATGTATTATAGTTCACATATATCTTATAATATCTTCATATTTGGTGTGATTCTCATTTTAACAGACAATTTTTTTCCCTAGGAAGCAAAAGCCAAGTAAAAAGATTTGGAATCTTTAAAAGACCCATGTTAGACTGTTAAATGTTAACGATGCTATGAATTCCTAAGCTGTGTGCTAACCAAACACATTATTAAAAGTGCTAATATTCAAATGTGAAAATCACCAGGTGGGAGCACAACAGAGGACTCTGGTTTGCAGAGGAGCCCTCATCCTGGGGACACAGGGTGAAATAAGGACGCTGGAGCAGAAGGTGATGTGATGTAATTGTGAAAATTCTCCCTGAAGCAGGATACAGATTCCTCCTTTCGCTTAGTCTGATGCTGTAACAGGGTTCATTTCACCCAAACCGGAGGTCTCCTCATTATCCCTTCACACCCAGCAGACACAGCCTCTGAAGCAGTTTTCTGTGGTGCTTGCCGGTCTAGACAGGCATGATTTGCTCGGATGTTGAGAGGTGAAGCGGCAGAGCCCGGGAGGCTCCCTCGTGAATTTCGCAGGCAGGTCTCTTTAATTCAATCACTTGCTGGACCTGCCAACCGAAATGGGCTTGTGAGAGAGAAAGTCAGCTGTCCAGCAAAGGGGCTGCAGTGCCGGCTTCATCTCGGCCTTTATCAAGTGCGACTGTATTTTAATGCAGTGGCAGTAATTCCAGAGGGAAAGGTGGAGCTGTGGCAACTTGTTCAGATCTAACATGAGGCTTCAAGACGTGCCTGGAGAGACTCATGCTGGGAGGAGCCTGTGTCTCTGACCACAGCCTGTGGAGACGCTGCATTGGCTGCTGTCTGTGCATTTGAACGTTCTCAGTTGTGCTCGTCAGCTTGTCATCCTCAGCTGTAATTGCCTCTTTTCTAGCTTGTTCTCTGATCGGCATCACCTGCACTGCAAATCGGCTTCCCACTGCACATGCTCCGTCGGCCTCTTGGTGATTTCCACACCCCAGGCACCTTGATAAACACACTCAGCACCAGCGTCCAGTTTCAACGCTGGAGAAATGGGTTCTCCTCATCACCTTTCCCTCCCCTCCTTCCTTCTCGTTTTGATGGGCTTCGTCCATACAAATACGGTCCACTTAAGGCTAAAACTACATTCCACAGCACACCTTCTGGCCCCTTCGGTATCAAAAGTGAATTATCTTTGCCTTAATTTTCCCCCTTTGGTAAGGGGTAGGAGGATTAGTACAGGGAAGCCAGGCAGGACAAAAAACCAAATTCTTCCACATTCCACATTTTCCTAAATGGATTACTAAATGCGTATTGCCAATCACACCATTTTGTTTAGGCAAAAGAGAGAGAGAATATCAAGCTGTTGTTATACACTACTAATTACGGATGAAAGAATTAAATTGGAAAAGAATCTGACTGCAGGAAAATGGCAAAGGAAAAAAAAAGGCTAATATTGTTATTATTCAGCAGAGACAACACACAAAGAAAACAGAGTTTAAGCCTTTCTTCAAAGGAATTTTGAAGGTAATTTGATGGATTTTTACAATGCAATTATTATTAAGAATCAAAAGTACATTTTTAAACAAAAGAACTCATGGAAGGGCAAAATCTCCCCAGCATGGACAGGAGAGAAAAGGGTCTCAAAAATTTCATAGTAGGTGGTTCTTTACTATGAAATCCCTGATTTCTGTCCCATTTTGGCTACCTCCTGCCTAGTATCCTCTATTCCCTTCTAATATCGTAAGCTTTACACCCAAGCCATCTAATCAGGCATACTTCCCAGTATGATTTTGAAACTTCGTTGGTCAGGCTAAATGAATCTTAGCCTACAATGTAGAATACATGTTCTCATGCCTCAGAAATGCATTTGTTCATTTTCAGGTGTTTCAAGGAATAAATTACTTTGCTGCTTGATGCAACATAACAGTTCCGTGCCTCAGTGTTCTTTATGCTAATTGAACTAGTCTGCTAAGTTAACAGCCTCAGACCTCCCAAAGCAGTGAATTCATATTATCTATCCCACAAACATGTGTGACCTGCGGAAATGACAAGGAAAAAACTTGGGCCAACTGCCAGGTTTTCCATGGATTTTCAATTTCTGTAAGTCTCCACCATTAAGGAATAAAATGATCCCTCTTTTAATTTAAACTAACAGTTTTAAAGTGGGATAGTAGAAAATAAAATTTTCTTACAATTTTTGAAATTATTTTGGCACACATACCTCATGCTTTACTTGATTTGTGTCCTATAATGTGTAATGCAGCTAGACTAAGACTTCCATGATCCCTCAATAAATAGGGAAATATAACTAATTATGAATATTTACAAAAATGGAAATGTTTCTTTAGAGAAGTTATGATGAGCTGAGTTTTGTGGGAAAACAAGCAGAGTAAGCTAAACGCTAATGTGATATTTTTTTGTCTGCTAATGCAGATCAGTCTGCCCCTAATAAAAACCAGAGGTTTACTGCAAAAAGCAGTGGCAGAGGAAAGTTGATTATGATTTTAGCTCAGAGGGGAAGCACAGGTAATAGAAATCTTTAGATCATTTTCACACTTTAATTTTAGATATTCATCTCTACTTTTCCCGAAATAAATATTGTACCATATCTATAGTGTTGTGACTTTTCCATATAAATCTAATGGAAACAGAGCCACTTGGATTTAATTTTTTAGAACTGGTGATTCATTTGGATCATTTATTTCAAATTAATTATTGAGCGTCTACTACACACCATGAGTGCTAGGGGGTTACAACTGTGATGGGACATTCACAACCAAAGCCCCAACAGAGATCACCACTTAGCGGTTTCGAGTTTGCACTATTTCTCTTTCCTCCAAGGCCGACAGTCATCCCAACCTCCTTGGACTCACAGCTGCCTCCATACTAGAGCTGTGATCTGTGGCTGTGGCACAGATTTTTCTCTTTGAGAAGAAGCGATCTTATTGGGGGTGAACAGGCCAAGGCTGCCAGCATCTCTACCCCAGAAACAAATGACACAGCAGATCCACCTGGGCAACTTAGAATACCAAAGTTTGGGCTTCAATTTCTCCTGAAGTTGGTTTGCAGGTCAGGAGGAAGTGCTAATATTCTAAGGAAAACCAAAATGCGTGTGCATCTTCCTCTTCACTCCTTTCCTCCCAGCTAGGCTGTGACGTCCTCCCCCAGTGTTCTGCTGCAAGGCTTGCTGAGTAAGGACCTAGGTTTCAGAGGTGAGACGGTAGAAGTACTGTTCTGTTTATGTTGTCCTAGACAGGTTATGTAGCATTCTGTTTGTTTTTTCCAGCTTCAGTGAGGTGTAGTTGACACAAAATAAACTGCAGGTGTTTAAAACATATAGTTTGATAAGTCTGGGCACATGTGTATATCCATAAGGCCATTATCAGCATCCAGATAATAAACAAATCAATGACCTCAAAATTGTTTCCTCACGTCCGTTTGATACTTAGCATTCTAAGCCCCAGATTCTTCACCTGTAAAACCAGTATGAACATAGCATCCTCATAATGTCATGAAAAATTCACAACACACAGGTAAAGTGAACACTATATAGCAGAAGAGGGGTCTGTGTTAGATCCTTACCCCCACTTTGCATTAGTGAATATTCATGAATTGTCAAGTTCTCACTGATTCTACCATTTTATGCTTCTCATTCTTTTCCCCCAGTAAGTCAAATCTTTTCTCATGCTTATAACCAGAAATAAAAGATTCCTAGGTAAGCTCTACAGGAGGTCTGCTGAGCTAGTTGGGGAGAGGAGAAAGCTGGGCATTTTGAACTACCCAGGCAGTGGATGGTAACTATGGACACAAGCCCTACTGCTGGCTGACAGCTGAGCAAATGTGTGTGAGAGAATCTGGAAGGGAGGGGGCACATCAAGGGCACTGATGTCTCTACCTGAAGGGAGTCTGATCTTACATCAGTAGCTGGCACCAGGGATGGGGATTCACAAAATTCTGTCAGCAAGGAAAGTGCTATCTGGTTGAACAAGATGGGGTAGAGAGACAGTTAGCTCCCAGGAGGAAGCTGTGCTTACCTGAGTCCACATAGAATCAGTTCCTGTTTATTTCCACAGACATTCAAAGTAAAATGGCTGAGATGTGGCACTCATAGAAGAATAGATTGTTTTCCTGTACCTGTGTAGGAAAAGAAGGGAAGAAACTATCTTAAGGAATCCAGTTGCATGTGAGAAAAACAGATGAGAACTATGTCATATTTTACAGACGTAGAAGGGAATCCATGGCTGACTAACCATTGCCTAGGTTGAAAACTGCCATTTAGAGTTATTTACAATTGATTCTTACTCCTTTTCTAACTATAAAAATGCACCTGTTTAAGTAATGTTTGAGCACCACATGATTTAAAGCAATAAAAGACTGTCCAAGTGGCATTTGGAAAATTTATTTGAAAAGCACCCTATGTTATTAAATGATTCATACCCCCAACACACACAGGCCTAGAAATTATTTTAATTCATTGTTTTCCAACTTGGGATCTCACATTTCTAGCATAGTCCATTTTGATACTTTTTAAAAGTCAGTATTCTGAAGAATCTTGGAGACTAGTAGAGTTGGAAATACTTTAAAAGCTTCGAAAACAGATGAAAAGCTATTCGATTCAACCATAAGAAATTGCCGGGGAGACCTTCAAGATGGCGGAGGAGTAAGAAATGGAGATCACCTTCTTCCATACAAACACATCAGAAATGCACCTACATGGGGATCAACTCCTACAGAACACCCACTGAACGCTGGCAGAAGACCTCAGACCTCCCAAAAGGCAAGAAAGTCCCCAAGTACCTGGGTAGGGTAAAAGAAAAAAGAATAAACAGAGACAAAAGAATAGGGTCGGGGCCTGCACCAGTGGGAGGGAGCCGTGAAGGAGGAAAGCTTTCCACACACTAGGAAGCCCCTCCGCGGGCGGAGACTGCGGGTGGCTGAGGGGGGAAGCTTCGGAGCCGCAGAGAAGAGAGCAGCCACAGCGGTGCGGAGAGTAAAGCGGAGAGATTCCTGCACAGAGGATGGGTGCCGACCAGCACTCAGCAGCCCGAGAGGCTTGTCTGCTCACCTGCCGTGGCGGGCGGGGGCTGGGAGCTGAGGCTCGGGCTTCGGTCGGAGCGCCGGGAGAGGACTGGGGTTGGAGGCGTGAACACAGCCTGCAGCGGCTAATGAGCAGGGGCTAATTCGCAACGGCTAGCCGGGAGGGAGTCCGGGAAAAGTCTGGACCTGCCTCAGAGGCAAGAGACTTTTTCTTCCCTCTTTGTTTCCTTGTGCGCGAGGAGAGGGGATTAAGAGCGCAGCCTAAACGAGCTCCAGAGACAGGCACGAGCGCGGCTAACAGCGTGGACCCCAGAGACGGGCATGAAACGCTAAGGCTGCTGCTGCCGCCACCAAGAAGCCTGTGTGTGAGCACAGCTCACTCTCCCCACCTCCCCTTCCGGGAGCCTGTGCAGCCCGCCACGGGACAACTTCCGTTCTCCCGCGGAAGGAACAACTTCCGCGGGAGAACGCACGGCGCGCCTCAGGCTGCTGCAACGTCACGCTGGCCTCTGCCGCCGCAGGCTCGCCCCGCCCTCCGTGCCCCTCCCTCCCCTCGGCCTGAGTGAGCCAGAGCCCCCGAATCAGCGGCTCCTTTAACCCTGTCCTGTTCCGGCAACCTACACGCAGAGGCGGGGCCAAATCCGAAGCTGAACCCCGGAAGCTGTGCGAACAAAGAAGAGAAAGGGAAATCTCTCCCAGCAGCCTCGGGAGCAGCTGATTAAATCTCCACAATCAACTCGATATACCCTGCATCTGTGGAATACCTGAATCGACAACAAATCATCCCAAATTGAAGTGGGGGACTTTGGGAGCAACTGTAGACTTGGGGTTGGCTGTATGTGACTGACAGGTTTCTGGTTTTATGTTTATCTTAGTTTAGTATTTAGAGTTTATTGTCATTGGTAGATTTGTTTATTGATTTGGTTGCTCTCTTCCTTTTTTTCTTAATATATAGATATATATATATTTTTTTCCTTTTTCTCTTTTTGTATGTGTATGCTTTTTTGTGTGATATTGTCTGTATAGCTTTGCTTTTACCATTTGTCCTAGAGTCTGTCTGTCCGTTTTTTTGTTTTTTTTTTTTTTAGTATAGTTTTTAGCTCTTGTTATCACTGATGGATTTGTTTTTTGGTTTGGTTGCTCTTTTCTTTTTTTCCTTTTTTATTACATTTTAATTTTTAATAATTTTTAAATTTTTTTAATTTAAAAAACCGTACTTCTTTTATTTATCTTTTTCCTTTCTTTCTTTTTTTCTCCCTTTTCTTCTGAGCCATGTGGCTGACAGGGTCGTGGTGCTCTGACTGGGTGTCAGGCCAGTGCCTCTGAGGTGGGACAGCCGAGTTCAGGACACTGGTCCACAAGAGACCTCCCAGCTCCACGTAATATTAAATGGTGAAAGCTCTCCCAGAGATCTCCATCTCAACACTAAGACACAGCTCCACTCAACAACCAGCAAGCTACAGTGCTAGACACCCTATGCCAAAAAACTGGCAAGATAGGAACACAACCCACCCATTAGCAGAGAGGATGCCTAAAATCATAAAAAGGTCACAGCCACCACAAAACACACCACCGTACGCAATCCTGCCCACCAGAAAGACAAGATCAAGCCTCATCCGCCAGAACACAGACACTAGTCCCCTCCACCAGGAAGCCTACACAACCCACTGAAGCAACCTTAGCCACTGGGGGCAGACACCAAAAACAACAGGAACGATGAACCTGCAGCCTGTGAAAAGGAGACCCCAAACACAGTAAGTTAAACAAAATGAGAAGACAGAGAAACACACAGCAGATGCAGGAGCAAGGTAAAAACCCACCAGACCTAATAAATGAAGAGAAAATAGGAAGTCTACCTGAGAAAGAATTCAGAGTAATGATAGTAAAGATGATCCAAAATCTTGGAAATAGAATGGAGAAAATACAAGAAACGTTTAACAAGGACCTAGAAGAACTAAAGAGGAAACAAAGAATGATGAACAACACAATAAATGGAATTAAAAATTCTCTAGAAGAATCAATAGCAGAATAACTGAGGCAGAAAATGGATAAAATAGTGGAAATAACTGCTGCAGAGCAGAATAAAGAAAAAAGAATGAAAAGAATTGAGGAGAGTCTCAGAGACTTCTGGGGCAACATTAAACTCACCAATGTTCGAATTATAGGGGTTCCAGAAGAAGAAGAGAAAAAGAAAGGGACTGAGAAAATATTTGAAGAGATTATAGTTAAAAACTTCCCTAATATGGGAAAGGAAATATTCAATCAGGTCCAGGAAGTGCAGAGAGTCCCATACAGGATAAATACAAGGAGAAACATGCCAAGATACATATTAATCAAACTATCAAAAATTAAATACCAAGAAAAAATATTAAAAGCAGCAAGGGAAAAACAACACATAACATAAAAGGGAATCCCCATAAGGTTAACAGCTGATATTTCAGCAGAAATTCTGCAAGCCAGAAGGGAGTGGCAGGACATAAAGTGATGAAAGGGAAAAAAATAAATACTGTATGCTAACACATATATATGGATCTAAAAAAAAAAAAAGGTTCTGAAGAACCTAGAGGCAGGACAAGAAATAAGACACAGACGTAGAGAATGCACTTGAGGACACAGGGAGGGGGAAGGGTAAGCTGGGACAAAGTGAGAGCGTGGCATGGACATATATACACTACCAGATGTAAAATAGATAGCTAGTGGGAAGCAGCCGCATAGCACAGGGAGATCAGCTGGGTGCTTTGTGACCACCTAGAGGGGTGGGATAGGGAGGGTGGGAGGGAGATGCAAGAGGGAGGAGATATGGGGATATATGTATATGTATAGCTGATTCACTTTGTTATAAAGCAGAAACTAACACACCATTGTAAAGCAGTTATACTCCAATAAAGATGTTAAAAAAAAATTAAAAAATATTGCCATTTGCCAAGTGAAAATCATTCAAATATAGGTGATTTTACATGGCTCATCCTAAATAATTAGGATACTTTAAGAGAATCTTAGCACAGAGTCTATTTCTAGAAAAGCACAATTTATACATTTTGGGCTTTTTTGTGAAGCTCCTATCGATTATGAAGAAAAGGCACATGAGCAAGTCCAGCGGTAGTCACACTAATTTAGTCCTGTGCAACTGTTCTTATGTTTTTTCAAGCTACTGAAATAATATCTGCTTATTTGCTTTTTCTATAATTAAAAAAAATATCATTGTTATTTATGTTTATCTACATTGAGTGACATGTCCTAATTGTTATAAGACTAAAGTTTCCCAGGGATCTTGTTAAATGCTGATTTCTGGGCCATGTTCCAGACATACCGAGGGTGGAAGTGTTTTAGTCAGCTATAACAACATACTGAAGTCTGGTTGGCTTAAACAACAGAAGATTATTTTTCATAGTTCTGGAAGCTGCCAAGTCCAGGGGATCAAGGTCTTGGCCGAGTTGGTGTTTGGTGAGAACCCACTTCCTAGCTTTTAGACAACTGCCTTCTCGCACTATGTGCTCACATGGCCTTTCCTTGGCATGTAGAATAACTATGAGTATCTCTCGTCCTTTTCTTGTAAGGGCACTAATTCCGTGATGAGGATCACACCCTCATGATGTAATCTAAACCTAATTACCTCTCAAAGACCCCATCTTTGTGAATTTGTGCGGATACAAACTTTCAACCTATAACAGGGTAAGAACATGGAATTGGAATTTAAAACAAATTTCCTGAGTGAATATTAAATGCATATTTTTGAGACAATGTTATATACTTTTCATTTATCTTAATTTAAAATTTATAGCACTTAGATGTGGTGCATTTTACAACTGGAATTTTTAAAAAGAGGACTGAAAATTCAGCAAAGCTGAAGAATTTGCCAAGATCTGACAGCTGCAAAGTTCTGATTGATTTGAAATATGTGAATTCCCCTACATGTTTCAAGCCCTTTGTATGCCTATTAGTTTTCATCCTTCTGGAACCTTTTGCACATCAGTCTAAGTCAAATAACAGTAGCTTGACTGTATTAAGGCTGAAAAAAATATTGGCTACCTGAAAAGAACTGCTGTATTCTTGGAAAAATAGATGTGGTTGGTATTTCTAAGTATGAATCAAAAGTACAACAATAAGAAGTCACCAGAAACAACATAAGTGGAGCCAACTGGACAATCTATTCTTCATCATGATACTCTGTTAGGCATTGGCTGTTGATAGGAAGATCATAGTTCCTCTGTTTACAAAGGCTGCAGTAAACTGAACCTGGATTTAATGGCATATAATTTAGTGAACTCAAATTTTTAAGGGGGGGATAAACTGGGAGACTGGGACTGACATATACACACTACTATATATAAAATAAACAACTAATAAGAACCTGCTGTATAGCACAGGGAACTCTACTCAATACTCTGTAATGGCCTATATGGGAAAAGAATCTAAAAAAGAGTGGATACATGTATAACTGATTCACTTTGCTATACACCTGAAACTAACACAACATTGTAAATCAACTATACTCCAATAAAAATTAAAAAAAAAAAATCTGAACATACACAAAAGAGAAGAACAATATTATGTGCCAATCTCAAGACTAAGGACTTCTAACACATGGTCATATTTAACTGACATAAAATACATGAAGGATTCCATCCCCTGTTGCACTGCCACAGATCAACTCCTATGCAAAGATTCTGGGGTAAACAATATAGGAAGAGAGAGCTCTGCCTGTTAGCCTCTGCTGATGATATTTGAGCTGTTTAAGAATATAATTTTTGGTGTAATAGAGCCAGCACCAGGTAAAGATATGTAAGTTTATGCCCTGCACTGTTTGGCATCCAATAAGTCACCTCCCCTGACATATTTTCACTGTAAAACATGAAGGGATGGACCAGCTGATGTGTGGCATCATTTCCTGAAAAAAAATTTTTTTTAGCTAGATTAAGAAAGAAGACTCAAGTTAATGAAATTAGAAATGAAAGAAGAGATTACAACTGAAGCCACAGAAATAAAGAGGATCATGAGACTATTATGAATGATTATACAGCAACCAACTGGACAACACAGAAGAAATGCATAAGTTACAGAAATATACAAACTGCCAAGACTGAGTCATGAAGAAATAGAAAATCTGAATACACCTGTAACTAGCATGGAGGTTGAATCAGTAATTAAAAACCTCAACCAAAAAAGCCCAGGACCAGAGAGCTTCCCTAGCAAAACTTGCCTAACATTTACATAGGCATTAATGACTACAGTTAATTAAACTGTATTGTACACTTGAAATTTGCTAAGAAAGTAGATGTTAATTGTTCTCACTAAACCAAAAAAAAAAAAAAAGGTAACTATGTGAGTCTATGGGTGTATTAATTAGCTTGATTGTGGTAACAATTTCACAATGTACATGTACAGCAAATTATTCTGTTGTACACCTTAAATATATATAATTTATATGATTTTTGTCAATTATACTTCAATAAAGCTGGAAAAAGAATTAATGCCAATCCTTCTCAAAATTTCCCAAAATTGAAGAGGGAACACTTCCAAACTCATTTTATGAAGCCAGAATCACCCCAATACCAAAACCAGACAAATAAACCATAAGAAAATAATTATAGGCCAATATCCCTGATGAATATTGATGCAAAATTTATCAACAAAATACTAGCAAACAAAATACTAGCAAAATACAGCATATTAAAAGGATCATACACCATAACCAAGGGGGATTTATCCCTGGCATGAAAATATGATTCAACATATCAAAATCAGTAAATGTGATACACCACATTAACAGAATGAAGGATAAAATTCACATGATCATCAGTAGATGCAGAAAAAGCATATAATAAAGTTCAACATTTTTTATGATAAAAATATCAACAAATTAGGTATAGAAGGATATTACCCCAACATAACAAAGGCCTTAAGTGAAAAGCCCACAGCTAACATCATACTCAATGATGAAAAACAGAAAGCTTTTCCTCTAAGATCTGAAACAAGGCAAGGATACCCCCTCCATTTATTTCTGTTCAATACAGTGCTTCAAGTCCTAGCCAGAGAAATTAGGCAAGGAGGGGAAATAAATGGCATCCAAATTACAAACAAAGAAGTAAAATTGTCCCTGTTTGCAGATGATATAATAAAGAAACCCCAAAGATTGTAGAAAAGATTGTTAGAACTGAAAAATAAATTCAGAAAAGTTTTGGAATACAAAATCAACACACCAAAGGCAATTGTGTTTCAATACACTAATAAACTATCCGAAAAGGCAATTAGGAAAACAATCTAATTTATAACAGTATCAAAATAAAATACTTAGTAATAAAATTAAGGAAGTGAAGGACTTGTACACTGAAAACTAAAAAACACTGATGAAAGAAATTAAAAATGACACAAACGAAGATATCCTGTGTTCATGGATTTAAAGACTTACTCTTGTTAAAATATCCGTACTACCCAATGTGATTTATAGATTCAATGCAATTCCTATCAATATCGCAATGGCACTTTTTCCCCAGAAGTAGAAAAAATATTCTAAAACTCATATGGAACCACAAAGACCTCAAATAGCCAAAACAAATCTTGAAAACTATGACTCAAGCTGGAGGCATTACATTCCTGATTTCTATATGTTATAATGCTCTAGTAATCACACCAATATGCTACTGGCATAAAGACATATAAATCAATGGAACAGAATAGAGAGCCCAGAAATAAATCCATGCACATATGCTCAACTGATCTTTGACAAGTATGCCAAAAATACACAGCAGGGAAAGACTAGTCTCTTCAACCAATAGTGATGGTAAAATTGGTTATCTACATGCAAATGAATAAAATTGAAACCTTCACTTAACACCATATGCAAAAGTCAACTCAAAATAGATTAAAGATTTAAATGTAATATGTGAAAGTATAGAACACTTAGAGGAAAACATAGGGGAAAAGATTCCTGACATAGATCTAATGATTTCATAGCTGTAACAGTAAAAGCACAGGCAGCAAAAGCAGAAATAGACAAGACAGACTACATCAAACTGAAAAGCTTTTGTATAACAAACGAAGCAATCAACAGAATGAAAAGCCAACTTAAGGAATAGGAGAAAAATTTGTAAACCATGTATCTGATAAAGGGTTAATTTCCAAAAAAACATAAAGGACTCCTGTAACTCAGTAGCAAATAAACCCATTAATGTGATTTTAAAATGGGCTAAGAACCTGAATAGACATTTCGCCAAAGAAACATACAAGTGCCCAAAACATATATGAAAAGATCCTTGACCTTGCTAATCAGGGAAATGCAAATCAAAACCACAATGCAACATCACCCCACACCTCTTAGGATGGCTATTATCAAAAGAACAAAATACAACAAATGTTGATGAGGTTGTGAATCAACTGGAACCCTTTTACACTGATGATGGGAATACAAAATGGTGCAGTGACTTTTGAAAACTATTTTTTGTTTTCAAAAACCTCAAACAACTTTTTGAGGTTCCTCAAAAAGTTCAAATTAGAAAAATCATATTATCCAGCCATCCCACTTCTGGGTATTTATCCATAATAAATTGAAATCAGAGTCTTGAAGACGTATTAGCACTCCCATGTTTATTCTAGCTTATTTATAATAGCCAAAATGTGAAAACAACCTAAATGTCCATAGATAGATTAATGAATAAAGAAAATGTGGCATACACATACAACAGACTATCATTCAGCCTTTACAAAGAAGGAAATTCTGCAATACATGACAACATGAATGAACCGGGAGGGCAATTTTGCTAAGTGAAATGAGCCAGTCACAGAAGGGCAAATACTGCACAATTCCACTTATATGAGATATGGAAAACAGCCAAACCCATAGAAGTAAACCATAGAATTGTGGTTTTCAGGGGTGAGTGGAGGGTAAATGGAGTGTTGATAATCAACAGTCATAAAATTTCAGTTATGCAAGATGGATAATTTGTAGAGATCTGCTGAACAATATTGTGCCTATGGATTATGATACTGTATTTTGCACTTAAGAATTTGTTGCGTTCTTAAGTTCTTACGTTAAATGTTAAGTGTTCTAACCACAGTAAAATTAGTAATAAAAAGAAACAGCCTTGCTGGCACCTTGATCTTGCACTGCTAGCCTCCAAAATTCTGAGAAAATAAATTTGTTGTTTAAGCCACCCAGTCTGGTCCTTTGTTAGGGCAGCCCGGATAGATTAATACACCAGGGAAATCACTGCCATGTTGTTCCTCAAGTCCCAACGTTCCTAGTCATCTCACCAGCTTTCTGCCTTTCAAAGTCTTCCTATGGTTTTCTACTGTGTCAGGTTTAGGACTTTTCATTTTAAGACTGAAGACCTAGAAGAAAGGGGGCTTCTCCAACTTGGCTGGAACCAGAAGTCTCCTGCTAAGGGTCACCAGGCAGAAGTACAGGATGACTACATTACGCAAACCCTTTCCAATTTGTAAGGATCAAATGAAATAGGCATGTGTCAGCTATGTGTCAGGATTAGCTGTTTCTTTTGTGACCCTCCTGTTCATATCACTATATGCTCAGCATGAATGGGAATAAAGTAAGCATCGGATTCAGTCCCCACTTCACTGTTCTTCTCTTTTAATTTACTCTCTAAATAATACCCAACTAGAGACCCTGACCAGTTCAAACACCTAGACTTGTTTCTTCTTTGCTAGTCCGTGCATCCACGAGGATTGAACTTGCTTTACGGCACATCAATACTCATCTGTGCCTTTGTTATAAATCTCCCTAGTGGCAGCATTGCAAGCCTTACATCTGCCCGTTGTGCAGCTTAATTCCAGCCTATTGCTGTCAGTATCTGCAGGGATTAAATACTGATTTTTTGGTTTTTTTAAGTTAAGTATCTCCTTTATCTACAAGACACTTTAAATCTGTAAATAATAGACCACTATGGGATGCAAGGTGCTTCCCGTGGATTTTTAAGGAGGATGTTTGATCTTTTTCTCAGGCCTGGATACTGTATTCTCTGTTCTCCCATTAAATTTTTGTTTAATATTGACTGAAAGGGGTGAGCAGTAACACTAAGAGGTGCCCTGGTGGCTCAAGGACTCCAGAAATGTTACTATCATCCATGGAGCTGCAGGATGTGATAACAAAGGAAGATCGGGCCTTCTTCCTTTCAGCTGAATCACATCTGAGAAAATGAGCTTCTGGCTTCTCCTGCTTCCCAATGTGGCACTCAGCAACATACTTTCAAGTCCAGTATGCTTTTTTTATTTTTCCTCATTACTTTGCTGTTTTTAAATGCTTAGCCTCAAAAGTATCCTGGCAATTAACTGTGGCGCTTCATAGAAATTATTCTTAACCCTTGACCCCCCCCCCCCCCCCCAGTTTATGTAATCTCTGCCCTCCCTAAAGATAACTCGGAGTGGCCAAAGTGTCATGACTCTTGTAAATTTTAACATCTTTTTTGTGAACCAAAGGAGGGTGATTGAATTGGGCAAATACCTGACGTTTGGTGCTAAAAAGTCCTTTAACAACACTTTGTAGATTCACAACAAACTCTTATCTATAGTTATAATTAAGAGCATACTGTTAGTTTCTTTCTTTTTTTTTCTACATCTTTATTGGAGTATAATTGCTTTACAATGGTGTGTTAGTTTCTGCTGTATAACAAAGTGAATCAGTTATACATATACATATGTTCCCATATCTCTTCCCTCTTGCGTCTCCCTCCCTCCCACCCTCCCTATACCACCCCTCCAGGTGGTCACAAAGCACCGAGCTGATCTCCCTGTGCTATGCTGCTGCTTCCCACTAGCTATCTACCTTACGTTTGGTAGTGTATATATATCCATGCTGTAAGGCCAACTGGCCCGAGGCAGGGGAACACAATCAGATTCACAGGTTGCATCAGACCGAAACTCTCCGGACCACCCAGTTCCAGAAACTGACCTGGAGACTTTCCGGACCACCCAGTT
Organism: Aethalodelphis obliquidens; assembly: GCF_003676395.1. Lineage (NCBI taxonomy): Eukaryota > Metazoa > Chordata > Mammalia > Artiodactyla > Delphinidae > Aethalodelphis > Aethalodelphis obliquidens. Next base: position 387,455 of record NW_020838085.1, on the reverse strand, counting down.
CCAGGAACTGACCTGGGGTCTTTGAACCCAGCCCAGCCTTCCAGCCTTTCGAGGGGCGGGACTAATGGTCCCCCAGGATACCCGAAAAGACCACCAAATAAGGAATACCCTGCGCCTTCCCAGATTCACCACACCCCTTTCCCTTCTTCCCCTATAAAATCTTGCCCAACCCTCGCCCGGGTGCGACTTCTCTGGCCCCTTTCTCTCGGACCAGTGAACCTCGCCCGGGAGCGCTCCCTAATAAAGCTCACTTGAAGCTTTCCTCTCTTTCGCGGTGCCGTTTGTTAAGATCCGACCTTACACATGCCTCTCTCCCGCTTTGTCACAGTTTCTTAAATGTGTTTTGAAAGTCTAAAACCCTCCTCTGCAAATAGAACGCAAAGCTATAAAAACACAAGTAAATTACCCCACAAGTAAATTACCCCGTCATCTATACTTAATAACATCTAAACACCAATGACTATTGTAATGAAAAACATGAAATACTTTCTATTTGTGAAACAATATTTACACTTGCAAACTGTATTTGGAGATGAAAATGAACTCTCCCAGCTATACACAGAGAATCCATTAATTAAAGACAATTGTTTAATTATTAGCAGTTTGCATAGTTAACCAAGGCTCATAATTTTCCAAGTTCAGAGATCAGAAACCACATTTTCTCACTTAAGCTGTGTATACCAGACTCATCTTCAAAGGCCAAACTAGGAAGGGTTCAGGAGGCCATAAAACTCAGATTTCATTAAGAGGTAAGGAAACTGATGCTCAAGGTAAGTGGCTTGTCCACGGTTATAAAACCAGTTGATCCTAGACTCAAATTCCGACCTCTTAACTCCCGGACTGTTGGTTTCAAACCTTGGGCGTTCCCTGAGTAAAATGTGAAACTGGCCCCAGTACAGGGAGAGCAAGGAAAAACCAGAGAAAGAAGAGGACCACTCCAGATTGGTAGGTGGCAGGTTTAAAAACAAAAAGCAAGGGAACTTACATGTGAAGTTTCTCTCCGGCGGCCGCAAGATGATCTCCTCACCCGCCTGCCAGAATCTTAAGGGTTTATATAGAGCACTTCTGAACGTTTGAGAGGAAGACTCCAGGAATCTGTCCGGTGAGAGAAAGAGAACACACGGCGTGCCTCAGGCTGTTGCAGTCACACCGGCCTCTGCTGCCACAGGCTTGTCCCGCATTCCAATTATAACTACTGTACCCCTCCCTCCCCCTGACATGAGTGAGCCAGAGCCCCCTAATCAGCCGCTCCCTTAACCCCCTCCTGTCTGGGCAAAGAACAGATGTCAGAGGGTAACCTACACACAGAGGTGGGGCCAAATCCAAAGCTGAAGCCCAGGAGCTGTGTTAACAAAGAAGAGAAAGGACATATATACACTACCAAACGTAAAATAGATAGCTAGTGGGAAGCAGCCACATAGCACAGGGAGATCAGCTCGGTGCTTTGTGACCACCTAGAGGGGTGGGATAGGGAGGGTGGGAGGGAGATGCAAGAGGGAGGGGATATGGGGATATATGGATATGTACAGCTGATTCACTTTGTTATACAGCAGAAACTCACAGAACATTGTAAAGCAATTATACTCCAATAAAGATGTTAAAAAAAGAAAAGTTTATATAGAGGCTTTCATGAGGTTCAGTCATGTATATGCCCAGATGGTTTCAATAACATTATGATCTGAGGCTGCATCCTTGAAGTAGTTCCTCGGAGTGGGGGTGGGGTGTAAGGAGCCTCTGATTGCCCAAGTCTAGCCTCCATTAGGGACAACCTCCAACACAGGCTAATCCTATTTTCATTATATTAATGATTTTCACATTTTAGTGGTATATCAGAATCACCTGAAGGGCATGTTAAAACACAGACAGTGGGCTCCCACCCTCAGAGTGTCTGATGCAATTTACCTGAGGTGGGCCCCAAGAATATGCATTGGAAACAAGATTCCAGATAGCTGTTGATGCTGCTGGTCCCAGGGACCACTCTGAGAACCACAGCAGTACAGTGGTTTCCTCTTACGTTATGTAGTACTTTACTTTTAAAGGACTTTTAAAAACTTTTTATTTTGGAGAATTTTGTAAATACACAAAAGTGGACAGATATGTATAAGGAACCATCACAAATCTATTGAGTATGGACAACCATCCAACAATGGGCCATCTAAAGGACTTCTTATCATGCCACTTTATTTTTTTCTGCACTTTCTCCTGGGAGACAGGCATTTTCATAATTTCCAAGATGCTAACAAAAATTGTTTTGTATTATTACTCTGCTAATGTTTAGTTTGCAGTGTTACTTAATGTACACTGTCTCCACAACTCTAAGTCGGAGACAGTGGTTTCCCAGCTTCCATGTTACAGTGAGGGAAATGGAGGCTCAGATGGTCATTAAGCAACTCACCCAGGACTCATACTTAAGTCCAACTCCAGAACTTACCATGACAGACACTATATTCAATTGTTTCAGTTAAAGTCAAACTTACCTGATTTTAAGACAAAAGCACATTTCAGCTGCACTTACTTTCATATGTGTAGCCGGTAATGGTGATACAACCTAAGCACTTGTGGTCAAGTGTTAATATGGTTACTGGCCCAGGAAGATTCAGACCTCCTGGTGGAATGGTACTGGCTGCATTTTCAATCAAACCCCCAGTGTGGTTAATTGCTATTAGGATTTAGACACCATCACCTGACTCATTCTTCATGCCAGAGTTGGAGTTCTTCCTTCCTTTAGGACCTGAGTCTCCCTGGGACTTGTCGAGGAGAAAGACATTTTCCTCTGCCCTTCGAGGTTCTTCTGGCTATTCTAATAATTAAATTGACATGAGACAGATTAATGTGGGAAAATCAAACAAAAGTTTAATAACATGTCTAAACGGGAGAGACCCAGAAGAAATAAGTAACTCACCAAAATGGCTGAAGCCCTCACCTTAAATATCATCTTCAGCTAAAGACAAAAGATGATGTTGAGGGAGGCGAGAGTCAGGAGAGGTTACCAGGAAAAGAACAGTAAACAATCTTTATGCAGATTTAAGTCATCATCTTCTCCACTGATAAGAAATTCTAGAGATTAGAGTCATCCTCTTCTTCCTGGTACAGTAAGGCAGACATAACTTACTAATGGAGGTTTCCCTTATAAATGTTCATGTTTCTTACAAAAAAGTAACTCCTATTTGGTTTTCTGAGTTTTTTCCTTATCTGTTGCTTCTTAAAAAACAACCAGCTTAAAATAATTAATGTGCCAAAGAGATATATTTTGGGGTACCAAATTTTTCTCACCTACAGACTCTTGCCTCTTGTTTTCAGAAATATGCATAGTTTTTGTCATCTGTGTGTCTCAGATGACTTGTGAGGCTCAATGAATTATTAAGAACTGTTTAGATGAATGCTCATTTATAGTAGCATGGTCTTGAAATAATTCTCTGCACTACATATTCATATGCATATACATTATGAGTTATACATCTGCATTTATGACTCAATGCTCACACAAAATTTTAAAACATCTATGTATGTCAAATAAAATGCCACTGATCATGGTTAATGAAATCTTATCCTAAACTGCTAACCTTTGCAATGTTCTAATAGTTATTACCTTTGAGACATAATTGATTTAGTCAGTGTTGTTACATGCGTCTCTATTTGTGATGGACATGGTGCTCTGTACATTTTGTGATTAGAACAGAACAAACAGAAAAGGTAGAAAAAGCTCTGTCTGAGATAAAGCTTGGCAGTTACAATACTTTCTTAACACTGACCTGTGACTTTTTAAAAATGCGATTCCGGTTTCTTTTCTTCAAGTTTATTACATTGTAATAGTAAAGAATGGTTTTAGGGAATTTGTGAAATGACATCTATTTTTATCTAAGATCTATGAAGAAAAATGAAAATATTTAATTTATGATACATTTTTATTGAGATATAATTTACATATAACATTGTGTAAGTTTGAGGTATGTTTATATATCGCAATATGATTACTACAGTTGTGTTATCGAACACCTTTATCATGTCACGTAATTATCATTTATTTTTTAGTTGAGAACAATTAAGATCTAGTCTCTTAGCAACTTTGAAGTTTATAATACAGTATTGTTGACTATAGTCACTATGTTGTGCATTTGATCCCCAAGACTTATGTATCTACTAGTTGCAAGTTTGTGCCCTTAACCAACATCTCCTCAATTTCCTCCCCTACCCCCCAGACCCTGGTAACTACAATTCTACTCTCTGTTTTTATAAGTTTAGTTTTTTAGATTATTATTTTATAATAAACCAGTAATCCAGTAAGTAAAATGTTTCTCTGAGTTCTGTGAGCTGTTCTAGCAAATTAATTGAGCCCAAGGAGGGGGTCATGGGAACCTCTGATTTAGAGCCAGTTGGTCAGAAGTGCAGGTGACAACCTGGACTGGCAGTCTGAGTTGGAGAGGGTTGTTGAGTCCTCCAGTTTTTAGATTGTCTGCCAGAAGTACAGGTAACAAACTTGGGCTTGTGCTGGTGTCTGAAGTGGAGGGTGGTCTTGTGGGACTGAGCCCTTTACCTGTGGACTCTCATTCTATTTCTGGGTAGGTAGTGTCAGAATTGAGTTGAATTCTTGGACACCTTGCTAGAGTACAAGAATTGCTTGTTGGTGTGGGAAAGCATCCACATACACACATTGGAATTGAGTCTGGGAAGCTTATTTAGCTGAATACACGACAGAAATGTCTATACATGTGCACCAAATGTCGGACAGGAATGTTCTTGGCAGTTTTGTACATAAAGACCAAAACCTGGGAACAACACAAATGTCCAACCACAAGTGAAAGGAAAAATACATATGATACATTCATACAATGTAATAATGTGATATATATAATGTGATTCATATAACGGGATATAACTCACAATGAAAATAATAAACTACTGATAGATGCAAAAGCATGGATGAATCTCACAGACAAAATATTATGTGAAAGAAATCCAAACAGAAAAGAGGACAAACTATGTGATTCCATTTATATGAGGTTCAAAAGAGCCACAATTCTTCCATAATGACAGCATTTAAAATCATAGTGACCTAGAGCAAGTGACGCTGAAATGTAGATTTAGTATCATTTCTTTTCATTGTGAAATGTCACTCAGTCATATAACTCATTACTTTCTTCCTTTTTTTAAAAAAATTTATTTATTTATTTATATTTGGCTGTATTGGGTCTTCATTAGTGCACGAGGGCTTTTCTCTAGTTGCAGCGAGCGGGGGCTACTCTTCGTTGTGGTGCGCGGGCTTCTCATTGCAGTGGCTTCTCTTGTTACAGAGCACAGGCTGTAGGCGTGTGGGCTTCAGTAGTTGTGGCACGTGGGCTCAGTAGTTGTGGCCCACAGGCTCTAGAGCACAGGCTCAGTAGTTGTGGTGCACAGGCTTAGTTGCTCCGAGGCATGTGGGATCTTCCTGGACCAGGGCTTGAACCTGTGTCCCCTGCATTGGTAGGTGGATTCTTAGGCACTGCTCCACCAGGGAAGCCCCATTATTTTCTTTCTTACACACAGAAGTAACAACTTGAAAACAATTTAAAGCTTGTATACATCTATGTAGCCAGCACAACTTATACAACTCCTTGTAAGCTATTGTTTAAGTAACTGCAAAGGTGTATCTATTCTTGGAGGACTGCAGTATAAGTCTAAAAGAAGAGCTTTGCTTAAAAAAATATTTATCTTTTTTTGAGATTTACAAAAATAAATGTCTAATAAATACCTCATTTCATAATTTTTAAATATATGCCTTATTTTCAGACACATTGTTGTTTCAAAGAATGATAAATAACATGCAGACCTGGAAGAAAGATACAGCCCCTATTTCTAAACCATACTCTGGATGGGACTATTTTCTACCCAAGCTGGACTATTCTACAAAGACACACAAGGCAGGAAGGTGCTCTAGACACAGGAAATTCAGGCCACAAAGACATCTGCTGAGGTGTTGAGTTTTGGTTTTGCCAAAGTTTTGCAAAATCCTCTGTCATGGTTGTCCCAGATACAAAATTACACAGGGAATTAATTCTCAGGGATGCAGCTGAAGTCACAAGTTTTGTCTGTCTTTGGAAATCTCAGGATTCTTTTTCAGTACTGCCTTTCTGATCTTGGAAATGGAGCAAATCTTCACACTCTGGAGATGATTTTTTACACCAGAGGACAAGCTTAAATATCATTTTTCTTTTGGGGAGTGACTGTTTTAAATGGTAACCTTGACATATTATTAAATGTGTCACCTCTCCCAATTAAAATATCCTTTTACAAGCCAGGTGCCGCTCTCAGCATTACAATGGCTGAACTAAAGTGGAATACAGAGGAAGATTTTTCACATCAGTGGAAGTGGTAAAGCCAGAAAATGAATTGGATTCCTTTTAGATGAATCTTTTATGGATCAGCAGATTTATTCAGAGTTACTTAAAAAGCAGTTAACATTCCATTAGCAACAAACTGTGATCTGTGTCAGCAATAAGACACTCTTCGGTCATTTATTTCAGCACAAGAAGTCACTTCAGAAAAAAATGCAATTATTGAATCTCTAAAAGGCAAATAAATACTGAGGCAAAACTAGGTAATTTTTCTTATAGAATTATGAACATTATGCTTGATTCTTTGCTTCATTTAATCAAAGCATTTGTTTTATTTTTGTAAGTTTATGATCAGGAAGGAAAGATAAATGATTTTTTTTTAAAAAAGAACAGTAATGTTAACATATTTTCACCAAGTTCATAGCAATGATTTCAGGAACAAATGGTTGGAGCTATTGCTTGAAGGGATGGGAGATGCTATTTGGAGTTTCCCAAGCCTGTGTTGTAGGACAGGGGTACTACCAGACATGAAGAGACGCCTGGCCTCAAGTGCTGGGGAAACTTGGAGAGGTTAGCGTTCAGAGGCTTATTAATGCAGAGTGCTCTTCACTTTGACTGCGTTGGGCCTAACCTCAAGCCCCTATACTTTAGAATCTCTTTTGGCATTAACAAGATGGAAGCAGATAGTAGAAAAATCCCAAAGGGGTCTATGAGTCATGCTGAAAGTTGGTGTCTCATAGAGTAGAGAGGTAAAGGGCCCTGAACCCCTTTTGACTTTTGAAATAAGTGGATGGCAAGGATGCTGGAATAAACTGAAAGCATTCATGTTATTTTTTTCTCTGAGTTAATTAAATGAATATGAAGCTAGATCTCCTCTTCTGGGAAAATGGAGTAAACGTATTTGTCCATTTTCCTCCCAATAAGTACAACTAAAACACACACACACACACACACACACACACACACACACACACACACACATATGTAAGTATATATATGTATGTATGTATAAATATGTATATTACTCTAAAAGATGGAGAGAAGGCAGATGGACTAAGGACAACCTTGGAACTCAAGGAACAACATGGCTGTGAGTTTCCAAGGAAAGTCTGCTCTCTTTAGAGAAAGGACTCAGAAAAGGTCAGCCTAGCAGAGAGAAAACTTAAACAATAGCTTCTCTACTCCAGCCAAATACTACAGAAAAAACTATTGCCTCACACTCACCCTCACCAATAAAGGCCAAATGGGGGCCTAGACTTTCAGACTCACATTTGCTAGGCTGTAAGGAAGCGCCATAATTCCCCACTGGAGTGGTGTCAAAGAAGGTTGAGTAGGGGCCAGGGCTTTCATAGTCAGCCCTGCTAGGTGGTAATAAGGCTCTGCCTTCAGGGGAGGTCTCTGTCAGGGAAGGCTCTGCCTTCAGGGGAGGTCTCTGTCAGGGGAGACCGCTGCGTGGAAAGCCTGAATATCTACCCACACCCTGCAGCAACAAGATGCTCCTGCCCCTCCCAACTGGGGTGGTGGAGAGACAAGACTTTCACCACCTCTCTCTCGCTCATGAGGAGGACACCAGCAGCACAATGGAGGGGGGCAGAAAAAAGGGTTAGTGAACTGAAAGATAGAACAATTCTAATTCTAATCTGAATAACAGAGAAGAATCTAGAAAATGAAGAGAGCCTCGGGGATCTGTGAGATTATAACAAAAATCTAATATTCATGTCATCAGAATCCCAGAAAGAGAGAGGAAAAAGGATAAGGCTGAAAACGTACTTGGAGAAATAATGGAGGAAAACTTCCAAAATTTGGCAGAAGACATATACCTACAGTTTTTAAAAGCTGATACAATTCCAAATAGGATAAATCCAAAGAAATAACAACACACAATAGAGTCACACTTCTGAAAAATGAAAACAGAGTAAAAATCTTGAAAGCAGCTCAGAAAAATGACACCTTACCAACAGGGGAAAACAATTAGAATACAATGAATTCATTATTAGAAACCATGGAGGTGACACATTTTTTTTTTTTTCCAGTGCTGAAAGTAAAGAACTGTCCACCTAGAATCCTATATACAGTGGAAATATTGTTCAGAAAGGAAGCCCAGATATTCTTAGACAAAGGAAAGTTAGTGGAATTTGTCACCTAGAGATGGACTCTAAAGGTGAGAGAATTTCTCTAACAGAAAGAAAATTATAAAAGCAGGAATATTGGAATATAAGAAAGGAAGAAAGAATGCAGTGAGCAAACATATGGGTAAATGCCAGAGACTTTCCTTCTTCTCTTGAGTTTTCTAAATTATGATTGATGTTGGAAGAAAAAATTATAACATTCTCTGATGTGGTTCTAAATACCTGTAGAGGAAATATTTTTTAAATTATATAATAAGCAAGGGAGCATAAAGGGAGGTAAGAATGCTGCACTTCACTCAAACTGATAGAATGACATTAGTAGACTGAGAAGTTATGAATATATAATACAATAAGTAAGCTATCATGAAAATTTTATGCAGAGTTACTCTTAAAAAACACTTTAGATGAATCAAAGTGGGACTTAAAAAATCTACACGTAAACCACAGCAAGACAGGATCATAAACAGAGAAACAAAAAATGGAATGAACAAAGACAAATTAAAAAAATAAAATGCTTAAAAATAGGGAGAAGATTGGCATTTTTCTATTAGGTAAGAAACGTGTTATATCATTACAGCCCCTGTAGGCATCAGAAGGTTAATAAGGGAATAATACAAAAGTGTCTACACACATACATTTATCTACACAATTGGCAAGGATGTGCAGAAAGTGGAACCTTTGTGAATTGCTGTTGCAATTGTAAAATGGTGCATGGAAAATAGTATGGCAGTTCCTCAAAAAATTAATAATAGGATCACCATATGTTATAGCAATTCCACTTTCAGGTATATACCCATTAACTGAAAGCAAGGAATCATACACATATTTGTACACCCATTTTCTTTTTTCTTTTTAATTGAAGTATAGTTGATTTACGGGTGAACAGCACAATTATTCAGTACATATAATGTTCTTTTCATATTCTTTTCCATTATGGCTGATTACAGGATATTGAATATAGTTCCCTGTGCTATACAGTAGGACCCTGTTGTTAATCTATTTTATATACAGTAGTTTGTATCTGCTAATCCCAAACTCCTAATTTATCCCTCCTCTGCCCCCTTTCCCCTTTGGCAACCATGTTTGTTTTCTATGTCTGTGAGTCTGTTTGTGTTTCATAAATGTTCATTTGTGCCATATTTCAGATTCCACATATAAGTGACATCATATGGTATTTGTCTTTCTCTTTCTGACTTACTTCACTTAGTGTGACAATCTCTAGGTCCATCCATGTTGCTGCAAATGGCATTATTTCAGTCTTTTTTATGGCTAGGTAATATTCCATTGTATATATGTACCACATCGTCTTTATCCATTCATCTGTTGATGGACACTTAGGGTGCTTCCATGTCCTGGCTATTGTAAATAGAGCTGCAGTGAACATTGTGGTACATGACTCTTTTTGAATTATGGTTTTCTCAGGGTATATGCCCAGTAGTGGGATTTCTGGGTCGTATGGTAGTTCTATTTTTAGTTTTTTAAGGAACCTCCATACTGTTCTCCATAGTGGCTGTATCAATTTACATTCCCACCAACAGCATAGGAGGGTGCCCTTTTCTCTATACCCTCCTTAGCATTTGTTATTTGTAGATTTTTTAATGATGGTCATTCTGACCATGTACACCCTTTTTCATAGCAGCATTATTCACAATAGTCAAAAGGTGGAAGCAACCCAAGTGTCCATCGATGGATGAAGGGATAAACGAGTTGTGGTATATATATATAGACACACAATGGAATATTATTCAGCTCTAAAAAGAAGGAAATTCTGTCATATGCTACAACAGGGATGAACCTTGAGGACATTAGGCTAAGTGAAATAAGCTAGTCATAAAAGGACAAATACTGTATGATTCCACTTATCTGAGGTGTCTGGAGTAGTCAAATTCATAGAGGCAGAAAGTATAATGGTAGTTGCCAGGGGCTGTAGCGAGGGGAGAATAGGGAGTTATTGTTTAATGGGTAGGTAGTTTCAGTTTGGAAAGGTGAAAAGTGTTCTGGGATAGATAGTGTTAATAGCTGAACAATGTGAATGTACTTAATACCACTGAACTGTAAACTTAATGGTTAAAATGGTAAATTTTGTGTATTTTACCACACATAACACAAAAATGTTAAAATGAACAAAAGTACTTGACTCAGATACATAAATAAGGTACCACATAGTATTTATTTATCTCTATATCTGGTTATATACCTCATCTCCCTCACTGCAACTTGGTCTGACCTTGGTATAATGTAGAGGCCATCAACCTTCTACATTCCTTATTCCATATATCAGTGTTCTTGTGCTTTCTCTTTAAATAGGTCCAGAAGGAAATCCATCTGGCAAACACATTCAGAGTAAAGAATTAGTGCCTGAAGTTTAAGTGTAAAGGAGAAATGTCAGGATTCAGGTGTAACCCAGGGATAATCAATATAGACAGACTTCCCCAGCGGTATGATCAAGCCACTTGAATGGTATTAGTAAGCAAGACACAGCATAGAAGCTCCAGTTTGTTTCTCTCTATACATTTACCTTATTTCTCTATCTGGAGTTCAGCCTTATTGATGTTTGTCTGCTGCATACACTGTCATACCTTGGCTCCCAAATTTTCCTAACTGAATAACTGAGACCGAAAGAGCTTCTCCCGTCCCAACGCCAAATTCCTAGAGAAAGAATCTGATGGCTTTTCCCAGGTGAGTTCCATGCTCTTTTTCCAATTGATCTGTGTGGTCATGTGGGAGGATGAATACAGATACTGAGGACTCATCTAGAATCCAGTGACATTTGTCTTTTGAAAGAAATGAAGCTATTGGTAAAAGAGAACCATAGGCATGAGTGAAGCAGATAACTTTGGATGAACACTTTGCTGGTGCCTCACAAATACCACTGCCTGGACAGCCTATGCATGTAGTGGGGATGCCCTCACCTCTGTGATACAGATGTCAACAGTTCCTACATAAGTATTAGAGGATGGGAGTGATTCATCAGTTCCTGTTAGCACCTCTCCCATACTCATTCAACACTCACTGGCCAGTACATAAACAACCCTGATCCATTGCAAATTTCTGCTGAAGGGCTTTCTTTCAGATACTTGTGAATTAATGCCCTTAGAAAGTAAATGTTCCTATGGAGCAGCCCTTAGCAATGACAAATGAGTACTGGAGGATGAATATGGACCCCACTTGGCTCTGAGAAAGAAGGGGGATTCCTCTGAGGCATGATCTACCTTGGACTTCAGAGATCCTGAGGAGAAGTGATATCCATTTGGACACAGAACAAACCTGTTAATAACTCACCCTCTTTTGGGTTCCTCCCCTTCCACATATCATCTCACTATCTTCTTCCCCTAATGGTGCTTTCTGTGATCAACGCCCAAATAAACTACCTCCTATCACATACCATATAAAGATTTCCCTCTTTGGGATGCAACGTAAGATAGGAGCATAGGACATAAATTGCCAAATGCCTATCTTCAGGGCTGGCATGATGGAGAGAAACAGGAAAGGACAGTCATTGGCAAAGGTAAGAGAGAGAAGCAGGAGCCGTGAGAAAGCTTCAGGTCTAACGTGTACCTGGCTGAGTCAGGGTGCAGAGTGTGAATACAGCTTGAACACTGGAGGAAGATCTAATCTACGCAGAGAAGGGAAAAAGAAGCATTGGAGAAGAGGGGGTAACGTCCTCAGCCAGATCATGGTGCAAGATCAGTAACAGACAAGCTAAGTAAGACTCATCCCCTTGAAATCTTAGCAGATGGGAACACAAAGGGAGCAGGGCCCTGCTGGCTGCCTGGAGACATGGGATTCATGTGGTCAGTAACCTGAGATGTATTAGGGAAACTTCTCAGCTGAGATCCAGAGGAGTGAATTAACAATCCACTAATATATTCTTAGTTTTCACTTGAGTAATTAATTGTTAACCAGTCAATATAAAGATACTGCCTTACAAATGAAACCATTGGCTAATGTTTCACTTCAGTAAAGTGCTTCTTGTAAGAGGAAAGAATCTTCCTTGTAGATATAATTTTAAAAAGATAAGGCCTTCATTTGAAAACTGTATAAGACACCATATTTTAAGGCTTAAAAACAGAGAGAACTTCAGAGTTTTACTCAGGAACATGTTAATTAATAAGTAAACATATAAAGATCCAACAATCTGATATGTATTCACTGAGACTACAGTAACTCTGACAGAAAAAAAGCATAGAAATTACTTATCTAATCCTAAACTGTAGACACCAAGGTTCTTTTCAGTGATAGCTGATGAGAAAGAACCAGTTCCAATATCCCTCACTAGTTGACTGAATTGCAAAGTTTTACATAAGTCTTTCAAAGCTAAGTACTTCCTGAAACAGAGGAAAAAGAAAAAAAAAAAAACTTTAGTAACTGATTATAATCTATATAATTAAACCTCTAGAAACTCCATAGCTATTTCTACTTGAAAGTGATTGGATTTCCTTTATTAATTATATTTCCAACATTCTAATAAAATTTGTAGTTAAAAATTAACCCAGAGACACTAGGAAAAAGGCACTCTGTTGCTTCTTTGATGTATACCCTTTGGCTCTAAAAACTTAGCAGTATAAAAATACAGAATCAAAGAGACTTAGACAAAATAAGCATTTTCGTACACAAAAGACAATATAGAAAGCTGGAGTGCTTAATGGAGCTGATGGTCTATATTCCAAAGCAGGCAGTGGGAGATGCAAATTTACCTCTTTGGGATAAGAAGGACTAGAGATCATCCATGTGAAATGGAGAAAAGGAGTTGGCTTCACTGCTTAAATCCAGGGGCTATGATTTCTAAAAGTAGGGTGAAAAAATACTGGTAACTGCTGCTCAGAGCTGCAGGCAATGGAAGCTCGAGCTGCCTGAGGTTCACTAATCAGTCCTGTATATCTTTCATATCCCTACCAGGGAGGAGGCCCAAGCCTTCATTATGAGAGCTACTTGTCAACTGAGGGCACCAGGACATTCCTGGAAGGAGCCTCATAACTCCTTGTCAGAGAGGAAAGAGCCCGGAAAGTGAAAGAAAAAGAAAACAATGCAAAGCAAAAAAATACATATTCCCCTTAGATAAGCCTGTGATCCACCATTCTAAAATGCATGAAGAAACCTAATGCTAAGAAAGACAATCAATAAGATAAACATCACAACAGGAATTATCTCCTCATGATATTAACTTTATGGAATATTTTGACAAATGCTTTATAGTAAACACTGCTATGATACTCAAAGATAAAATCTTATTAAGGAATGAACAAGAAAACATCAAACGAGAAGCTACATATATTTAAAAGGTGAATATAAAAAAACTAATCGAAATATAAGAAATAAAAAACATCATCAAAATAAATAATAAAATCAATAGACAGGATAAACTCTAAACAGAACACCCCTGAAAAGACTATTACTGACTTGGAAGATAGCACTGAACACTTCATCTACCACACAGCAAAGAGATAAAAAAGGTAAAATATATGTACAAGCTGTTAATATTCCCACAAGATCGATCGAGATCCTTTACACTTAAGCTTCAGGCCCTAAGCTCTTGGGATCTCTTTCCAGAATACAGAAAATGCAGGCAAGGAAGAGAAGGAATATTTGATAAGATATTAGTTGAGAATTTTCTGACATGGAAGAGAGATATAAGTATTCAAAATGATAGCACAGTTTGAGTACCAAGCAGAATAATAACAATAATAATAACAACAATAATAAAATAACATAATAGACCCATTGCTAGATACGTAATAGAGAAATTTTCAGGAAATCAAGAATGAAAGAAAAAAACCTTAAAAGCTAAAAAGGAAAGTCAGTTTACCTTTCAGGTAAACTTGACATAGAACAGATTTCTCATCAACAAGAAAAGTCATAGAAGATAGGGTAATAACTGCAAAGTGCTGAGGGGAAATATAGTTATGAACCCAGAAATCTATGCCTAGAGAAAGTGTAAATTGAGAGTAAGGGCAAAATGAAGACATCTCTAGAAATAAGACTAAAAGAAGTTGTCACAAACAAACCCTTACAATATTGATTTAGGTTACAAGAAAAATCTTAAGTGAATGACAATTTTTTTTTCTTCCTGATTGTATGTTTGAACCATGTGTTTTGTTTACAAGGAGGCTCCTCACAATCCCAGCTTAACTCTTTCCTTCCCAGGGTAAATACCCCATGTTGCCCAGTCTGTTCTCCAGGAACTATCCTTGCTATGTGGTTGTTTGGCTCAGTGGGGACAAGACCCGGGACTGCTGTACCCAACATCAGGATCAGGATCTAGATATTCCTCTCTTTAACCAACTTCTTCTTAGTTTACACCACTGCCTCTTCTCTCTGCTTGCTACTTTTTAAATGTTTGTTTTTCAGAGTCATAACCATGGCCCTCTTCTCTTACTGTATATTTTGTCTTAACGTGTGAACATTAGAAGCACCTAAACACACGTTAAAATGTAGATTCTTGCATTTAGCCCCAAATAATGAATCAGAATGGAGGAGAGTGAACCTTGTAACTGCATTTTTAGCAATCAACTAAGACAATTCTAATGCATACTAGGATTTGAGAACCACTGCTTTTATAAGCTTACTATAAACATTATCATGCTTTCCTTTTGACTCATACCAATAAGTCACAAAATTATCAGAATCAAACCCATGTTCTGAGTTCCATATGCATATATTCACCTGCTAACTGGCCATTTCAATATAAATGTCCTTTATTTACCCATCTTCCTACCCCTTTACTCTATGTAGTCCCTTAGCTGAGAATGTGTTCCCACCAACATTTGTTCCCACATTCTCTGTTAATCCCCAGCCCATTAATCCTGAGCTCCAACCATTGCTTACTCCTGGACATGCTATGTACTGTCACATTTTTAGGCTTTGGCACATGTCCCTCCTCCCAGTCTGAGAGGCCACACTCTCCTTCTATACCCAGAAGACAACAACTCCATTAATATCCTGGTCAAATGTAATGTCTTCTGTGAAGCCTTTTCTTACTCCCCAGCCAGGTCCCCACCTCTGTCTTTCTACACCAAGGTCTCAATCACAGCATTTTCCATGTGGTCTGGAAACTACCTATTTACACCTGTCTTCCCCACCAGTCAGGGAGCACTTGCAGGAAGGTCTGACCAGTGCTCATTTGTTTTTTTATCTCAAGGCTCAGTACAGAACCTAGCTTGGAGTAGTACTCAGCATGTGTTTATTAAGTAAGGGCATAAACACATAAGTGAATTGATAGATACTTGGCCAACATTCACAAATTCCAAATCAGCATATGTATTTTTTAAAATGTACAGTGTCAGCTCCATATGGAACTTTCAGAATCTCAGAAAACTCTTAGATTCCATTCTTCAGAAAATTCACATACTAATGAGCAAATTGAGATCCTCAAGTAAGAAACTCCAAGTAAAATCTTTTAATACTTTTTCAGACTTCTTTTTAAATATGAAGCTACAAAAATCAACAGCATGTTCTGTGTTCTCTAGAGATAAGAAAGAAGTTTGTGGACACTGTTAGCTCTTTATCTGGTTACTCCCCCTACTCCTCATGTAACTGCTCTAGTCTCTGAATTGATGTGGTGCCCTTTGATTTTTTTAAATTGAAGTATAGTTGATTTACAATACTATCTATGATACAAAACTATCACTATAGTGATAGTTTCAGGTATACAGCATAGTGATTCAGTGATTGTTTTCTGAATATATTCCATTATAGGTTATTATAAGATATTGAATATAATTTCCTGTGCTCTACAATAAATCCTTGTTGCTTATGTTTTATGTATAGTAGTTTGTATCTGTCCACTTCTGCTTTGTATGTAGATGCATTTGTACTATTTTTTAGATTTTACATATAAGTTATACCATGTGGTATGTCTTTCTCTGACTTACTTCACAAAGTAAAATATTCTCTAGGAACATCCATGTTGCTGCAAATGGCAATATTTCATTCTTTTTTATGGCTGAGTAATATTTCATTATATATATATATATATATATATATATATATACACACACACATACACATTATATATGTATACCACATACTCTTAAGCCAATCATCTGTAGATGGGCACTTGGCTTGTTTCCTTGTCTTGGCTATTGTAACTAGTGCTACTATGAACATTGGGGTGCATGTATCTTTTCAAATTAGAGTTTTCATCTTTTCCAGATATATGCGCAGGAGTGGGATTACTGACTTATATGGAAACTCTTTTTTTAGTTTTTTAAGGAATCTCCCTATTGTTCTCCATAGTGGCTGCACCAATTTACATTTACATTTCCACCAACAGTGTATGAGGGTTTCCTTTCCTTCACAATGCCTCCAGCACTTAATATTTGCAGACATTTGATGATGGCCATTCTGAGTGGTTTGAGGTGATATCTCACTGTGGTTTTGATTTACATTTCTCTAATAATTACTGATATTGGGCATCTCTCTATGTGTCGTTGGCCATCTGTATGCCTTCTTTGGGAAAATGTCTATTTAGATCTTCTGCCTATTTTTTGATTGCACTGTTTGTTTTATTTTTCACATTGAGGTCCACAATTTATCTGGAGTTAATTTTTGGTTATGGTGTAAAGTAGAGGTTAAGATTTCTTTTTCTTAAAGGAACGAAACTGAGTTATTCGTAGTGAGGTGGATGGACCTAGAGTCTTTCATACAGAGTGAAGTAAGTCAGAAAGAGAAAGACAAATACCGTATGCTAACACATATATATGGAATTTAAGAAAAAAAAACATGTCTTGAAGAACCTAGGGGTAAGACAGGAATAAAGACACAGACCTACTAGAGAATGGACTTCAGGATATGGGGAGGGGGAAGGGTAAGCTGTGACAAAGTGAGAGAGAGGCATGGACATATATACACTACCAAACGTAAAATAGATAGCTAGTGGGAAGCAGCCGCATAGCACAGGGAGATCAGCTCGGTGCTTTGTGACCACCTGGAGGGGTGGGATAGGGAGGGTGGGAGGGAGGGAGACGCAAGAGGGAAGAGATATGGGAACATATGTATATATGTGACTGATTCACTTTGTTATAAAGCAGAAACTGAGACACCATTGTAAAGCAATTATACTCCAATAAAGATGTAAAAAAAAAAAAAAAAAGAAGGAAATACATCAACATGATCATTTAAAATCAAATACTAACACAGGAGTGGGTTATGTGCAGCAAGTCTCCAGAGGCTTTATATTTTTATTACCTGGGTTGTAAGGACTCTAAGATGAAAAATAAAAATAATTTTCTCAAGCAATATCCAACATTTTTCTCTATTCATTAAAACAGTAACAACACATTTTTCTGCCAATGGTGCTGCTTAATTAATGTCTGATTCAGAAGTCTAGTAGACACTTTGGGATCAGTAGTTGTGTCTCAAAACAAGACTACAAGTCCCTTGTGCCTGTGCTACTGAAAACAGACAGTGGCAATAGGCATCTTTTCAGAAATAACTTGAAAGTTATCTTTAGCCAAAATGTTCCTAGTGGCATATATGTGGGAAATTTTATGGAGAAGTGTTGCTTACTGGATAAATTTTCAGAATTGTATTTACCTTAACTTTTAATAAAATGATCACTTTAACATTATTTTACATTAATGGCCCATTTCACATCGTTTTTTTTTTTCAATTCAAGATAAAATTTATCTTCTATTTAATTTTCTTCATTTTAGACTTTAACATTTTGACAACATCTTATCCCTTAATCAAAGGTTTCAAAATCTCTATCACAAATCACCTAAAGTCTTTGAATAGGTTATTACAGAAAATAATATGTGACTATACAAATCACTTTACGGTCATTATTTATCTCTTCCACAATTCCTTAATATGGAAGAGAAATAATTTCCTATTTTCACTGGTGATAACAATATTTTTGGCTATACTTCACATTTAAAATTTCTTTATTGACCAAAAGGAAGTTAAAACAATACAGAGCAGTTGAAATATGTTGACTTTTATAAGATAATGTTGCTATTCTTTATCTGTGATCATTGGGTGAAACCTTTTCTCCCAAAGTCATTTAATGACTTTTGTGACATCAAACATTCTTGACTACTGCCTTTGTAGAACTCACCTGTATTGCTAACGTTGCTTTGTATTTCCTGCTGTACATTTTGGGTTTAAAACCCACAACGATTAGAGTTCCTTCAGTGTCAAAAGGAAGAAGTTCTCCAACCTGAGGTTTTACAAAAAACTCAGGATCACTGCCAGGTAGGAAGTATGCCGTGAATGGCTCGGGATTTCTGGAACAAAAATATAATATCAACCTTTAAAATTGTATCATTACCCTGTTCTCTTTATGAGAACTTAATGGGTAGGGCTTGGTTTATATCCTGTTGCATAGGACTACAGTTAAACATTAATGCTGTTATGCAGCTGTGAGTCTGATACTTGTTACTTTATGGAATGCTTACAGAATAATAGTGAGGAGGCATTTTTTAAATTACCGAAAAGTGTCATTCTTTGCAGGGTGACAAAAATGGAATCTTAAAGATATTTTCAATCACATTTTATATTTATAGTGTACAAAGAATAAAATGCTGTCCCTATAATAACTGAATAACAAATGAAAATTCAATTATTTTTAAATAAATTAATATCTAAAATGCCTGACCACAGCAGCTATCATAAAGCCTTTGTTTTTACTATTATTCCAATGTGACATTTGCTCACTCTCCTTCAGTTTTCCACCTGCTAAGTAAGACATAAGTACTTTACAGGTTCATTAAAGATTCTTGGGCCTGAAGATGAGCTGCTATGATCTGAAGTGAACTGAGTGACATTTAAGATTCAAGTGACCATCTTGAAGTCAAGGTAGATTACATTTGAGATGAAGACTGTGAAAGAATTTGAGGAACTTCTTGGTAGAAGAAAGCAGGAGAGAGGCACAGTACATGGGAGGTTGTGAGGATTTTAAAATCCAAACTGACAGGGGAGATACAGGCAGAAGGTAAAGAACAGTTTCCTAGAAAAGATCCAACAGTGAAACATAGAAGAGCACATGGGAGATTCAGGTTGGGACTCACTGATCCTTTCAGTAAATGTGTATTGAGTATCATAGTAGGTGGTCTGAGAAAGTGGACTATGGATACAGATGGCTTAGACTGGAATCTTAGCTCTACCTGGGAGCATGACTTCAGGCAACTTGCTTAGTCTTTTTGAACCTCAGTTTTCATTCTGTTAAATTAATAATACCCATAAAGATTATTATCTTTCTTGGCACATGGAAAGTACCTGACAAGGACTAATTAATATTAATATAGTCATTATGATTGTTATCGTTTTAAAACATTTTATTACCAGTGCTAGGCAATGATGCATGATCCGATAAATAAGAGATGTATAAAACAGAATATCCAGAGGGGTGATGTCAGGAAGATGGCAGAATAGGAAGCCCCAGATCAGTTCCATGGAGACACTGATTCAAAAATATGCAGGCCAATTTCCATTGTGAGAAATTCTGAAACCAGTTAAGAGGCTTCTGCCCTCCAGGTGAGTGCAAAATCAGCTGCTCTGAAGCTATTAGGAAAATCTGTGGATGCAGTCACCACAAGCTCTCCCTCCTGAGCACAGTACCACAGGATTAGGAGGGAATTCTCAGGTCTCACTTCTCCCAGGTGAAGAAAAGAGAAGAGTGGACCAGACGTCCAACATCTGGATATTGGAGGTGTGGGGCTGCTGGGGGACTGGCTTCCGTCTTGCCTATCTTGAAGTATTGATGAGACCTGACACACTCCAGAAGCACGGTAGTTTCTGAGAACAAAAAAGAGCTGGGCAGGGTACTGGTTCTACAGAGGTCTCATGGTATGGCAGACAGAAACTGATATAGCTCAGAAGGCTCTCCATAAGTGCAGAAAAAGAAGAGAGGAACATGCATCCAAATTTCTGGCTTTTCAGTGGGCTGCTTAAGGTTCTGATTTCTGTCTTGCTTGTCTTATGGAACTGAGAGAACATGACAAACTCTAGATGCCTAGAGGCTGCTGAAAAAAAGATCTGGGCAGTGTGCTATTTCAGAGTACTCACACTACAGAAGACAGACACCAGAGGGAGCAAGAGATTACAAACTCCTGAGAAAATAGAAGCTGGCAAGCCCCTCTAATTAGTGATCTTCACACACAAGATCAGAAAGACATATTCACAGAAAAGATCTGAGAGGCCCCCAGAGTCTCTAGTTGCACTGCTTGGTGAAGATCTTTCCCTGTATAAAGCCAGTCTGTAAAGAATGGGAGAGGTAACTATTTTTTCAAATGTGTAGATACCAACACAAAGTTAAAAAGAAAATGAAGAAACAGAAAAAAATTACCCTGTTAAAGAAACAAAATAAGTCTCCAGAAACACACCATAAAGAAATGGAGGTACAGGAATTACTTGACAAATTATTCAAAATAACTGTCATGAAGATGTTCAACAATATCAGGAAAACAATGCATGAACAAAGTGAGAATTTCAACAAAGAGATAGAAAATATAAAAAAAGACCAAACAAATTTTGGAGCTGAGGAATGTAGCTGAAAAATTCACTGAAATGAAAAATTCACTAGAGGGTCAACAGATTTGATCAAGCAAAAGTAATCAGAGAATTTGAAGAAAAGTCATGTGAAATTATCCAGTCAGAGGAGCAAAAAGAAAAATAAATAAAATAGAGTGAAGAAAATCTAAGGGACTTACACAACAATATCAAGAGGACCAATATACACATTATGAGTCTCAAAAGGAAAAGAGAAAAATAGAGGCAGAAAGCTTATTTAAAGAAATAATGGCCAAAAACTTCCCAAATCTGGGGAAGGAAATGGACATCAGATTCATTAAGTTCAAAAGGCTCTAAAAAGGATGAAACCAAATAACTCCACAATGAGATGCATAATCAAAATGTCAACAAAGCCAGAAAGAGAATTTGGAAATAGCAAGAGAAAAATAACTTATCACATACAAGGGAATCCTTGTAAGACTCTCAGCAGATTTCTCAGCAGAAACCTTGTAAGCCTGAAATGAGAGGGATGATATATTTAAAGTGATAAAAAACAAACTGCTAAACAGAAACACTATAACCAGAAAAAACATCCTTCAAAAATGAAGTAGATACTTTCCCTGACAAAGAAAAGCTGAGGGAGCTAATCACCATTAGACCTGCCTTACAAGGCATGCTAAAGGGAGTCCTTCAAGTTGAAATGAAAAGATGCCAAACAGCCACACAAAAGCATTCGAAAGTATAAAGCTCACTGGTAAAGGTAAATATATAGAAAAATATACAAAACTCAATAGTGTAACAGTGGTACATAAATCACTTTTAATTGTGGCATAAAAGTTAAAAAACAAAAGTATAAAAATAACTATAATTATAAAATATATTAATGGATACACAATATAAAATATGTAATTTGTACATCACTAACAAAGTGTACAGATTTTTGTATGCAACTGAAGTCAAGTTATCAGCTTAAAATGGATTGTTAAACTTATGAGGTGTTTTATGTAAGCCCTATGGTAGCCACAAAGAAAACACCTACAGAAGATACCCAAAAGAAAATGAGAAAGGAATCAAAGCATGTCACTAGAAAAAAAATCAATACAACATAAAGGAAGACAGCAAGAGAAGAAAAGATGGACAAAAGAGCTATAAGACATACAGAAAACAACAAAATGACAATGCTAAGTCCTTCCCTATCAATAATTACTTTAAATATAAATCAAACTCCCCACTCAAAAGAGACAGTAGCTGATAGGATAAAAAACAAGATCCAAGTATATGCTGTCTATAAGAGACTAACTTTGGGTTTAAAAATACACATAAGCTGAAAGTTTTAAAGGGAAGAAAGATGGCAAATGGTAAACAAAAGAACATGGATGGCCTTACTTATATTAGGCAAAGCAGACTTAATAAAAAACTGTCAGAGAAGACAAAGAAGGACCTTATATCAGATCAACTTGACAGAATGATGTAACGATTATACATATTATAGCTATACATATGCCCCACAATAGAGTATCTAAATATATGTACCAAAGATTAACAGAAATGAAAGGAGAAATAGAAAGCAATAGAATAATAATAGGAGATTTCAAAATCCCATTTCCAATAATGGATAGAAAACCGAGAAAGAAGATCAATAAGAAAAAAGAAGACAGGAACAATGCTATAGACAAATGGTTCTAACAAATATACGCAGAGTATTCCACTCAACAGCAACAGCATTTACATTCCTCTCAGGGGCACATGGAACATTCTCAAGGACAGACTGTATGTTAGGTCACAAATCAAGTCTAAACAAATTTAAGAAGACTGAAATCCTACCAGTTGTCTTTTTCCACCACAGTGGAATGAAACTAGATATCAATAGCAGAAGGAAAATTGGAAATACACAAATATGTGGAAATTAAAAAATCAAATTTTAATTTTTAAAAAAACAATGAAATCTTGAACTACCAATGAACCAAAGAAGAAGTCAAAAAGATGTTAGAAAATATCTTGAGACAAACGAAAATGAAAACACAACATTGCTTGTGGAATGCAGCAAAAGTAGTACTAAGAGGGAAGTTTATAGTGATAAATGCCTACATTAAAAAAAAAAAAAAAAAAAGAAAGAAAGAACTCAAATAAACAACCTAACTCTATACCTCAAGAAACTAGAAAAAGAAGAAAAACTCAACCCAAAGTTAGCAGAAAGAAGGAAATAATAAAGAGTAGAGCAGAAATAAATCAAAGAGACAATAGAAAAAAATCAACTAAGAGTGAAACTAAGAGTTTGTTTTTTGAAAAGAACAAAATCAACAAAATTACCTAATTAAGAAAAAAAGAGAAGACAAATATATAAAATCATAAATGAAAAAGGACACATTACAATTGATGCCCCAGAAATAAAAATGATCATAAGAGACTGTTGTGAACAATTATATATCAAAAAATTGTATAACCTAGAAGAAATGAATAAATTCCCCCCAAAATGTAATCTACCGAGACAGAATCATGAATAAACAGAAAATCTGAACAGATCTATAAATATTAAGCACATTGAATCAGTAATCAAAATCCTCCCAACAAAGAAAAGCCCAGGAACAGATGGTGAATTCTACCAAATATTTAAAGAAGAATTAACATTAATCCATCTTAAACTCTTCCAAAATATTGAAAAGGAGGGAATACTTCCAAATACTTCCAAGTATAATTTATCCTGATGCCAAAGCCAGAAAGACACCACAAAAAAAGAAAACTACCAGCCAATATCCTTGATGAATATAGATGCAAAAAATCCTCAACAAATGCTATCAAATTGAATTCAATGGCACATTAATAGGATCATACACCATGTCCAAATAGGATTTAACCATAGGATGCAAGGAAGGTTCCACATAAGAAAATCAATTAATATGATAAACCACTTTAACAGAATGAAGGATAAAAAACACATGATCATCTCAGGACATGCAGAAAAAAATTTGACAAAATTCAACACCCTTTTATGATAAAAAAAAAACCTCAACAATCTAGGAATAGAAGAAAATTAGTTCAACATAATAGAGGCCCATATACAAAGTCCACAGCTAATATCATCCTCAATGTTGAAAAAACAAAAGCTTTTCCTCTGAGATCATTATCTCTGTTAGCAGATGACATGATTTTATTTGTAGAATGATTCCAGGAAAAACTGTTATAACTAATAAATGAATTCAGTAAAGTTGCAGGATACAAAATCAACATACAAAAATCAGTTGCATTACTATATACTAACAATGAACTATTTGAAAAAAGAAATGAAAAAAAATCCTATTTAAAATAGCATGAAAAAGAATACAGTTGACCCCTGAACAACACAAGTTTGAACTGCATAGGTCCACTTATACATGAATTTTTAAAAATACATATACTACAGTACTATACGATCTGTAATTGGTTCAAATCTGTTGGTGTGGAGTCACATATAGGGAAGGCTGACTGTTGACTGCTGGAAGGTCAGTACCCCTAACTCCCATATTGTTCAAGGGTCAACTGTACTTAGACATAGATTTAACCAAGAATTTTAAGATCTGTACATTGAAAACTAACAGACAAGGATGAAAGGAATTAGAGAAGACATAAATAAATGGAAAGATATCTCCATATTCATGGACAGGAAGAATCAATATCGTTAAAACGTCCATACTATCCAAAGCAATCTACAGATTCAATGCAATCCCCACCAAAATCCCAATGGCATTTTTTGAAGAAATAATAAAAAAAATTGTAAAATGCATATGCAATCTTAAAGGATTCTGAATGGCCAAAACAATCTTGAGAAATAAAAACAAAGCTAGAGGCCTCATACTTAGTAACTTCAAAATTTATTCCAGATCTGCAGTAATCAATATGGAATGATACAGGAATAAAGACAGACATATAGACCAATGGAACAGAACAGAGAGCCTGGGGATAAATGCACACATATACAGTCAGCTAATCTTCGACAAAGTTGCTGAAAATACACAATGGGGAAAGGATAGTCTCTTTAATAAATGGTGCTAGGAGAGTGGTATAACCATATACAAAAAAATAAAATTGGACCCCTATCACATACCACTAACAAAAATCAACTCAAAATGGATTAAAGATATAAACATAAGACCTAAACCCTGTATAAATCAAAAGTAAAAATTTCAGAGGAAAACAAGGGAAAAGATCCTTCACCTTAGTCTTAGAAATGAATTTTTGGATATAACATCAAAAACACTGGCAACAGAAGCAAAAATAAAGAAGTAGGACTATATCACACTAAAATTTTTCTGCACAGCAAAGGAAAAAAAATCACCCAATGAAAAGGCAACCTCTGGACTGGGAGAAAATATTTGCATACCATATATCTGATAGGGGGGTAATATCTAAAATACATAAGGAACTCATACAACTCAATAGCAAGAAAACTCACAAATAACCCTATTAAAAAATGGGCACAGGACCTCAATAGATATTTTTCTAAAGAAGACAGACAAATGGCCAACAAGTATATGAAAAGGTGCTCAACATCACTGATCATCAGAGAAATGCAAATTGAAACTACAGTGGGCCATCACCTCACACCTGTTCAAAGAGTCAAAAAATAAGTGCTGGCATGAATGTGGAAAAAAAGAAAACTACTGAACACTGTTGGTGGGATTTAAAATTGGAACAGCCATTGTGGAAAACTGTACGAAGTTTCCTCAAAAAGCTAAAGTTGAATTACCATATGATCCAACAATCCTACTTCTGGATTGTATATCTAAAGGAAATGAAATCAGTATCTCAAAGATATATCTGCATTCCCATGTTATTGTAGCATTAGTCACAAAAGCTAAGATATGGAAATAATCTAAGTGTCTGTCTACAGTTGAATGGATAAAGAAATCTGGTATATACACAGAATGGAATATTATTTAGCCATAAAAAAGAAGGAAGTCTTGGGACATTAGGGACAACATGGATGAACCTGGAGGGCATTATGCTAAGTGAAATAAGCCAGATGAGAAAAACAAATCAGCTGCTACTTTAACCCTGTCCTGTCTGGGGAGGGAACAGACGCCCTCAGGCAATCTCCATGCAGAAGAGGGGCCAAATTCAAAGCTGAACCCCAGGAGCTGTGCGAACGAGAAAGGGAAATTTCTACCAGCAGCCTCAGGAGCAGCGGATTAAATCTCCACAATCAACTTCATGTACCCTGCATCTGTGGAATACCTGAATAAACAATGAATCATCCCAAAATTGAGGTGGTGGACTTTGGGAGCAACTGTAGACTTGGTGTTTGCTTTCTGCATCTAATTTCTGTCTAGTCTTATGCTTATCTTAGTTTAGTACTTACAGTTTATTATCATTGGTAGATTTGTTTATTGATTCGGTTGTTCTCTTCCTTTTTTATATATATATATATATAGATATAGATATATAGGTTTATTTTCTCCTTTTTCTCTTTTTGTGAGTGTGTATGCGTAGGCTTCTGTGTGTCATTTTGTTTGCATTGCTTTGCTTTTACCATTTGTCCAATGGTTCTGTCTGTTGTTTATTGTTTGTTTTTTTTTTAGTATAGTTTTCAGCACTTGTTATCATTGGTGGATTTGTTTTTTGGTTTGGTTGATCTCTTCTTTCTTTCTTTTCCTTTTTTTTTATTACTTTGTAATTTTTAAATTTTTAATAATTAAAAAAATATTTTAATAACTTTACCTTTTTCTTTATTTCTTTCTGTCTCTTTTTCTCCCTTTTCTTCTGAGCCATGTGGCTGGCAGAGTGTTAGTGCTCTGGCCGGGTGTCAGGCCTGTGCCTCTGAGGTAGGAGACCCAAGTTCAGGACATTGGTCAACCAGAGATGTCCTAGCTCCATGTGATATCAAACGGTGAACGCTCTCCCAGAGATCTCCATCTCAACGCTAGACCCAGTTTCCCTCAACGACCAGCAAGCTACAGTGCTGGACACCCTATGCCAAACAACTAGCAAGACAGGAACACAAGCCCATCCATTAACAGAGAGGCTGCCTAAAATCATAATACGGTCACAGACACCCCAAAACACACCACCAGATGTGGTCCTGCCCACCAGAAAGACAAGATCCAGCCTCATCCACCAGAATACAGGCACCAGTTCCCTCCACCAGGAAGCCTACACAACCCACTGAACCACCCTTACCCACTGGGAGCAGACACCAAAAACAACGGGGACTATGAACAAGCTGGTGGTGAAAAGGAGACCCCACACACAGTAAGTTAATCAAAATGAGAAGACAGAGAAACATACAGCAGATAAAGTAGCAAGGCAAAAACCCACCAGACCTAACAAATGAAGAGGAAATAGGCAGTCTACCTGAAAAAGAATTCAGACTAATGATAGTAAAGATGATCCAAAATCTTGGAAATAGAATAGAGAAAATACAAGAAACGTTTAACAAGGACCTAGAAGAACTAAACAGCAAACAAACAATGATGAACAACACAATAAATGAAATTAAAAACTCTCTACAAGGAATTAATGGCAGAATAACTGAGGCAGAAGAATGGATAAGTGACCTGGAAGACAAAAGAGTGGTAATAACTACTGGACAGCAGAAAAAAGAAAAAATAATGAAAATAATTGAGGATAGTCTCACAGACCTCTGGGACAACATTAAACGCACCAACATTCCAATTATATGGGTCCCAAAACAAGAGAAAAAGAAAGGGACTGAGAAAATATTTGAAGAGATTATAGTTGAAAACTTCCCTAATATGGGAAAGGAAATAGTCAATTAAGTCCAGGAAGCACAGAGAGTCCCATACAGGATAAATCCAAGGAGAAACATTCCAAGACACATATTAATCAAACTATCAAAAATTAAACACAAAGAAAAAATATTAAAAGCAGTAAGGCATAAACAACAAAAAACATACAAGGGAATCCTCATAAGGTTAACAGCTGATCTTTCAGCAGTAATTCTGCAAAACAGAAGGGAGTGGCAAACATATTTAAAGTGATGAAAGGAAAAAACCTACATCCAAGGTTACTCTACCCAGCGTGGATCTCATTCAGATTCGATGGAAAAATTAAAACCTTTACAGACAAGCAAAAGCTAAAAGAATTCAGTACCACCAAACCAGCTTTACAACAAATGTTAAGGAACTTCCCTAAGCAGGATACACAAGAGAAGGAAAAGACCTACAGTAACAAATGCAAAAATATTAAGAAAATGGTAATAGTAACATACATATCGATAACTACCTTAAATGTAAATGGATTAAATGCTCCAACCAAAAGACACAGACTGGCTGAGTGGATACAAAAACAAGACCCGTATATATGCTGCCTACAAGAGAACCACTTTAGACCTAGGGACACATACAGACTGAAAATGAGGGAATGGAAAAAGACATTCCTTGCAAGTGGATATGAAAAGATAGCTGGTGTAGCAATTCTCATATCAGACAAAATTGACTTTAAAATAAACACTATTAGAAGAGACAAAGAAGGACACTACATAATGATCAAGGGATCAATCCAAGAAGAAGATATAACAATTGTAAATATTTATGCACCCAACACAGGAGTACCTCAATACATAAGGCAAATGATAACAGCCATAAAAGGGGAAATCGACAGAAACACAACCATAGTAGGGGACTTTAACACCCCACTTTCACCAATGGACAGATCATCCAAAATGAAAATAAATAAGGAGACACAAGCTTTAAATGACACATTAAACAAGATGGACTTAATTCATATTTACAGGACATTCCATGCAAAAACAACAGAATACACTTTCTTCTCAAGTGCTCATGGAACATTCTCCAGGATAGATCATATCTTGGGTCACAAATCAATCCTTAGTAAATTTAAGAAAATTGAAATCATACTAAGTATCTTTTTGGACCACAGTGCTATGAGACTAGATATTGTGGAGGCTAAACAATACATTACTAAGTTATCAAGAGATCACTGAAGAAATCAAAGAGGAAATCAAAAAATACCTAGAAGCAAATGACAATGAAAACACAATGACCCAACCCTATGGGATGCAGCCAAAGCACTTCTAAGAGGGAAGTTTATAGCAATACAATCCTACCTCAGGAAACAAGAAACATCTCAAATAAACAATCGAAACTTACACCTAAAGCAATCAGAGAAGGAAGAACAAAAAAACCCCAAAGTTAGTAGAAGGAAAGAAATCATAAAGATCAGATCAGAAATAAATGAAAAAGAAATGAAGGAAACAATAGTAAAGATCAATAGAACTAAAAGCTGGTTCTTTGAGAAGATACACACAATTGATAAACCATTAGCCAGACTCATCAGTAAAAAAAGGGAGAAGACTCAAATCAATAGAATTAGAAATGAAAAGGGAGAAGTAACAACTGACACTGCAGAGATAAAAAGGATCATGAGAGATTACGACAAGCAACTATATGCCAATAAAATGGACAACCTGGAAGAAATGGACACATTCTTAGAAAAGCACAACCTTCCAAGACTGAACCAGAAAGAAACAGAAAACATAAACAGACCAATCGCAAGCACTGAAATTGAGACTGTGATTAAAAATTTTCCAACAAACAAAAGCCCAGGAACAGATGGCTCCACAGGTGAATTCTGTCAAACATTTAGAGAAGAGCTAACATCTATCCTTTCCAAACTCTTCCAAAATATAGCAGAGGGAGGAACACGCCCAAACTCATTCTACAAGGCCACCATCACCCTGATACCAAAACCAGACAAAGATGTCACAAAGAAAGAAAACTACAGGCCAGTATCACTGATGAACATAGATGCAAAAATCCTCAACAAAATACTAGCAAACAGAATCCAACAGCACATTAAAAGGATCATACACCATGATCAAGTGAGGTTTATCCCAGGAATACAAGGATCCTTCAATATATGCAAATCAATCAACGTGATACACCATATTAACAAATTGAAGGATAAAGCCATATGGTTATCTCAATAGATGCAGAAAAAGTTTCCGACAAAATTCAACACCCATTTATGATAAAAACCTTCCAGAAAGTAGGCATAGAGAGAACTTACCTCAATATAATAAAGGCCATATATGACAAACCCACAGCCAACATCGTTCTCAATGGTGAAAAACTCAAATCATTTCCTCTAAGATCAGGAAAAAGACAAGGTTGTCTGCTCTCACCACTATTATTCAACATAGTTTTGGAAGTTTTAGCCACAGCAATCAGGGAAGAAAAAGAAATAAAAGGAATCCAAATCAGAAAAGAAGAAGTAAAGCTGTCACTGTTTGTAGATGACATGATACTATACATAGAGAATCCTAAAGATGCTACCAGAAAAC
The DNA here is from genome assembly GCF_003676395.1 of Aethalodelphis obliquidens. Lineage (NCBI taxonomy): Eukaryota > Metazoa > Chordata > Mammalia > Artiodactyla > Delphinidae > Aethalodelphis > Aethalodelphis obliquidens. Next base: position 357,267 of record NW_020838085.1, on the reverse strand, counting down.
TACTGGAGCTAATCAATGAATCTGGTACAGTAGCAGGATACAAAATTAATGCACAGAAATCTCTTGCTTTCCTATACACTAATGATGAAAAATCTGAAAGAGAAGTTAAGGAAACACTCCCATTTACCATTGCAGCAAAAAGAATGAAATACCTAGGAACATACCTACCTAAGGAGACAAAAGACCTGTATGCAGAAAATTATAAGACACTGATGAAAGAAATTAAAGACGGTGCAAACAGATGGAGAGATATACCATGTTGTTGGATTGGAAGAATCAACATTGTGGAAATGACTATACTACAGATTCAATGCAATCCCTATCAAATGACCAATGGCATTTTTCACAGAACTAGAACAAAAAAATTTCCCAATTTGTATGGAAACACAAAAGACTCCGAATAGCCAAAGAAATCTTGAGAAAGAAAAATGGAGTGGAAGGAATCAGGCTCCTTGTCTTCAGACTATACTACAAATCTACAGTAATCAAGACAATATTGTAGTGGCACCAAAACAGAGATATAGATCAATGGAACAGGATAGGAAGCCCAGAGATAAACCCACGCACATATGGTCACCTTATTTTTGATAAAGGAGGCAAGAATAGACAATGGAGGAAAGACAGCCTCTTCGATAAGTGGTGCTAGGAAAAGCTGGACAGCTACATGTAAAAGAATGAAATTAGAACACTCCCTAACACCATACACAAAAATAAACTCAAAATGGAGTAAAGTCCTAAATGTAAGGCCAGACACTATCAAACTCTTAGAGGAAAACATAGGCAGAACACTCTATGACATACATCACTGCAAGATCCTTTTTGACCCACTTCCTAGAGAAATGGAAATACAAATAAACAAATTTGACCTAATGAAACTTAAAAGCTTTTGCATAGCAAAGGAAACCATAAACAAGACGAAAAGACAACCCTCAGAATGGGAGAAATGATTTGCCAATTAAGCAACTGACAAAGGATTAATCTCCAAAATTTACAAGCAGCTCATGCAGCTCAATATCAAAAACAGAGACAACTGAATCCAAAAATGTGCAGAAAACCTCAATAGACATTTCTCCAAAGAAGATATACAGATTGCCAGCAAACACATGAAAGGATGCTCAACATCACTAGTCATTAGAGAAATGCAAATCAAAACTATAATGAGGTATCACCTCACACCAGTCAGAATGGCCATCATCAAAACATCTACAAACAATAAATGCTGGAGAGGGTGTGGAGAAAAAGGAACCCTCTTTCACTGTTGATCAGAATGTAAATTGATACAACCACTATGGAGAACAGTATGGAGGTTCCTTAAAAAACTAAAAATAGAACTACCATACGACCCAGCAATCCCGCTACTGGGCATATACCCTGAGAAAACCATAATTCAAAAAGAGTCATGTACAGGCTTCCCTGGTGGCACAGTGGTTGAGAGTCCGCCTGCCAATGCAGGGGACACGGGTTCGTGCCCCGGTCCGGGAAGATCCCACATGCCGCGGAGCGGCTGGGCCCGTGAGCCATGGCCGCTGAGCCTGCGCATCTGGAGCCTGTGCTCCGCAACGGGAGAGGATGCAACAGTGGGAGGCCCGCGTACTGCAAAAAAAAAAAGAAAAAAAAGAAAGAAAATAGGGGTGAAAGCAGGTTTACCTCAGTGGTTTCTTTGGTGCAAATATCAGACTGAAGACCAATGTTACCCTTTCAGCCTTGATATTATAAGATTTTTTAATGTAATATAAAGCCACGCAGGATTCCAAATTAGCCTTCACAGCTTCAGATTCAAATTGAATTTCATATTCAAATTCACGTTTTACAGGTATATCTAAGAAAATTAAGATTAAAATGCATTTTAATTCGATTAAATATGTATAGGTTGAAAATCAATTATGTCAGCATTAATCATGCACAAGTATTTAGAGGGAGGAAGATGGTATATGTTATTTAGCTTTGTGTTCATAATACCTATTGCATTACCAGATATATAATAGTACTCAGTATGCTTTTGTTAAAAGGTAAATAAATGAATGAACATAAAAAAGAAATACATGCACCCATCATCCTTAAATTCCACTATCTTAAATCCTTAAAATTCAGACTTATGAAACAAGAAATAGCCAAGTGGAAACTAAAAATCAATATTTACTATAAAATAAAAATAATGACATGCTCTCTATAAAAAATATATTAAAAGCCTATAGACTTGTAATTTATAAAGAACAATTTGAATTAAGTTCAAACAATATTAAAACTGCATCCCAGTCTATTAGGGCAGGATTTTCAAACACTGGTATATTTTATTTTTTGGCCACATTGCATGGCTTGCGGGATCTTAATTCCCGGACCAGGGATTGAACCTGTGCCCTCAGCAGTGAAAATGTGGAGTCCTAACTACTGGACCACCAGGGAATTCCCTGGTAAAGTTTAATACAAGAGAGAGTTCTTCATTAGTCTTGGGTTATTATAGACAATATGGTTAACTGTATTTTCTTACCCAGTAGGTTACCAGAGGAAAGTTAATTATAGCAGGGTTTTGTTAGGTACATGTGAAAAATATCTTAAATTCAAGACTGGCATGTAGAAGAGAAGCACAAGCATTTATTACATTTATGCTCCATGTCCATCTAAGGAGCCCAACTTGCAAATCAAGAAGTTTGTTGCACATAGATCATGGAAGAGAGCTCCAGAGAACCATGACTTGACCTGGTCCACAGCTGAGCTAATTTCTAAAGTCTGTCTCTAGTGTGTAAAGGTAAACGCGATCCTTGGATTCACAGAACTGACAGCCACCTCTAAGCAATCCTAACAGAAACCAGACCACCTTTCAGAAGTAACTGATTATAATTTCTGCCACAGAACTCTGAAAAATAGCTTGGCTGTAACAAGCCTGAGTCACATTTAATGATTACTCAGCAAACCTTATTAATGTAAAATAACTGACTGACCCACACCCTTACAAGATCTTTTTTTTTTTCCACGTGTAAAAATAAATCTCTGACCTCTTGAATTGCTAGTTCTCATCCTGTTGACAAAATCGGCAACTGTTGTTCCTATCAATAACCATTCTTTGTTGTAGCAAAATCAACATGTCTACTTTAATGTGTCTATTTGTTTTGGGGACAGGATATGGAAATGTATAGGAAGCAGCATTCCATACAGAGAAGCAGTATTTAAGAATTTTAGAGTGTTTAGTGGGAGATGAAATTTCCACTGCATTCAAATGACATATTTTTCAAAGTAAATACTGTATGTAGTTGAGATTTGCATCTGTTTCTGCTTAATTATTGAAGCCTTTATGGGAATGGCTGTGTTAGAATCAAGATAGGAAACGAGAAGCTAAATTTAGTTTCAGAAGCATTGAACCCCTTGTGGGGAATCGTCTCTATGGATGTCATAATTCCAATCATAAGAAAACCCACTGGTACAAAAAACAGAGATGATTATCTGCAAGGGACAGGGGGTGAGGCAACTAGGAATTTTTTTCAAACTACGCATAATTTTTTCAAACTACACATATCCCCCTTACCTGTAACTTGAATATGTTGATACTAGCACCTAAGGGAGAGGGACAGAATTGGGTTGTACAAAATCGTAAACTGACATTCTGTATCGTGTCTTAAAGCTATCATAATAGAGTCTCTGCATTTTACTTGAAAAGTCATATTATCAAGTTAAAAACATGCCTTTTGCTAAGTGGAAGAGAATCTGTATAGTACTTTTATGTGGACATGGTTGATAAGAGCTAAATCAGTGAGGCCAGTGTAAATTAATTATCATCTGATTGTTGTATAAAATTAATCACTCATGACAAACATAGCTCATAACTTTAAGAGAGTAATTGCACATTTCTAAAAAAATATCTAAATAAATGTAGCTGCTCTTAATACAGTTTGTAATTTCAAAGTTACAGGTCAACAGTTCTTGGGACTACTGTAACAAATACAGGAGGAAAATTCTGTCCTTAGCAGTCCCTTAAAAAGACACTTGATGATGGCCATTGTGACTGGTGTGAGACGATATCTCATTGTAGTTTTGATTTGCATTTCTCTAATAATTAATGATTTTGAGCATTCTTTCATGTGTTTCTTGGCAATCTGTATATCTTCTTTGGAGAAATGTCTATTTAGGTCTTCTGCCCATTTTTGGGTTGGGTTGTTTGTTTTTTTGTTATTGAGCTGCATGAGCTGCTTGTAAATCTTGGAGATTAATCCTTTGTCAGTTGCTTCATTTGCAAATATGTTCTCCCATTCTGAGGGTTGTCTTTTGGTCTTGTTTATGGTTTCCTTTGCTGTGCAAAAGCTTTGAAGTTTCATTAGGTCCCATTTGTTTATTTTTGTTTTTATTTCCATTTCTCTAGGAGGTGGGTCAAAAAGGATCTTGCTGTCAAAAAATCTAGAAACAATAAATGCTGGAGAGGGTGTGGAGAAAAGGGAACACTCTTGCACTGCTGGTGGGAATGTGAATTGGTACAGCCACTATGGAGAACAATATGGAGGTTCCTTAAAAAACTAAAAATAGAACTACCATACGACCCAGCAATCCCACTACTGGGCATATACCCTGAGAAAACCATAATTCAAAAAGAGTCATGTACCAAAAGGTTCATTGCAGCTCTATTTACAATAGCCAGGAGATGGAAGCAACCTAAGTGTCCATCATCGGATGAATGGATAAAGAAGATGTGGCACATATATGCAATGGAATATTACTCAGCCATAAAAAGAAACTAAATTGAGTTATTTGTGGTGAGGTGGATGGACCTAGAGTCTGTCATACAGAGTGAAGTAAGTCAGAAAGAGAAAGACAAATACCGTATGCTAACACATATATATGGAATCTAAGAAAAAAAAAATGTCACGAAGAACCTAGGGGTAAGACGGGAATAAAGACACAGACCTACTAGAGAATGGACTTGAGAATATGGGGAGGGGGAAGGGTAAGCTGTGACAAAGTGAGAGAGTGGCATGGACATATATACACTACCAAACATAAAATAGATAGCTAGTGGGAAGCAGCCGCATAGCACAGGGAGATCAGCTCGGTGCTTTGTGACCACCTAGAGGGGTGGGATAGGGAGGGTGGGAGGGAGGGAGACACAAGAGGGAAGAGATATGGGAACATATGTATATGTATAACTGATTCACTTTGTTATAAAGCAGAAACTAACACACAATTGTAAAGCAATTATACTCCAATAAAGATGTTAAAAAAAAAAGACTTGAACTCATGAAATTAATAGGATAAATATATATTTAATTTCAATTGTGTTTTAACAGGTACTGAAATATTTACTAAACTTTTTTTTTTTTTGTATTTTACAATATATAATGGTTATCACAGGCTTGTCTAAAAGCACTTCCCATTTTCAATGGTCTCCCATTCTCTGAAGATTTTCATAAACTGCTCACTAAGACCTGTAGAATTTGCCCCAGTAAAACTTCCTAGCTACCGTTAAATTCATGAATATGAGGCAGATAATTTTGTTTCCACAGCCAACATCTAAACAGACTTTAAAAACATTTTTCTTATCATTTATATTTTCATTTCTTTATTCATTCAATGAATAATAATTGAAAGCTTTCCTTGAAATGACAAATAAGGTTCTTGTCCTCATGGAGCTTTATGATTGGGAGGGAAAAACTGCCAATAAACTACCAATTATATCACTAGTTTTTAAATGACTACTGTGATAACGGCTACTATGGAGAAGCAGAAGAGACTATGAGAGCAAAGGTCCTGGGAACTTGACTTCTAAGGTCCTGAGGAGGTGACCAGTACACCAAAGTTGAAAGGCGATAAGGGTTTCCTGGATGTAGAGAGAAAGTAAATGCCTCCTAGGCATCAGAGCAGCATGGGGAATTTTTCCATGGTGGAAACCACCTTGGCTCATTTGAGAAAGAACTTAAGCAGGTGGAGCAAAAGGGAGTAGGAAGAACTTGTCAAGAGATGAAATGGGCAAAATAGGCAAGACCATGCAGAGTACAGTGACGATTTGGGACTTCTAAGAATAACAAGAGCCTACTGAATGTTTTAAGTATGGAAGTGATGTGATCGTTGAATGGTAAATTGAGCAAAAGGGGATTAGGAGAGAAGGTAATGAAGTTTCTGCAGTAGTTCAGGCCATGTGGTGACTTTCACAAGGGTGAGAGGAAGATGTAGATTAAGCTCAAGCAATGCCCTGTGATGTGTGAAGTGGCAGCTACATGAGCAGTCCTGACTGGTAACTAGAATCATGAGCTTATCACTTCAGTACTGTATTCATACCCTTAACATATTGATACATACAAAATATTTAATCAAACAGGTTTCAGAGAATTGTAGAATATGAGATATCTATATCTTTCTATCTATCTATTGATCATTTACTGTCTCATAAAATAATGATGGTAATAATCATTTGGGTATGACAGCAAGGTCATTATATTGAATAAGAGGGGTATGTCTCCATCCAGATATTATGCCTGCATAATTATCATTCAATCTAATGCTTGTATCATCATGCCCATAAATCATGCAATGGGCACTATGTTGGCCAAGGGTGCCTATTACTTGGGTGAATTTTCTCAGGGCAATGACTGCATTTTATTCAATGTGGAAGAATATTAGTAATTTTTAAAAAGAGAACGCTTGATTAAATATGATAAATAATCAAAAAGTACTGAATTTTAACCAATTTATTTGCAAAATGTACTTTGAAATTATGTATTTTATACCATATATATTTTAATCTGTAAGAAATACGTTTCATAGTAAACCGAACCAAAATGTCTCAATTATAGAGAAATGAATATCAAAGTATAAAGGACAATATTATTCATGCTCCTTCCCTAAATTTCTATAGTTGTCTCTTCGTTAATAACAGGCATCTACATTTGTTTGAAAGAACATAGTAATCATACAAGGAATGAATGGAGTACTGAAGACAAATCTGAAATAGGATGACGACAACAAGGTATTCAAAGAAAAGAGAGGATACTGGATAAACTACCTAAAGCTATTTTCTTTGAACAGATAATGAAGAATGTGCCGTCTGCAAATTCTTATTATTTTTTTACAAAATTGTGTACCTTTTTGAAGGGGTATTTCATTTACATGCTTTACTGCACTTTCATAAGGTCATTTAATAGACCAAACATTTTGATTAACTTAAAATAACTGCATGGTCCTTTAATACAACTGCAAGCACTACAAAATGAAAATTAAAGGAAGAAAGTGGCCACATAGCTGATGCTCTTCTTACATGTTTCATTTTAAACAAGAAACCAGAAATAAAAGATAAAGGAACTTCTTGTAACATAAATATTTTATCTAACCTTTTAGCAATGAGCACCCAATTTCAGACTCTAAGATTTAGGTACCACATTTTCGTACTTTCTTTTTTGATAGAATATTCTTTTGTGTATTAATGACAAAACCCACTGAATGACATTGAAAGAATCATGTTTCCATCTCAACATGTCATTTGTCAGTGACTGAAGACAGGCCCTCTAGTTACATCACTGTCAGAGAATGCCCAAACAGAGCTTTAAATGATAATAATGGTAATATCTAACACTTCTGAGACACTTACTGAGAATCAGGCACTTTTAAGGATTCTATGTATTTGCACTTAATCTTAAAAAAATATCCTATGAAATAGATACCATTACTATCTCCATACTACAATTGAAGAAACAAAGTTTATAGACAACTAAAGTAATTTTGTCAAGGCCCTACAGAGACTAAATGGAAGAACCCAAGCTGTCTGTGTTCAGGTGTCACAACCTAGGATACCAGGCCTGTCAAGTGGCACAACTGCTGAGAAGACGCCATCAGCAGCTGCATCTGGAAATGTGCAGGCCACCACCTGCGCAAGCAGGTGTGATGGCCCTCAGGGCAGAGGCCTGGGTCACTCAAACATTTAGATCCTGATCAGAGGAAGAGGAGCCAACAACAGAGATGGAGAAGGGAGAGATAAATAAAGCTAGTCATGACAGCCAAGAACAGAAATTTCTTTAACTGGGTCAACTGGTAAATGCTGCCGACGCGTAAGCTCAGAACACAAATCTGACCACTGGATTAGGCATATTGGATAAGGTTGACAATCTTGTCAGGGGTACTCTCATTAGAGTAGTTACGACAGAAGGCTTAATGGAGTGAGTGGAGTAGAGAAAGCAAAATGAAGAGAAGCAGAGGAAAGGATCAAGTCTAGAGGCCAATATGGGGTCATGGGAGGACCAATGACGAGCTTCTCAGGAGCTGTTTGTGATCACAGACCAAACCCAACATGGTGTTTACACTCAACACGTAAACAACATGCAACAAGATGACTGGCCTGGGGGGTGAAATGGCGACCAGTGTGACACATAAATCAGCAAATCAGGCACAAAAAAAGACAACAGATTAATCAAAGAAAAACAGCCTCAAGCTACTGAACACTGGGAAATAACAGGAAGAGGCATGAATCTGTTATGCAGTTCAATGGCAAAACTACTCTCACAGAAAAAGTCCCATAGAGAGAGCGTCACCGAACTAATCTCCAGAGAGGCACAAAGAAGGCACGGACTAGGAGTTACTTAGGAAGAATAAACACAACTATAGGGGAAATTCTGTCCACACGGTATAATTTGTAGTCTTATAGAAGTGACATTTCAAAATACAGTCTAAAAATACAAGTATTATAATATCCCAGTAGGGCAACACCAATTGATTTAAATAGTACAGGTGCATAAATCCAACATATTGGATAGATGTTTTTTGAATTCCTTCACAACAGTTTGTGTCTTGTTAAATTTTGACATCTCTGGGACTCAGCATAATACCTGGGAGCAAAGATGCTCCCTAGATTGTTGCTGAATAAAAAAGATATGAAAGCGATCAATCTTCATTAACTCAATGGTGTGTGTGAGGAGTCAGGGTGGAAAGAGAACAGAGAGGTCCTGGTATTTTCATTTAATGAGGTTTGATAGTTTTATTGGACTCTCAGGGAAAGAAGATGATGAAGATAAAGGGAAATAATGGGAAGGCAGTGGTGGGGATCCTTATTTCCTATTGATCATGTTTACATAGAGAGGCTTATTCACTCACTAGAAGGGAAAGTTATGGGAGGAAAAAAAATCTCAGCATCAATCTGCCTCCTCCATCATGATCTGCCATCCAAGGAAAAGCAACATATCTGATCCGTGAATTTGGGTGAAGAAATGAAGCATGAGCAGATGAGCAGACCCTTTTTTTTCTTTCCCGATGTCCTGAATCCAGGATGTACACTTTCTCTTTCTTCTTCATGTGTTGGTTGTTTATTCCTATAGGGAGTCTACAACTGGCTAGGCTGGGGTTAATGCACTTGATTTTGGTGGAAGGTATTAATAAGCCCAAACAAATCCAAAGTCATTTTCCAGTTCACCTTTATATAAAGGTACCTTTTGATCTCCATCTGCTTTATTTCTACATCTATTTCTCAGATGCTCATAAATTCGGATGAGGGAATACAGGGTGTAATTAATGATCACACCTAAAAAAGCCCCATCAAAGTTCAAGCCACAGAGTGAAGTGCTCTAATTTCCACCATAAGGGATTTAAGAGACTACAGGAAGTACAAAATGGCTTAAACAACATGATTCTTTTGAATTCTATATAATGTGTTGAGTAAACTATAATTAAATGACACACGTAGGTGAAAACAGCTGGTTTGCCTTTGCATAAAGTCTAAAATAGTATTCAGACTTGTGACCAGACTTGTCCCTCCATAAAGAAATAGGTGAGAAGGAAAGGGCGAGCAGGGAGAATTACAGAGTGCATGTAAGTTGGTTACATCTTTGGAATAACAGCAGTGAAAGGAATCCAGTTATTACCAGATGCTTTTAAGGAACTCAGAAAAGAGAGAGGTCAACTGATTTATTAAATATTCAGAGAAAAGACACTAAGACAGAGAAAAACATTAAAGTTGAGAGGGGACTGAACAAACGTACTTCTGTATAGCAAGACATGCTTCAGAATAGAAATAAACGTTCACCAATTAAAATGTCTTTTGCCAAAAAATAGATAGCTTCTCGCGTTCGGTGGTACTGAGCAGAGAAAAAGCTATTTTAGAGAGAATGATGGGAAGAGATAAGCCTGCAAGCCTTCCAAATAGTAATTTTCAATAGTAAGCATTACTTTTCATCATGAAAAGTAATGAAGCAGTAAAATATGAACCATATCAAAAGGTGTATTTTCAAGAGCTATTTGAGAGAGACTGTTTTCCTAACATGCCTTTCAAACCTCTCAAAATGATGTTGGCAGCTTCCTTATAGACCCTGCTTATCTAGGAGGAAGCGGATTTTTTTCAGGTAATAAGATTTAATCAATTTCTATTATCAGAATTATAATTTCTTTAGCTTGCAACCTGACAAGAGTACAATTTAAGCAATTTAAAGTAGCAAGAACATAGTAAGATGAGTCCTGGATACAAGCATTTCTTTACCTTCCTTTCCACTTCATGTCATAGAAGCATCAACATTTTCCCTTCAACAGGATAGATTTCAAATAAAAATCAAGGCTTGAACACTAAACTACTAATATTCACTGAAGCGGACTTCCCTGGTAGTGCAGTGGTTAAGAATCCACCTTCCAATGCAGGAGACATGGGTTCGAGTCCTGGTCCGGGAAGATCCCACATGCCGCAGAACACCTAAGCCTGTGCGTCCCAACTACTAAGCCTGTGCCCTAGAGCCCGTGAGCCACGACTACTGAGCCAGCAAACCACAACTACTGAAGCCCACGCACCTAGAGCTCGTGCTCTGCAACAAGAGAAACCACCGCAGTGAGAAGCCTGTGCACCACAACAAAGAGTTGCCTCCGCTCGCCACAACTAGAGAAAGCCCGCGTACAGCAACAAAGACCCAATGCAGACATAAATAAATAAATACATTTATTTATTTTAAAAAAAGAATAAAGAACCCCCCCTTAAAAAAATTCACTGAAGCATAGTAGGATGACACACAAAACAATGGTTTCACTTCAGAAAGAAACTGGACATTCACTGGGGTACAATTATTATAGGTTGGCTGCTTACTAAAATTATTTTCTATTTTAATAAGAAAGCACTTACATTTATTTATCACTGGAAATTGGAAGTTGTATTACACATCTGAATTCTGAGGTTAATCTACACTAATATTCTTATCCCTGGTATGTATAAACAATCAGAATTGTCTTTGAGTATTGTCTATCAGTTGAAGCAAAGAAAGCCAACAGAATTTCATTTAATTAAAGATTACATTTCCTACATTTGTCTAATGTCACTACATGATTCACTAAGGTAAAATCTATATCCAATTTATAATAACTTTTTTGAGATAAATGGAAATGCTTTGTATCAGTCTGATTCCATTATTAATGGATAGTTCTTTGAAATAGAGAATAACTGAAAAGGCACTGAAATGGAAAATTTCCCTCTCCTGATATAAATTTATTTCACTTTTTATAAATTTAAGCAGTTCGTGATTACACTGGCATTTTGCAATGACAAAACTAAAATTCAACCAAAGGGAAAAAATAAGTTAATATAATTAAGAATTAAATATCTCATTGTGCAACCTAGTAACTGCATTACTATCTCCAACTCTCACATACTTCATACTATCTATAACTAGCCAGTAAATAAAAAGAACACAGTTAGGGTGAACTAATATTTTTGGAATTCCAAAGACCTTTTGAAATACATTGGATACATATAACATAGATACTCATTTCATAATTCCATCTCCAGCTTTTCAAATATTGCCTTGCAAATTTTATAGTGAAAGTGTGTAGGGGAGATTATTCTGACATTTTTGTAATTCATTTAAGAAATATTTATTATTTCTAGTTCCTCTTCTACATTTACTCTCAGAATGTTTATTTGCAAATAATAGAACCCCAGTTTGAATAATCTTTTTTGGAAGACACCAAGGGTTTCATGAAGCAAATGGAAGTGTTGATTAAGTGTGATGGAGCCATGTGTATAAGTCAATGAGCAGGCAGAGAAAGGAGACCTGCAAAGAGAGGAGAAAGCAGGCCTGCATAGAAAAGCAGAGAAATAAATATTCCCTAGCTCTACATATTACAGCTTCAGCAAATAAAGATAAACAGGCTAGAATGACAGTAGGGAACAAATGGTGAATGTAATTCAAGATTATTTTATATAGATTGAATCACGTCAAAAACATTTTAGTAGGGCTTCCCTGGTGGCGCAGTGGTTGAGAGTCCGCCTGCCGATGCAGGGGACACGGGTTCGTGCCCCGGTCCGGGAAGATCCCACATGCCGCGGAGCGGCTGGGCCCGTGAGCCTTGGCCGCTGAGCCTGCGCGTCGGAGCCTGTGCTCCGCGACAGGAGAGGCCACAACAGTGAGAGGCCCGCATACCACAAAAAAAAAAAAAAAAAAAAAAATAGTCAGGCCTGGATTCATGCATTATCCCTTCCACTGCTGCATTGTAGGACCCTGGATAAGTCACTAAACTTCTTTTACTTAGATTTCCTCACTTGTAAAATAAAAATACAGGGATACTATGTGCTTCATAGGGTTTCTTTGATGATAAGTTCTATAATAATACAATAAATACAAAACATAAAACACTTAGCACTGTTCTTGGAAGACTAAGCGCTTAATAAATAAACTGGCATGGATATCAGAAAGGTTCTAATCTGGGTTTGGGGTATGGTAGAAGGCACAGACAGAGTGACAATACTTTATATCAGATAGGTGGCTGAGAGAACTGGAGAATGGAGGGTGGTGCTTGGTTCACAGCAACAGCGGCTGTGCAGAGCCAGCCAGTTAAACCTGGATCCTCATCTCAGTAGGCGATTTGAGATGTTGACCAGAAACTGACTGGAACTCTATCCTACAGAGTGGGGAGACCAGTCTGATGGTAGGAGAGGGATAGGGGTATGTGTGAATTTCCATGCCCAGAAAACACTTGATGTATAATAGGTCCTCATTAAGTACTTTCGGATGGACTGATGATAGATTTTAACAGTTCACAGCAAATAAAATATGGCAGAGATTGCTAATTGTCTCCCCAATATTTACTTTCTCTCTTTTCCTCTTTTTTCATAATAGAATGTCCCCCAGTTTTATCTGGGTCTGTCAAGAGGCATTTCCCAGCCTCAAGTGCAGCTAGGTGTGCCCATATGACTGAGGTCTCACCAGTGGGATAGAAGTAGAAATCACATATGCGTCTTCAGGTCATGGCTTTAAAGGGAACCAGCTTGCTCTTCACTGTGGACATGACTGTAGAACTGATCATGCAGAGGAGGACAACTTAGTGGATGGTGGAGCAACAAGAGAAAAGGAACCTGAATCCCTGATAATCTTGAGGGGCAGAGGCACTGTACTGCCTAAACCATGCACAAGTCCAGGCTTACATGTGAAAGAGAAATACGCCTGTCTTGTTTGTCACTGTTAATTGGTCTTAGTTAAAATAACTGGTTAAATTCCTAACATGTTTCCATCACTCAAGTATGGCCGGAAGTATGAGAGGGTATATATCAAGTTTATTATATCCTAACACCATCTGAGCGGGGCTGAATTGAGTTGAGGGGCTGCTTTCCATATTACTTCAGGAATTTCTTGAACCATTTAAAATGAGCATTTATAACTTAGTAGAAATAGCTGCTATTATAAAATATTAAAAACTATTTTACTATCTCTTGTATATCCTCTCTATACTCTTGTATACTCTCTCTCTCTTCAGTTATACCTCATTTACATTCTCTTATCACTGAAATAATTAGATTAGACACAGAGATGATAGTAGTGAGATTAAAGTAAAAAACTATACATATAAATGAGAAAACTAGAGAAGATATTTTGTTTCTGCAAGGAATTTCATACTTAATTTTGTGGTTAATTTGCTTTTTAAATAATACATAAACATAGATTTCTCCCCTTGATTCTAATAAAACACTGCTATGGAAATTTCCCTTTCAGTGTGAATAGGAGCATTCTACTTTAGTTCATCTGGGAAATAGCTGAAAAATAAAGTTTGCATCATTGAGATTTGATTTTGCCAGACCATAATATTAACTTTTTGAAAAGTCTTATTTAAGGTTCTAAATGTCAGAGGGGTAGTTGTACAAAATATATGTCAATTTATTGATTTATGTCAATTTTTATTGACATAAATTTTATCTAATTTATGTCAATTTTTCTATTTCTTTAAATAAGAAACATTTTATTCAAGGTTCTGCTTCCAAGTTTAAAGCTGAAGCCATGGCTTCAATCTTATTCCTTAAATCAGAAAAAGAGAGTAAAGGAAGAAATTAAAGTTGAAGGAAAATGAAAATTACAGTTACTGTAACTTTTTCTTTCCTCACTGATGACAAAATCACAACCTATTTTTATAAATCCACTGATAACCATAATTATTGTCGCTTTGGAGAAAACTACTATGTGAAGAGAACAAACATAAGCGAACACTCATTGGACACTATTTTAATGATATTGTATGTGAAAAATAAATGGGAATGGATTTTCATGCAACTGAGTAATCAGCAACCTGAAATTTAAGGAAAATTGAGTTTTTATTTATTATAATTTTTTATACCCATGACTGTGGTTCTCTTACCTTTGATATCTTCATAAGAATCATATGATTTTCTTTTTGGAATCACTACAAAGTTTGTCAGATCTAAGATAGGATTTTGTCCCCAAAAATCTCCATCCAATGTGACTTCCACCTCCTCTTCTACCCACTTCCTGGACTGACATTTTATGACAACTACAGGAGAGAAATACTTTCAGTTAATTTGACTATTGGGTTATATGATTGGTCTTGAGATAGAAAAAATGAATTATGTTATGAAAAATAAAAGTTCCTTTGGCATACTTTGACACGTCATTGCATCTGGTATTAACACACATACACTCATCCAGTATCAACATACATTGACATTTTGGAAGCAACATGAATATTAAATAATATTTAAAAATAGCATGACAAGAGATAAATCTAGAAGATACACACCAAAGTATAGAAGATTACATTAGGATGTAGAAATGTGATTCAGGGACTGGATTTTTCAGCTAGCTGTATACTCATTGTGGTAAATACCAAACTTTACTTATATAAAAATACTACAGCAAATACCTTCAAATAATTAAAAAAATAAGTTTATTTTATAATAACACTTATAAAATATATTTTATTAAAGTATCTCCTAAACCAAAAATATTAGTTTATTTACATGCACCTTAAAATTCACTTAAATTAAGTAAAATATTTTGATTTCCATTTGTGAATTGCTTTTAAATTTACAAAATACACTATTTAGTAATTAAAAATTGTAACGAATTATTTAAAGTTAATATTAAAATGTTATTACATATTAATTTAGCATACAGCACTAAAACATTAAATATATAACTTTACATATTTCTATATATATATAATTCCAACATTTTCCTATATAAAGTGCAGAAGTTGTTAATGATCTTGTGAGCAACCAAAATATTATGTCTATATCAACTACTAATTATATAAAGGAATATTAATATATTGGCATTAGCTGTATAATATTATGGGGCCATGTATGCTAGAGTTCATATTTAAGAATATTATTTCTCCAAAATATATTAACTGTTATATTTTTATCAGTTCAGATGCACATAGGACATAAATTGAATATGAGATAAAAAGGGAGTCATAATACTAAAAAAGCTTTGAAATGGATTACACTATGCTTTCGTGGCATCAATAATATTGATAATATGTTCATCTGAACAGCAAGATTGGATAATGTCCTCAGATTTATGTGTTTTCACAGTATAGACCACATTTATAGTAAAGAAATGTTTAAAATAAATTTATTTTAATTCTTAAATTTACAGGTTAATACTGAACATTTTGGACTTAGAATATGTGAAATGTACAACAAGGGTACAAAGTTAGATGTAAATTAAGTGGGTTGAAATGGCTGAGGAAAATGTACAAGCTTTTCTGGTTATCATTAGCTTCAGTCCTAAAGCATTAAATTGGAAATTAGTGTGATCAAAGTTACAATTAGTATCATGTCATTGGTCTTGTCCTGTAAGTCCTTAGGAAATTACTGCCCTAGCAATGCCAGGATTACTAAACCACAATGGATTCACATTCCATTGTCTTTACACTGTGATAGGGAGTACAGTCCTTTTCTAATTATCTACCCCCAAAGGACAGGAGAAAAAGTGGTTCACAGAGCAACAAAAGTACCCTGGGCTTGAGAATAACCTGGGTTATAGATACATAGAAAAAAAAAGAAACAACAAACATTGATGGTGACACAGTTGAGCAGGGAAAGCAATGGGTTATTTCTGATGTGCTCTTAAGAATGAAGAATGGACTGTACTGAAAGTAAATAATATTTACGTATAAAATCATACCCATCTGTTTCTCAAGGGCATTTGTAGAGAAAAAGAATTACTAGAATAGGTTTTAGACTTTTGGTAAAATGATTTAATAACTAGTACACAGTCTGTTCAGAACACAGATGTTACTACTTGGTTGTGCTAATGTAACACAGGCTATTTACAGAACTCACATTTACTTTAAAAATCTAATAATTATGAAAAGAAGTGACTTGATAGAAAATTTCTATGTTTCTGGAGCATATTTAACCTTTGAAGAAAACTGTGCAAGAAATTTGTATTTTCTCATAGGTTTTATTTTAGACTTTAAAAAATCTGCTTTAAGTCTTTAATCTGGGAAAAAAACAAGCAGTGTCTGGGGTAGACATGAGCAACACTGCTGTTAGAATCCCAACAGAGTAATGTCTAGGCTGTATTACATCACTTTGATCAGAAGACTATTATAAATTTTAAACTGTTCAGCTCTTTGGAAAGTATAAAAACAACTATGTTTTGAAGGAAATAAAAAAAAAGCATTTTGACATGTTTTTGAAGCATTCTGAAGATAATTTAGTATATATGAAATATTTATGTGTTGATAATTTTTTGTTGTTGATAATTTTTTAACTCAAGAGTAAAAATATTTCAAGTAAAACAAATGACATTTATTGTCAAAGGTACTGTTAGTTATGTGGATTTTCACTCCAGTTAAAATCAAACTACACAAGGAAATATATAATCTTGGCCTTCCTTTATAACCAGTGTCTCTGGGGAAATGCTGTTATTCACAAGCAAAACTGACTATTTTCTCTTCTAAGTGTGGTGACATAATTTGTATCAGTAAAGACTAGCTCTTTTTCACTAGCAAAGATTGGTATTGGAGGGAGAAGAAAAATTCAAAATTTCAAGACTTCTTTTAGCTTATCTGTGTTGCTCAAGGTGGAGATCAAAAATAGATATCCCTTTGCTGTGCAATTCAGTGATTCTTAGTTATGAAAAACTATGCCTAGAGCCTGGTAAGAGGCTGGGATACTAAATTTCACCTTATGGTTATCTAAGAGGAGTTGTGATTCTTACGCTGACCCTGGGAACAAAACGGGAAAATAAAAGTATGCAGAAGAAGTGAGAAGAGTGTTGGGGAAAGAGAACATACAGAAACTTGAGAGAAGCCTGGAGTATGTGGAGAAAAAAAAGGGTCATTGAGGGAAAAAAAGGCATTATAAGAGTAGGGATTTTACGTTGCATGTGTGGTGGCCAAGCCCACCTCCCTAAAATCTGTAGTACATTCTGACTGGTTTTTGGAGAACACCATAAAAGTTTTGTATCTGGGACAACTAATAGAGGAATCATTGCCCCCATGAGTTACACAGAAGCTAGAATATGGTGATTAAATGTGATCCAAGAACCCCAGTACCCAGGAATCTTACAGATCTAGCACAGGGCTCTGAGCATATCAAAGAATATGAAATAAAGGGGTCTGAATTTAATGTTATTTCAATCTTAGTTGATTTGTAGGTTTTACCAACAAGGAAGACAACAGGAAATGGTATGGTTTTGTGGAAAGATCATTGGACTTATTGTTAAGAGACAAGATTCAGTCCTAGCATTTCCACCAATAGGGCTAGGTCACTTTACAACCTACTTTCTCTGGACCTGGATTTTCTTACTTGTACAAAGAAGAGATGGGATTAGAAGGCCTCTAAGATACCTAAAATCCTGGTGTTCTCTGACTCTAAGATATACCTACCTTGGGGGAATTTAGGATGTGGTACCTGTGGGAATCCAAGAATAGGGTATATCCAGCATATTCCTGGGATTTCTTCACTGTCTATCCCCAAAGCTCTAATTAGAAATTAAATTATTAAGAGTGAACAAAAGCATAAACACTTTCAATATTAGCATGAAATGACATATTTTTTAGTAACCTAATGGTGTTTTAGCAAAGCTTGTGAATTTAAACTTTGGCAGAGAAAAACTAAGTACGAAATACAAAACATTTTCTGCAAATGTTGATTTTATAACCATTTCAAACCAAACCCTGGTAAACTGTCACAAAGAAAAATGTAATACAACCATTGTAAGATGCAAGTTAAAACTGAAGAACTTTTTTCTCTACATTCAAAGGTTAGTACAGCAGTTGGCCCTCCATATCTGTGGGTTCCGAATCCACAGATTCAACCAACTGTGAAATTAAAATATTAAAAAAAAAAAAAAAGAAATTCCAGAAAGTTCCAAAAAGCAAAACTTGTATTTACATAGCATTTACATTATATTAGGAATTATAAGTAATGTAGAGGTGATTTAAAGTATATGGGAGGATGTGCATAGGTTATATGCAAATACTATGCCATTTTATATAATGGACTTGAGCAACCATGGATATTGGTATCTGCAGGGGTCCTGGAATCGATACCCCATGGATTCTGAGGGATGACTGTATTGGTATTTACTGATGTGACTAAACTGATTAATCAGAAGTAATACAGTTTCCATATTATGTTCTAAACTGGATGGGCAAAGCACAAAACACAAAAAATACCATTAAGTACAGGACTTCAGAAAGTTATCAGTAATTTACTTTTGGAGGCTACCAGTTAAAAGAAAAAGGGCATTTGTAAAATTATTCTACGTCCATCATACACCATCAGGAGAAAAGCAATACTAGAAAATGATTCTGGTCGTTGTTGAAAACAGGCTTTTCTTATGAAAAATGGAACATAAGACACGACAGGCAGGACCAGCTTCATGGGCATGTGACGTATGCAAGAACTCCACACTTGGAATTGCTCATGTTTGTTTAATGTCTTGAAATTCTTAATACTTTTTGAACAAGGGCCTCCTCATTTTCATTTTACCCAGATCACGTCGGCAGTCTTGATTGCAGGAGTGGTAAAAAGCCTGGGAGAATGGACTCTGAGCCCACAGGAAAGAATTTTCTGAATGTGAAGAAGAAATATGCACATATAGGACAAAGTAAGAATTTCTTTTTAATTAATAAAGTTTCTAGACAAGTATTTAATTAAAATTATAAAAGCAGAGAAAACATTTAAATTTTGCATCATCACTGGAATCTGCTTAAATTTCAGCGAAGCAAAGAGGGGACAAGTAACCTGCATTCTGGCAACGACAGCACACCCTAGTCATGGCAGTATCTCATCAGGACGTCATATACCTGGCACAGTGCCATCACTTGGTGAACACAAGCATCAGAAGTCCTATGCTTTGCCCAGACAAGCTGTTCCAGGTTGTTCTCTAGATACAGACTCAAAAAGGAGTCCCTTTGCATGTATCTGACTATGATTCACTGATACGATACTTAGATTGACTTGTTCCTCACTCTGAACTTCAAATCAGCAACGATATATACAACCCCGTATATCAAATATATTTTCCCCCTCTGACCATGTAAATTTGAACACTTCATGAACTTCACATTGCATAACATATAAAAGAAACCGATCATATCAATGCCAGTCAAAATGAAATCATGTTCCTTCAATGTGCTATGTAAATGTTACCTTTTCACCTCTGTGTGCAATTCTTTAAAATTGTCAACAGGCCACCTTTCTCCACTTGCCTTCTTCATTTGAACAATGACCATTGTTTTTTGTAATTTCATAACCTGGGGCACAAATAACACCTGGATATCTACAGTCCCTTTAGGAGGCAATGCAATTCCTGTAAAAAAGAAAAACACACACACAAAAATAAGTTTTAATGTGGTAAACGTTTTTAGAATATAATTTTAACCACAGAAAGTAACCTCTCCTTACTGATGACCTAAATTTTTTAAAATCACTCCTGAACAAAAAATACATTATGCTAAATTATAAGTGCACTTCACTGGCTTCACTAATTTTCCTCAAATGTCACCAAAATTCTTTAAAAAACACATTTTATCCTGAGCCAAGGAGGTTCTCCTGAAGAGGCTGGAAGAATTGAAGAAATGTTGATAGTGATGGCTTGAGTTTCCCAGAGTGATAAAAAAAACCCCATAAAACCCATGGATCTTTTCAAGTCTTACCACATTTTGCATAAGGCAAAGTACAGCAATTTCTGACCCTTTCATTTCTTTGCATATTTTTGTTCTAGACCATAACAGCTCCATGTTTCTGCTTGGAGCCCCAGAATTGCTACCAGTAAACTGTTCATTTCTTTAACTGATTCACGAAGGAAGCCAAAGCTTATTTGTGAAAGAAAGGGGCATCCACTTCAAGTTGTAAAAATCAGAAGACAGAAAAACAGACAGCAATTTCTTGTGTTCTAGTGAATTCGAATTTTTCAACCTTTGCTTTGAATAAGTACCACCTGCGAAAAACTTGTTAGACATGGAGCTTGCTAAGGCCCAACTACAGAGATTCTGATTTGTTCAGTCTGGGCTGGGACCTCAAAGCTGCGTACTTAAGTAGCAGCTCATGAGATCCAGAAGCAGGTGATCATGAGACCATACTTAGAAAAAAACCCTCTATCTACTGGACGAGTAGTGAGCTTCTAGCCATTTGTAACAGTGAAGATTTCCAAGTGATCGGTGTCTTCCTTTATTTTGAAGAGTAACACTCTTTACAAGAAAATGGGATTACTGACTATATTTTAAAAATTCTTTGTTATAAGATTGATGATATTCAAAGTCATTTTGTCTCAGATGAGAATACTGTACTAAACTATTAAGAACATCAAGAAAGAAAATAGAAAATGGCCCCTCTGCAAAATATCCCAACTCAAAATTCTTATAAATTTTCAAATTTTAAAGTTTATTCCTTCAGGAAATGAAAATTTTCTAAGGTGTACTGTCATACTTAACAATAACTAGTAATTAATATGATTACGAGTTAATATTTATTCACTACTGATTCTATGCCAGGCTCTGTGCTAAGTATTTTTCACACAATTATCTCATTTCATTCTCAGAAAATCACCATAAACAAGTGTTATTATGTTTCTCATTTTAGAGATGGAGATACTGAGACAATTTGGTTAAACAACTTGCCCAACGTCCCAATGAAAGATCATGTTGTTTACTAAGATATCTGAAAAATTTCTATCTTCAATTTTGCCTTTATGAGTTCTGTATTTTCAACGAATCACTGCATTCAAATAAGTAAAAACAGCAAGAGCCAGAATAAAATAGGATAAAGAGCTGGAATATGATAAAAAAAAAAGCAGAGCTGAGTCAAATAAACCATACATTGCATCTCCAAGGAAAAGTTTAGAAATGATCATTTACCCTTACAAAAGTATATTACCACTAAAAATAGATTATATTATAACTAAAAATAAACCCAGACATTTAGATGGTGTAAGGAGTCAAGACAAAGATACAAAAGGGTACTTCATTGCTAACATCATGCTTTCTTATAATATTTGAAATGAAAGATAATGCTATAACCAATAAGCTCATTTAATTAAAAATCTAGCAGGCTATTTGTGGCTGTAACTTTTTACCAGTCTACAAATAGAACTATAGTTCCCTATTGAATTCACCATACATTTCTTTAACTACTATTACATGCTTAAATAGTAAGTCACTGCAATGTTAATAAACTTCCAAGAAATCACTGAAACTTAGCAATGAAAAGAACTTTGAGAATTTATCAAATTCATTTCATGTCTCACAAATATTTTATATTTTCTGTGGTTTTCCCATCGTCCTTTGCAACACTTTGAGTAGAGACAGAAAAGTCGTCCACACTTCTATCTTATAAAGAATCTAACCTATGTTTTCTTCTAATATCTATATATTTTCATCCTTATAGTTAAATACTCAATCCACTTGTAATTTATCCATATGTAAGGAATGAAGAATGTATCCAATGTTGTTGATTTTCTATATGAGACTAATTATCCAAAAACCACTTATTTAAAAGTTCAATGATTTGAAATGCCACCTACACGGCATTTCCTTATATATTTTGGTCTTTTTCTGGAGTCCCTAGATTCCTCTTCATGTGTAAGTACCACACTGTTTTAATTATAGATGCTTTATTTTCTACTAGAACTGTCTCCTCCCCCAGCTCATTTTTTTAAAAGAATTTTTCTAAATTTGGAATGAACAGTTAGCTCCAAGAAGGGGATGGCCTGGCAAACAGTTCTTTTAATGGGATTGCCCCACATTTACGCTTTAGGGATCACTGACATTTTTGTCCATTCACGATCTATTCAAGAGCAAGGATATGGCCTTTATTTTTCTCACTTGAGCATTATATTAGGTGCTTCTAGGTTCTTGGAATAGGTTTTCAGCCAGTGTTAGTGTTCAGTGTTGCTGGAGGCTCATTTCAGCATCTTCATATGTGTTTAGCAGGAAGCTGGGAGAAACCACATCAGTTGTTTCTATCTTCTGACTGGGAAATGTAGCTAGTGTGATGATTACTAAATCTATTAGGTTAAACAATCTAGTAAAACATATTCTAAACTCAAAACATTTTCTAAGCTTATCTTTTTCTGTTTTACTCCATTTCCATATAGTAACTACACAAAGTAACTACAGATGTATTTACTTTTTTCTATTACAGTTACCATTCGGGGATTCAAAATGCTAATAAGTATCTAGGGGGAAATATGCACATTTTATTTTACATAATTGATTTTAGGTACTTATATAGTTTATGAGAGAAGTATACATTATTTATATAATTTTGAGACCTGATAATACGTCATGTTTAGCATCTGAGAAATATTAAAAAGAGTGGCATTCAATGTATTATTATTATTGTTATTTTGCTTTTGAAATCTGCTATGGCCTAGCTGCACTTAATATTCAAATTTTATTCAGTGTATTCTAATACTGCTATTTTGACTGCTCTTTTGATCAAATGTAATAGAAATATTTATGCACTGATCTCCAATTTGAAATATAGAAATTGTACAATACTTTAATGGAATGAGGTTACTTGCCTTCTTAGAAGAAAATCTTCTCAAGAGCATAAAGTGAGCATAATACTCATTTTAGTAATGAAAATATTTCATTTGGAGAGATTAATTTTTAATCACTTTAGTGGTATTACACTACTGCTCCCCACAGCATAATTTCTAATATTTAGCATGGAATTAGAAATAGCCCATGTCAGGAAATCAAAGAGATACTTAAACATTCTAGCTCCCTAAGTGATGCTATTATTTTTGTTATAGTGGTTTCTTTAATTAATTTATTTATACTTTTGTCAAATGTCTATTTGTTTGTTTTAACTGAAGTACAGTTGATTTACAATATTGTGTTTCAGGTGTATACCAAAGTGATTCAGTTATACGTATATATGTGTATATATCTATATTCTTTTCTTTGATTCTATCCCATTAGTTTATTACAACATATTGATTATAGTTCCCTGTGTTATACAGTAAGGCCTTGTTGTTTATCTGTTTAATATATGGTAGTGTGCATCTGTTAATCCCCTACTCCCAATTTATCCCTCCTCCATCTTCCCCTTGGTAACCATAAGTTTGTTTTCTATGTCTGTGAGTGTCTTTCTGTTTTGTAAATAAGTTCATTTGTACTATTTTTTTTAGATTCCACATATAAGTGATATCATATAATATCTGTCCTTCTCTGTCTGACTTACTTCACTTAGTACGAGAATCTTTAGGTCCATCCATGTTGCTGCTATAGTGGTTTATCTTAAATAAGAAAGCAAGCTTTTATTTCTAAAACATCAAGTCATCAAGAATGTGACTTTTCATCAACCACTTTCACACATGAAATGTGTGCACTTTCTACTTGAATACTTTATATTTTCAATAACTGATTTAATAATCTTTAAATTATCACTAAAAAATAGAACAGAATTGTTAATGTGGTAGTTTGGAGAAGAGTCCTTTCATTGGTTCTTTAGAGATATTATAGGCTGAATTATGCCCCCCTCCCCAACTCGTATGTTGAAGTTCTAATTGCCAGTGTCTCAAAAGTGACTGTATTTGAAGTTGGGGACCTTTAAAGAGGTGGTTAAGTTAAAATAAGACTGTTAAGGTAGGCTCTAATCCAGTCTGACTGGTGTCCTTATAAAAAAAGGAAATTGTGACACCAAGACAGACACCAAGGATGCCCACATACAAAGGAAAGACCATGTGAGGGCACAGTGAGAAGGCAGCCAGCTACAAGCCCAATAGAGACACCTTAGAAGAAATCAAATATCTTGGTCCCTTGATTTTGAACTTCCAGCCCCCAGAACTGTGAAAAAATAAATTTATTTTGTTTAATGCACCCAGACTGGTATTTTATTATTGCAGCCCTAGCAAACTGATACATGAAATTATCTTTCCTTCTATGTTATATCAGAGGCTGAGGCATGGGATGCCACTGAACTTGCTTAGAGACTTTCTAATTCTAGGCTCTCAAAACAGGACAGATAGAGAAATTTGACTCTGACTGCCATTTGGCTGCTATGATCATGGAAAAGCTAGGGATGAAGCAGTATTCCCATCCAACCTGTATCTTGCTGACTGAGGTGCATGTATTGAATGGAAGCATCTATTGAAGAACAAGAAGGGCATTTCAGGGATGGAATTTTCTTCATGAAGGATTAGAGACTGCTGCTGCTTTACTCCTCCATCTTTTATAGAGCGAGCTAATGTCTGAGATTTAATAAAGAACTTGTCCAAAGAAGACACCATTAAAAGGACTAGTGTACAAAAAGTGAGCACTAAGTAGAAGGTCACATTTACTCGTATAGGTCATTGGGGAATAGATACAAATCCATGCTTCTTAGAAAAAAATGTTCAGTTTGAGACATATAATGCTTTTAAAGTAGATATTTGGGATTATTCTACTAATGATTGCTAAGGTAAGTTTTACATCATGAACTAAGCACCTGTAAGTTAAAGTTTTATGTTTGCTTTTTTAAAAATCTAAGAATACATTAGCAAAAAATAAACAAATAAAACTTAAAGGAAATACTGATTCCAATGTAAACATTCCACTGCTGGGTCAAAAATGAGTGAAAAGTCCACTATCAGAGCCTCCTGACCAGAGACACAGTAAAGGACAGAGTTTTCTGTTATTGAAGGCCTTCAAGCACATGCTAATAACCACTGACAGTGATGACCAAGAGAAGGGTTTTGAGCTTTACATTAATATTTAGAATATCTTAATGTGCCTTCCAGTCTTAATATTCTATGGTAACATTTTTCCTTATAAATAGAAAAGATAACTAAGGTTTTAAAAATTAATGTCAGGAAATTGAATATTTTCTTGGAAAGTAATTTTAATTTCAATTAAAATAATATCCCTTATTGATCAATTACCATATCTTCCTTGTTCTCTGCACTGCTAAGTTGTGTGTGTGTGTATGTAAAATCTCTCTCTTCACCTGCAGGAATACTCTATGATATAATGTCAAGCATTTGAGACTTACAAATTTAAATCTATGCTCTGATATTCATTAGTTCTGGGAAACTGGGAAAGTTATTTAAATTTCTAAGTGAGATTTTCCTCATATGAAAAAGGAAGCATATATACATATATATATATATATATATATATATATGAATATAATATACATATCAAGATTTTGCTATGGCAAAGGTACTATTTCAGATCCATCCAGATAATTCCATTTTGTACAGTATACATCGATTGTACACTGTTTTATTCTTTCACTTATTCATTCAGAAAATACTCTGTGCCATGCATTGTAATAAGGGATAAAATAGTGAAGAAAATAAATTCCTTGCTTTTCTGGATCATGCATTCCAGAATGTGTTGGGGGTGAGAAGTCAAACAATAAATAAAATGTATTATATGTATGGTGTTGTTAAGTAAAACAATAAAGAGTTAGAGAGTGATGTGGATGTTAATATAGGGTGGTCCAGGAAGGCCTCTCTGATAGGTGTCATTTGAGCAAAGCACCTAAGGAAGTCTGAGAAGCCTTGTAGACATCCATGGGGGGAATACTAAGATAGCAGGTGGCTATATGTGTCTGAATTTAAGGGGAAATTGAGGCTGGGGCTATCAATTTAAAAGTTGTTTGAATTCACTTGTGACTGAATGAGAGCTCATCAGGAACAAGTATGGACAGAAATGAAAAAAGAAGACAGCACCTTAGGCCTCTGGGAATTCAGGGGATAGGAACAGGGGAGAAAATGCAAAAAAGACTGAGGAGGCCTTACTAGAGAGATAGAAGGAGAATCAAGGGAGAATTGAATCCTGAAGGCCAATTGTTTCCAAAATGGTGAGAGATCAACTGTATCAAGTAGAGCTCATGAGCAAGATGAGGATGCACACAGACGATTAGATTTGGCAGTGTTATGTTACTGATGAACTTCAAAAGAGCAGAATTGGGCTTCCCTGGTGGCGCAGTGGTTGAGAGTCCGCCTGCTGATGCAGGGGACATGGGTTCGTGCCCTGGTCCGGGAAGATCCCACATGCCGCGGAGCGGCTGGGCCCGTGAGCCATGGCAGCTGAGCCTGCACGTCCGGAGCCTGTGCTCTGAAAGGGGAGAGGCAAAAAAAATGAGAGGTTGTTGAAACAAAAAAAAAAAAAAAAAAAAAAAAAAAAGCAGAATCATCTGTAGACTGATGGGGAATAAAGTAAGATTAGCTTTTGCAATAACTTATAAGGGAAAATAATCTGAAAAAGAATCTATCTATCCATATCTATATCTATATATCTGAATCACTTTGCTGTACACCTGAAACTAACACAACATTGTAAATCAACTGTACCTCAATAAAAAAAAAAAAAGAAAAAAAAAGATAATGTATAAGAAATGAGGGCCATAAGTATAGACAACCTTTCAAGTTGTTTTGCCATAAAGAGGGATCAGAGAAATGGGATAGTACCTGGCAGGGATAAGGGGTAAAGAGATGCATGTCTTTTAACATTAAGAGGTATTATTGCATGCTTGCTATGTTGATAGGCATAATCCCACAAGAATTATTACACAGAAGACAGAGGAAAGAGCTGGAGAGCTCCACATAGTTGAGTAGGCGTGGGATTCAGTGAACAGGTAGAGGGCTGGCCATAAGAACACAAAGAGCTTTTCCAATGTAATGGGAGGAGAGGCAAGGCACATGGATGAAAATAAAATCAGGCTGGTCGAGCTAATGGAAGAACCAGACAATTAGATTCTGATTTGACTTTATATTCTTAATGAAATAGGAAGAAAGAATATCAGATGAGAGAAGGGGAGGAAATGCTGAATGTCAGTAGTAGTCATCAGGTTTCAATTCATTGCAGGAAATTTTACTAAAGGAAAAGAATGTGTCATCAAAAGTTCATCATTCACTCACAGTTTTATTTCTCTATCTCCTTTCTATCTATCCATCTCTACATCCATCAACCACTTTACCTATTGTAAAAGCCCCAAATTCTCTAAATCCTAAGAAGACATTAGTCCTCTCTCTGTTAGAATACTTATCTGTATTTCTGAAGCTAAGAAAATTGTATAAAATGACAGAAAAGAGAAATGGTACTGTAAGCCTTGGGTTCCATTTTACAAGCCCAGACCATATAAAATATTTTAATTAGTTCGATTTTCATTCTCTTCATAGAAATATTCTAGTGGTAGAAGTAGGTCTAAATTTCAGGTTATAGAGATTTTTCTGAAGGGCAGGCATCCAGGCATCTTTGCATAACAAAAGCTATAGCTTTGTGTTTTACAATAAAATCAGCAGCTTCACTGACTAGCTTAGAAATCTGCTTGCTTTATGCTAAAAATCATAATTACAAATCTGTCTGATTGGAACCTGAGCTCATTTGTGTGGAAAATTGGTCATCTGACATAATAGGAAGGGAAATTTTATAAAAAACATGAAATTATGCTCAGCTGTCAACATAATTTAATCAACATTCATGACAATTATCTGGAGACCTGGGTATGCTTTACGTCAGGCAGCAGCACACATTAAATGCCACTAAACACTGAATTCTTGAAGACATTTTCCAATTCACAAGTAGCAACGTTTAAATTGAAAAAACATTTTTTTCTGCATAAAATATTTTTATTATTCATTGCCAAACTGCATGATATATGTTAACTAAAATCAACATGAGTCTTGGGAGCATGTGTGCAAGGGTTGGGTGGAGACTGTTAAAAATTATATACCTGATTTTCCTTTGCAAATTCGGTCACATTCAATCTGTTCAATGTATCATATATTAAGTTTATTTTACAACGCTAAAGTTAAATATCAGGACTAAACTATACATTAGTCAGTGATGTATTAATTAAGACTTTTGAGTAGAACTACATAATGTGTATATTCCTTTAAATTTTACAAATTACTGCTTCATTTTATTCTCCTGCATATCCTTGGTAATTGGTGTGTAACAGTCTCCATAAATGTTTCTTGAATAAATATAAGAAAAAAATAAAATAAAAAATAAAATAAAATCAACATGAGACATAGCAATTATCTCTCATAAGGAAAAAAAAATACGTCTCTTTTCTAAATGCTTATTTAGCTCTAATTATTAACAATCACATAAATTATGTATATTTTATCTTTTAAAAAGTAGATATTATAGATACCAAACATAGTGTATATCATTATCCTTCTGATTATTCTCTCTTATTATAATATGATATAATCCTTATCCATTATAAAAACATTTGAGATAATTATAAACATGCAGTTGTAAGAAATGAAAGTATGCTTTACTCAGTTATCTCCCATGGTAACATCTCGTAAAGCTATAATGCAATACAAAATCCAAAATGTTTACATTGAAATAGTGAAGATATAGAAGTTTCACCACCACAAGTATCCCTCTGGTTGACCTTTTACAGACATCCCTGCCTCTCCCACTACTCTAACCCTGAATACTACTATTCTCCATTTCTGTAATTTTGTCACATCAAGAATACTCTATGAATGGAATCATACAGTATATAAATCTGAGGGACTGGCTTTTTCACTCAGAATAATACCCTGGATATTCAATCAAGTTGTTGTACTTATCAATGCTTTGTTCGTTTCTATTGCTGAATACTACACAGGGGTATAGATATAACACCGTTTGTTTAACCATTCACACTTTGAAGGGCATCTAGGTTGTTTTCAGATTTTGGCTATTACAAATAAATCTGCTATGAACATTCATGCACATATTTTTGTATGACATAAATTTTTACTTTTCTGGGATAAATTCCCATGAGTGTAATTGTTGGATGGTAGGGTAATTGCATGTTTACTTTGATAAGAAACAACCAGTTTTCCAGAATGGCTATACCCTTTTACATTCCCACCAGCAATGTATGAGTGATCCAGTTTCTCTACATCTTTCCTAATACTTGATGTCACTATTTTTTATTTTAGCCATTCTGATAGGTTTGTAGTGAAAACTCCTTGTGTTTTTATTTTGCATTTCTCTAAAGATTAATGATGTTGAACATCTCTTCATGTGCTTATTAACGATCAGTATATTTTCAGTATAGGTGAAATGCCTATTCATATTCTTTGCCCATTTTCCAAAAATTGTATTATTAGTGAGTTTTCAGTATGTTTTATATATTCTAGATACTAACCCTTTGTCACATATGTGGTTTGCAAACATTTTCTCCCAGTTTATAGCTTTCCACTTTATCGTCTTCTCATGGGCTTTTACGGAGAAAAATATTTTAGTTTGATGTCCAATTTATTAATTTTTCCTCTTATGGAATTTTTTATTGGTTAAAAGCAAGAACTATTTGCTTAGCATTGTGTCAATTTTTGCATAAAGTCTGAGCATCCTGGCTGGAATTGCATTAAACCTATAAATCAAGTGGGATAGAACTGACATCTTTACTGTATTGAGTCTTCCAATTCATGAATAGAGTGGATCTCTCTATTTATTTAAATGTCATTTGATTTTGTCATTTTCAGCATACAAGTCCTGAACATGCTCTGTTAGATTTACTTCTAAGTAATTTATTTATTTGGAGAGATTACAAACAATATTAGATTTTAACTTTCAGTTTCCATATTTTCGTTGGTAATATATATAAATACGATTGATTCTTTGTGTGTCGTTCTTATTTACCATGACCTTGCTGAATTCACTTAATACTTCTACAAGCTTTTTTTTTTTTTTTTTTAAGATTCCTTGTGATTTTCTGGTAGATAATCATGTGATATGAAGATAAGGACAGTTCATTTCTTTCTTTCATTCTATTTGCCTTTCATTTTCTTTACTTGCCTTATTGCACTGGCTGGGACTTCCAACAGTATGATAAATGCTGAGAGTGACATCCTTGTGTTGCTCCCTATTTTAGAGAGAAAGTATTCAATGTTTCATAACTGAAGGTGACACTATATTTTCTATACTGAATGACCTGTGATTTTTTTCCTTTATTCTTTTTAAGAGAGTAGATTACATTAATGAAATTTCAAATGCTCAACCAGCCTTTACATTTGGAATAAATGCCATCTGCTCATGGGTATATTTTTTTGTTATATATTTTGATGGGTTCATTTTATTAATATTTGTTGAAGATTTTTGTGTCTAATTTCAGGAACAGTATTAGTCTGTAGCTTTCTTTAATTGTGATGTGTTTCTAGTTTTTGTATCAGGGTAATGCTGTCCTCATAGAATAAGTTGAAAGGTGTTTTCTCGCCTTCTCCATCTTGGAATAATTTGAGAAAGATTGGTGTTAATTCTTTTTTACATGTTTGGTAGAATTTGCCAGTGAGGCCATTTGGGCCTAAAGATTTCGCCTTGGAAGTTTCCCAATTATTAATTTAATTTCTTTAATAGATGACTACTCATATGATCTATTTCATCTTTGGTGGATTTTGGTAGTTTGGAATTTACGAGAAATGGATCAATTTCTCCTAAGTTGTTGAATTTATGTGTTTATAGTTGTTCATAATACTGCCTTATTTTTCTAATGTCTTAGGTTATCTGTAGTGATGTTGCCATGGGTTACTTGAACATATTTTAGGATTTTAACTGATTTACAGTGTTTTTGAGTCTATCACTTCATACAATTTTCTTAGTTGTTTAAAATGGTAATTCAATATACATACGCAACTTACTGCTTTCCATAGGTATCAATGTTTAATTTGAATGAAATGTATCAATATGTACCTTATGTTTTAAAATGCACTCAGGATTTGTTTTAATCAGGTATGGTGAGACATACAGACACAGAAATGACTGTCATGAAGAAAGAAGTTTTATACTCACATATCCCTAGGAACGGGAGGCATAGCATGCCATGCAGGGACACATGGGGAATCATCAAAATTAGTCATGGGGTGAGGGAATGGCCAAGAGTTTTTACTGTGGTTTTCATGGGAAGGCTAAGCAGGTTTAGGATAGAGGGTATTTTCCTTATGATACATCACAAATTCTAGAAGATGGTGTGGTAAAGTTTTAGGATTTAGAAAGGAGTGAAAGTTGTGGTAAAAAAAAGAAAGTGGATGTACACTGCCACTGGGGATATGAATGTTGAGAATGAGGGATGACCTGGAAGAACAGGTGCTCATATGGTAACAGATACAAAGAAGGATAAATACATACTTATATACTTCCTGATGAAAGAAAGATAGATGGTGGTGGTAAGATCTCACACTCGCACTATGGGGATGAGACTTTAGAGATGGAAAAGAACGGATAACTTAGCAAATATACATTACATATAAGGATTTTCTAATGGCTTGAAAATAATCCATCAATTATTCAACATTCTCTAACTACCTAAACATAGGCATATGCTTTGCTATATGTAAGCTTAGCATTCTTAAAACTCAGGTCTCATAAATAACAAACTAATGCCAAATGCCGAATTTGCTAACATACTCATGAATTGAGTGCTTGTCTGCAAGACAAATGTCTCAGCGTCTGCATTTTCCTCCTATTAGTTTCTTCCTGATAAGAAGTTTTGATAAAGATTACGGTACCATTTATATTTGATAATAAGATAAATAACACTCAAAGTTGGCATCTTCTGCTGTTATCGAGGGGATAGGGATTTCAGAACATGCCCACTTGCTACAGGAAAAGAAATCAATTAGAGCTACAAGAATTCAGGAAGAATACAAGTGGCAAAAGGTAATGAATGGTTGTGCCTAGTCAAATTGGGGAAATCCTAGAATGGATATTTTCCTAAAATGCATTCACCATATTTCTTTTATGAGTTAACTGAAAAAACAGAAATCTAATCCTTTCGTAAGATTAAATTTTGACTTGTCCACAGAGCTGGTGACAGTAGAGTTTCGACTGTGTACTCATGTCCTACACATGGAGACCATGACAACTTATATCCATCTGATTTTCCTTTTAGGCTTAAATATAAATAGGGGTGTCAGCTAAAAGAAGAAAAAATAACAATTTCAGTTCAGGTGTAATTGGATTTTTGACATATCAGAGCTCTGATTACATCTGACAGATGCATATTGATTTTCATTTTAAGCTCTTCTTCTCCAACACACTTGGTAATTTCTGGAATTTTTTGCTTTAAATTAAATAAAGGTTTGAAGTGATAGAAGATTTTAATTAACTTCACTGACAATGTAATACCTACTCTGGAATTGGAGTCTGATATTATATTTTTTCATACAAAATAAACATAATGAGAAATATCATATTTATGTAGCATAAAGCAGGAATTTTGTTTTTTAGAATGCACCAAACAGGTCATAAGGTATGGCTTAAAACATGTTCTCACTTGTCAGAGTCTAAGAATTAAAACAAAAATGTGAAGTCTACAAAACTGCATTGTTTCTCATAAGTGACCCAAATGTGCTAAAGCTGTCACCGCCGTTACTCTCTCCACACTGTATTTACAGCTTCCATCTCTTGAGGCTCTTGCATAGAAGCTAATGCATTGTATGTTTTTCCATACCCGTGGATTCTGTGCCAGTGATCTTCAATAGTCTTACCCTGATTTCTTCTCTATCTCACACATGTGGATAAATGCCCAATGTTAAGCATGTTTTATGTTTTCCCCAAGACAGGCACTTGATACTTGATCCAAACATAATAAAAACATCATTAGACCAATAAAATGTGAAAGAGTATATTCCATTTACAAAACAAAATTTCACTCTCTAACTAACATCCTGTTGTATTCCAGAACTAGTAGAAAAGTATATAATTGACTTTTCATTTTACTTCTGAGCACTTTTATTCTAAATTTTTCTTTTTTATGCCTTATCTAGCACCTAAAGAAAAAAGGGTTCCATTTTTTAAAGAAAATATTTTAAACTTAACATCAAAATTAGCATAATTGTTCCAAAACAATTATCCTGATCCTATATAGATCAGTTTTTATTAATGTTACCAACATAGAATGATAGAATCTTTGAGTTCTAACTTAATGGTCCTCATTTATAACCTCCCAACGAGTGTAGCAACATATTGTAAGAAGTCTATGCAAGACAGCCCCTCAGCAACCATTTGGACCCATCATCTGATGAGGAGTTCCTATTTCTTATGGTACTCAGTTCCTTCATGAAACAAAATTAGAAGGTTTTTCCTTGTTTGAGCCCCTAGTTCCACTGCTTAGAACTAACCAGTCTCTGGTTGAAGTTCTGCCCTCAGCAGGGATACAGAAAATTAAACTCTTGTCTTCCACACTTGGAGAAACTATTTTTCGAAGCTCATTATAATTTAACCCCTCAAGCACTAGACCCAGTTCTATATGTTTGCCAGTATTTTGCTAGTTATTCAGATTTTCAAGGACTTAACATCCTGACTATCTTGTCTCTGCTGGGTCCTTTACTAGGCGGTCCAAAACCGGTAAGCTCAGCTACGTGTTATATTTCACCTATGATGAATGATTTCCTGGATCTCTAAATACTGTCCTTGAATTTCTAACTCCATGGACTACCTGCCCATTAGGACATCACCACTTATACCTAGATTATAACATGTTGTCTGTTGCTTTATCCTTAATGCAAGATTTTCCAGATTTCCAATTTCACTCTTTCCTAACAGGTATAATTATGTCTGGTTTCTGCAGCACCAGTGTAAATTCAATCAAGAGGTCTAGTTGGAGGTTTTGGCTACAAGTAGAATTGTCTAGCTATTTATCAGGTATTTACTAGCCATTTCCTAAGATATGACAAAGGATCCTTCATCAAGCAATATCCATGCAAAGAAGCAATCTATTTTCTAATATCTTAAAAGATAGCATGTTTAATAGACTCAAATTATCTAGGTATGATCTAATTAGTTCATAGCAATTACCTATATTCTCATACCTGAGAAAAGCAATTTTACTATCATGATTGAAATTTACTTTACATTTGTAGATAATCTTACTACAAAGTATGTTATCAAGAATGAAGGGACTTCTCTGGTGGTGCAGTGGTTAAGAATCTGCCTGCCAATGCAGGGGACACGGGTTCGAGCCCTGGTCCGGGAAGATCCCACATGCCGTGGAGCAACTAAGCCCACAAGCCACAACTCTTAGCCCGCGTGCCACAACTACTGAAGCCCGTGCACCTAGAGCCTGTGCTCAGTAACAAGAGAAGCCACCACAATGAGAAGCCCGCACACCACAACAAAGAGGAGCCCCCGCTCACCACAACCAGAGAAAGCCCGCACGCAGCAACGAAGACCCAACACAGCCAAAAATAAATAAATTAATAAATTAATTAATTGAAAAAAAAAGAAAGAAGTAAGCCAAACCCAACAATGTGCTCCCAAGCCACACACCACATATTCAATTTATGCTACTGGTGCTTTGAACCCACACGTGAGACATTCTGATCTCCAAAATACTATGTCTTTTTTTTTTTTTTTTTTTTTTTTGTGGTACGGGGGCCTCTCCCGTTGCGGAGCTCAGGCTCTGGACGTGCAGGCTCAGCGGCCATGGCTCACGGGCCCAGCCGCTCCGCGGCATGTGGGATCTTCCCAGACCGGGGTACGAACCCGTGTACCCTGCATCGGCAGGCGGACTCTCAACCACTGCGCCACCAGGGAAGCCCCAAAATACTATGTCTTGAAGACCACAGTCAAACATTGTAGAATATTGAGATTAATTATACATTTGGTATTCTAGCATACTGACTTTCTCTTCCTGTTTTTTGTAATACATAAAGTTGCTTAATAGTCTATGGTTTTACGTAAGACATAGATGACATGGACTCCAACAAGACTCTGTCAGCAATTTATTATAGCCATCAGTGCAGGTTAATTCATGCATTCACTTTTTCCCTTCAGTAAGGACTTTTCTAGCCACCCTATTCAAAACTGCACCTCCAACACTATGACTGTCTTTAACCCCTTCCCCTGCCTATTTTCTACCCCCCATCCTATTTGATCATTGTCTGTCTCTTTCCATGAGCATGTAAATCCCAGGAAGGCAGAGATTTTTGTATATTTGGCTCCCTGTGTATCTACAGAACTTAGAACGGGATCTTAGCATATGGTAGTTCTTAATAAATATTAGTACTTAAATGGATTCAGCAAGGAACTGTTCTAGTTGCTGGGGGTACTGTAGGAAATGAGACAGAAAATATCTCTCGCATCATGGAACTTAACTTCTAGTGGAGAAAAAGAAGAGAATAAATAGATAACTGCATAATAGATTTCAAGTTAATTATTTAGGGAGAATTAGTGGAGTGTGCTTTCAGAGCAAACTTCTCTAAAGAAGTGATGTTTAGTGGAGGCTTCAAGGATTTGGAGAAAGTTAAACAAGAAGTTGCGTAAGAGTGTTGCAACCAGAAGTGTGAGCAATGTAAAAGCTTAAATAGGAATTGGCTCAGAATGTTGATACAGTCAGTAGCTCAGTGAAGGGTGGGAAAGAGCAGAGAAGGTAAGGTCAGAAAGAAAAGCAGGGACCAGATCATGGGGGGCCTTTCTAACCTCACCTCCTAATGTTAAACTGGAAAACATGGGAAGGTTTTAAACAACATAGTGATACGACCCAATTTTTGTTTTACAAGAAATCGCTCTGTCTTCTGTGTGGAGATTAGAGTATGGTGTATACGACTGAAATACAGGAAGCAGTTGCAGTAGTTCGGGTGGTATAGTCTAGGGTGGAGGTGCTAAAAAGTGATCAGAATGAGATATATTTTTATGGCTTTGCTATCAGTATTTACTCATGGGCTGGAAATTTGCAATGAGAAAATAAAAGAAATCAAGTATGACTCCTAGGTTTTTGGAAAGATAAACTGGATAAATAATGGTGCCATTGACTAAGATGAAGAATTATTTGGGGAATAAACTAGCATGGGTGAGGAGACAGGTATATCAAGCATAATATTTAGTAAGAGATACCTGTAAGATATCCATGTGAAGATGAAAACATGCAGCTGAAACTCAGGAGGAAGTTTAGAGTTGGAGATATAAATTAAGAGGCCATGTATAGATGGTATACACAGGCTGAAAAAAAAATGTCCAGGAAGATATTATAACTGGGGAAGAGACTGGGATAAGCCCTAAATCAAGCCAACATCTAGAATTCTGATAGCAGTTAAGAGACAGAAAAGAAGATTTAGAGGAACTGAACAATGACATCGGAGGAAAACTAAAGCCAAGTGAATATAACATTTTAAGGAGAAAAAAAGACAACTACACCAAAGGCTACTGAGAGATAAAGTAAGATAAGGACATAGCACTGACCTACAGATAATGAAACATAAAAGTCGTGATTTCCTAGACAAAGGCAATTTCAGTCAAACTGTCAAGACTAAATCTTCACTGAAGTGAGTTTGAGAATTGGAGAAAAAGAAGTCAAGACATTCTGTACAGCAAAGGAAACCATCAATAAAATGAATGGCAACCTACTGAATGGGAGAAAATATTTGCAAATCATATATCTGATAAGGGATTAATATCCAAAATATATAAAGAATCCATACACTCAATGGCAAAAACAAAAAACAAAAAAATCCCATAAACCCCCAAAAAATCTGATCACAAATGGGCAGAATATCTGAATGGATATTTTTCCAAAGAAGACATACAGATGGCTAATAAGTACATGGAAAGATGTTGAACATCACTAATGCAAATCAAAACCGCAGTGAGATATAGCCACATGCCTGTTAGAATGGCTATCATCAAAATGATATGAGATAACAAGTGTTGGTGAAAATGTGGACAAAAGGGAACCCAACACAATGTCCTAAGTGCCCACTGATGAATGGATAAAGAAAATGTGGTATATACAATGGAATAGTATTTAGCCATAAAAAGGAATGAAATCTTGCCATTTGCGACAACATGGATGGATCTCAAGGGCATTACACTAGGTGAAATAAGTTAGAGAAAGATAATACAATATTATCTCACTTATATGTGAAGTCTAAAACAAAAACAAAAACAAGCTCATAGATACAGAGAACAGATTGGTGGCTGCCAGAGGGGGGTGGGGGGGCAAAATGGGTGAAGGGGGTCAAAAGGTACAAACTTCTAGTTATATAATAAATAAGTCCTAGGGATGTAATGTACAGCATGGTGACTATAGTTAATAGTACTTTACAGTATATTTGAAAGTTGCTAAGAAAGTAGATCTTAAAAGTTCTCATCACAAGAAAAAAGTTTATTTGTAACTATTGTGTGGTGACAGATGTTAACTAGACTTATTGTGGTAATTATTTTGCAGTGTATACAAATATCAAATCATTGTTGTACACCTGCAACTAATATAATTTTATATGTCAATTATATCTCAATTTAAACAAAGAAGTAGAGACAATGAGTATAAACAACTCTTTCTAGGAATTTTACTTCAAATAAGAAGACAAAAATGGATTGGTAGCTGCAGAGGCCAAAAGATCAAGGTGTTCATTTAAAATATATTAATATTATAACATGCTGGTAAGTACTGTGAGAATCTCCAGTCAATGGAAACACCGTAGATATAGGTGAGATGAAAGATAATTGAGAGGTAAGGTTGTTGTATAAATTAGGAGAGGTGGGATCTGGGGATCAAGTGGAGGGGCTGGCTTGTGACAGGAGCACAAACCATTTGGCCCTAGTAATGGGAGTAAAGTCAGAGTTTTTTTTGTTTTGTTTTGTTTTTATCTTTTTCTTTGTCCTTCAGCGATAATCAGCTATATGTGTGCAAATGTAGAAAGGGCAGAGAGTTAGTGTCTGATGTAGCAGACTAGATCATTTTTCCTGATAACTCTTTATTATAATTATATAATTATAATTTTACTCCTCTTTATTATAATTATATAATCATGGCCATACTTTTATGTTTCCCATGTTAAGGTAGGGAAAATATATCTCCCACTTCCACTGATATTAACCATACATTAATTTGAACAATGGAGTGTGGGTGTAGGTGAAATATGCAAATGAGATCTTAAGAAGTATTTTGTATTTCCACTTGCCCTCTTGTGCCTCTTCCAGCCACAATAAGAACATATTCTAGGTATGTTCCAGAACAAGTAAACCTATCGAGCAGTCCTGAACCTGAGGCACAATGTAAAGAAGAGCTGCCCAGCTGATCAGCAGATCCATGAGCAAGAAAAATAAATGTTTCAGGTTATAAGACATTGACATCATGGGGTTGTTTGTTATGCAGTTTTAATGCAGCAATTACTGACTAATTCACCATGGCTGTGGTTCTGCCTAGTGAACAGAAGGAGGAAGATAGACAAAAGAGTTGAAAGCATAAAGAAGGAAGTGATTATAATGACAGACAGAAGGTTCTGACCCTTCACAGAAGTTTTGGCTATAAGTGTTCAATATATGAAAATGCATGTACTTGTCATCACAAAGATCTTATAATGGAATTTGTCCAATGCCTTGTGGAAAATGAAGAACATAATTATTACATATTTCTAAGATGTAAGAGTTTAGTAAAATAAAATTAGGTTAATGTGTTAGAACTTGCTCTTAATCTACCCATGCTGTTATTACTCTTCATGTTTGTTTTTATTGTAAATATTCTACATGATTTTAATGATATGTCAATAACTTTTTTAGGAATTAAAATAGCTGTCTAGCCTTAGAATTCTCCTTGTTCTACTTTTTGTATGGTAACAACCAAACTCAATTTATCATCACAATATCATCCTAAATTTACTTAACATAAAAGACTCACATAATCTTACAGAAATTATAAAACATGCCATAGATTTTTAATAATAAAATTCAAAACTCTTTGGTGTTTGGAATAATTCCAGAGATTATATTATCCAACAGACTTTAAAAAAATTTTACTCAGAAATGCACAACTATAAAAACTAAGACAGTAACATTGGTACAATATGATTAACTAACCTACATACTTAATTCAGATAACATCAATTATTTCACTAATGTTATTTTATATCACAGGATCCAGTCCTAGATTCTACATAACATTTAGATCCCATGTCCCCTGAGTCTCCTTCAATTTGTGAGTCAGCCTTTCCTTGTCTTTTATGACCCTGACACTTTTGAAGAGTACTGGTAAGTTGTTTCATAGAATACCCCTCAGTTTGAGTTTCTCTGATGTTTTCTCATGATAAGATTGAGGATATATATTTGGAGGAAAATACCAGAGAGATTATTTTCCCTTCTCAGTGTCCAATAGTCAGGGGATACACGGTGTTGATATATTTTATTACTGGTCATATTAATCTTTATTATTTGGTTAAGGTGATATCTGCCAGGTTCTCCAATGTAGACTTAGTATTTCCCCTTTGTTTTTAATAAATACTTTGTGGAACTACTTTGAGATGGTGCAAACATTCCCTTTTTCTTTGAATGTTCACCTTCTAATTTGTTCATCCGTCAGTGGACCTTGTTTGTACCAATTATGTATTTAGTACTTCTTCAAGACCCTAAAACATCCATTTGACTATATTTGTTTGAATCTAAATCTGAGTTTTCTCTTCTGTTCATTTGACCTCTATGCCTGTTTAGCCAGTACAAATTAGTGTAGTTTTTAGGTCCACAAAGGATAATTATTCAAAAGTTTCTCCAGCCTTGTCTGGAGTGCCAGTGAGTTTTTAGGGGGTTAAGCTTCTAAGAGGGTAACACTGTCCCTCTATCTTAAGCCCTTGGGATCTTTCTACTCCTTTATCAGTGCACATTCAGTATCCCAGTTCTCCAAACTTCTTAGCTGAACTCTTCTTACAAGTGTGCCACTGTAGCTTTATCCACAGATAAAACTACTTTGCCTCTAGTATCTCTCTGCAGGTACCCAGTCCTTGTTCAGATTTTGAGCCAACCGATTGCGACTTTAACTCTGATTTTTTTTTTTTAAATTATAACTTTTCCATTTTCCCGTCTTTTCATTGTTGCTATGAGTGTGAACAGTGCTTTTTTCCAATGCTAAACATTTAAACATTGCTGAGCAGACATGCAAATGCCAAGTGACAGATTTTTAAAATGAGAAAACTTAAAAGGTC
Source organism: Aethalodelphis obliquidens (assembly GCF_003676395.1). Taxonomy (NCBI): domain Eukaryota; kingdom Metazoa; phylum Chordata; class Mammalia; order Artiodactyla; family Delphinidae; genus Aethalodelphis; species Aethalodelphis obliquidens. The sequence continues at coordinate 316,735 of NW_020838085.1, read as the reverse complement.
TAGAAGACGTCTCTTGTCTAATTGGTGGCAGAGTAGAGTTCACAGTAACCATATCAGCAAAACACTATTTATATGAACCTTTTACTGGGTCATTAAAATATTTTATTACAAAGAAACTTTCTCTGAAACATATTTCTCTTAAATGGTATTTATGATAATGGAATTTTGTTTATACAGTGATACCTAAATATGTACTAATTTTTAATCCATTTTGGTCTGTTTCTCTTCTGGAGATACTTATTTTCTGAAGTCATATTAGTAAAAAACTGTTTTAAATGTAGCAGCTTTTATTTCTGGATGAAATGGATTTTAACTGGTAAGAAATTATTTATATATTCTTTTAAGATACTGGTATTTTATACTTCACTAAATATCCATGAATAATAACTGAGAAAACATGGTTGTTGTCATTAAAACTATTAAATTCTAAAATACAAATCCTTTGAGGATGTAACTTCTAGTGATTATAGCAAAAATTCCAAAATTAGAATAACTTCCATATTAATAATGAAAGCAGTAGCAACAACAATAAAAGCAAAATTATTATCCTATAAATTTGTATATCCTTCTACATGTATAAGATGCTTTGAGACAGAGTTTTGGCTTCACATTTATTATCTAGATTAATGCTGAATTAGAATATTGTCATAAATCATCACTAGTATAACTCATATTGCTTAAAGATATACTTTCTCATTTTGAGGATTATGCATAATACTTTATATAAAAATATAACAACATAAAAAGAAGAAAAATTGTACATTTTTATTCTGGAGAAGGATTTTGGCTTTCATTCACTGGCAATAATATAACTGAGTTGTAACTATGAAATCCTCTCTTGAGAATTTTGTGAAGCCATTATGTGAAAATAAGCATTTAAGGTGAATGGTAAGTGTCAGCATTTAAATATTATAGACTGGGGCTTCCCTGGTGGCGCAGTGGTTGAGAGTCCGCCTGCCGATGCATGGGACACGGGTTCGTGCCCCGGTCCGGGAGGGTCCCACATGCCGCGGAGCGGCTGGGCCCGTGAGCCATGGCCGCTGGGCCTGTGCGTCCGGGGCCTGTGCTCCGCAACGTGAGAGGCCCGCGTACCGCAAAAAAAAAAAAAAAAAAAAAAAAAAAAATAATAGACTGGTAATATAACAAGAAAAATTAAATGACTTACCAAAAGCACATATAAAACTGTAAGAATTACTGTTTTAAGATGGATTAATACAGTCAGTGATAGAATTGTGTTCTTACTTCCCAAATATCCTACGCTGATGATGGGCTATATTTTATGCAACATCAAAATGAATAATTTATATTGCTGGTTTCTATTGTGTCATATTGAGAATAGAGAAAGGGACTAGCCGTATTAGATATAAATACAATGCCACAAAAATCACAATTTTAAAAAAGGTACTGGCTAGTTATAACCAAATTAATTAATGAAGCAACATATAGAATGACCATAAAGAGATCTGGAAGTATGTATTTATGAATATATTATCTTATTAACATATGCATCAATTAATTAATATACTAAAATACTGAATATATTAAAGTTAATAAACTCAAATATGCATCACTATATTATAATCATCATAATACATCTTCAAATAAATTAACTTATAAATTATTATTTAGTTATATAAATTTTAATAATTAATATATAATATATAACTTATATATTAATGGTGTTTCCATTCAGTGGGAAAGGGCTGGTTTATTTCACAAATGATACTATCACAACTTGATATCTAGCTAAAGGAAAAAAACAAATGGGAAATTTTGCACACCAAATATAATACAAAGATAAATTCCAGATGAATTATATATTTAAATATATTTTTTAAACTCTACAAGTCTTGCAAAAAAATTTACTAGTCTATTTTCACAATGCTTGAAGGAGAAAATCTTTCTAACCAAGACAGGTGACCCAGGGAATATAAAAGGCAGGACTATTTAATCATAAAATTGCAAAAAAACTTATGGGAAAAATGCTACAATCAAACATAATAAAAAAATAATAGATTGAAAGAAATATCTCTCAGTGACATATCAAAAATGTTTTTTTAAATTGAATAGGAGGGAACACTCTCAAATTCATTCTATGAAGCCACCATCACCCTGATACCAAAACCAAAGAAACCACACACACAAAAAATTATACACCAATATTTTTGATGACTACAGATGTAAAAATCCTCAACAAAATATTAGCAAAATGAATCCAACAATACATCAAATGGATCATACACCATGATCAAGCTGGATTCATTAGGGGTTGCAAGGATGGTTTGACATATGCAAATCAATCAATGTGATACACCATATCAGCAAAAGAAAAGACAAAAACTACATGCTCATCTCAATAGATGAAGAAAAAGCATTTGACAAAATTCATATTTTTTTATACTGTTAAAATGGCCATATTACCCAAAGCAATCTATAGATTTAATGTGATCCCTATCAAAATACCCATGACTTTTTTTTTTTTTTTTTTTGCTGTACGTGGGCCTCTCACTGCTGTGGCCTCTCCCGTTGTGGAGCACAGGCTCCGGACACGCAGACTCAGCAGCCACGGCTCACAGGCCCAGCTGCTCCGCGGCACGTGGGATCCTCCCGAACCACGGCACGAACCCACGTCCCCTGCATCGGCAGACGGACTCTCAACCACTGCGCCACCAGGGAAGCCCCCCATGACATTTTTAATAGAACTAGTAGAACAGATAATCCTAAAGTTTATATGGAACAACAAAAGACCCAGAATTGCCAAGGCAATCCTGAGGAAAAAGAACAAAGTTGAAGGCATAACTGTTCAGACTTCAGACTATACTACAAAGCTACAGTAACTAAAACAACATAGTATTGGCACAAAAACAGACACATAGATCAATGTAATATCAATAGAACAGAGAGCCCAGAAATAATCCCAATCCACACAACTATGATCAATTAATCTATGACAAAGGAGGCAAGGACATAGAATAGAGGAAAGACAGTCTATTCAACAACTGGTGTTGGGAAAACTGGAAAGCTACATGTAAATCAATGAAATTAGAACACCCCCTTACATCATATACAAAAATAAACTCAAAATGGTTTAAAGACCTAAATATAAGACATGACACCATAAAACTCCTAGAAGAGAACATAGGCAAAACATTCTCTGACATAAATCATAGCAATATTTTCTTAGATCAGTCTCCCAAGGCAAAAGAAATAAAAGTAAAAATAAACTAATGGGGCTTAATCAAACTTAAAAGCATTTGCATTGCAAAGGAACCAATCAACAAAATAAAATGACAACCTATGAAATGGGAGAAAATATTTCCAAATGATGTGACTGACATGGCATTAATCCCTAAAATATACAAACAGTTCATACAACTCAATGTTGAAAAAATAAACAACCCAACCAAAAATTGGGCAGAAGACCTAAACAGACATTTCTCCAAAGAAGACATACAGATGGCCAACAGGCACATGAAAAGATGCTCAACATAGCTAATTATTAAGAAATGCAAATCAGAACCACAATGAGGTATCACCTCACACCAGTCAGAATGGCCATCAACAAAAAGCCTACAAATAATAAATGCTGGAGAGGATGTGGAGAAAAGGGAACCCTCCTACACTGTTGGTGGCAATGTAAATTGGTATAGCCTCTATAGAAACAGTATAGAGGTTCCTTAAAAAAATAAAAATAGAGGTACCATATGAGCTAGCAATCCCACTGCTGGGCATGCATCTGGAAAAGATACAAACTCTAATTCTAAAAGATACATGCACCCCAATGTTCATAGCAACACTATTTACAATAACCAAGACATGGAAACAACCCAAGTGTCCATCAACAGATGACTGGCTTAAGAAGATGTGGTTTAGGGGGCTTCCCTGGTGGCACAGTGGTTAAGAATCTGCCTGCCAATGCAGGGGACATGGGTTCGAGCCCTGGTCTGGGAAGATCCCACATGCCGCGGAGCAACTGAGCCCGTGAGCCACAACTACTGAGCCTGCTCATCTGGAGCCTGTGCTCTGCAACAGGAGAGGCCGCAACAGTGAGAGGCCCGTGCACCGTGATGAAGAGTTGCTCGCCGCAACTGGAGAAAGCCCTCGCACAGAAACGAAGACCCAAAACAGCCAATAAATAAATAAATAAATAAATAAATAAATAAATAATTTTATTTTAAAAAGAGGAAAAAAGATGTGGTTTACACACACACACACACACACACACACACACACACTAGAATATTACTCATCCATAAAAAAGAAAGAAATATTGCCATTTGAAGCAACATAGATGGATGTAGAGAATATTAGTGAAGTAAGTCAGACAGAGAAAAACAAATATATGGTGTCACTTATATGTGGAATCTAAAACATAATACAAATGAATCTATATAGAAAACAGAAACAGACTCACAAACATAGAAAAAAAAAAATTATGGTTACCAAAGAAGAAAGGGAGGAGGGGAGGGATAAATTAGGAGTATGCGATTAATGGATACAAACTATTATACATAAAATAGATAAGCAACAAGAATTTACTATATAGCACAAGAAACTATATTCAGTATCTTATGATAACCTATAATGGAAAAATATATATATATAACTGAATCACTTTGCTGGTACAACTGTAACTAACACAATATTGTAAATCAACTGTGCTTCAATTAAAAAGTTTTTAAATTAATGATATGGAAAAGTTTTACAAATTAATGGCAGATGTAAAACAACGCAGTATCATTAAAAATTGGCAAAAGTTATGAAAATACAATTTACAAAAAGTCAAATGTAAACATTAATGTTAGATCTGAAAGTTCTGCTTCCTGGAACCCAATGGACTTCTTAATTAGCCAACTGAATGGCTTCATGTTGACAACAGAGGCATTAATTTTCAAAGAAGGGGATGTTACCTAACATTTATCTATCTGTCTACCTACATATCTATATTTAAATATAGCTAAAATAGAACACTGACATTTTTAAAAGTCACATAAAAATGACACTAACTAAAATTATATCTGATTAGTTTCAATTAGATATAGAAAATTATGTGGAAAAACAAAGGTCTGATGTTTTAAAGAAAAATATAAATAGAGCAACACAGTTAAATGTATCTTCCCTATGTGCTTTTCTGCCAGGAATCTTTATCTAACCAGAAGTAGGATTCCCTAACATTGCAATTACTCTGTGGACAACAATCTAAATTAAGGCTCTAAATATTTTCTTTTAAATTGAAGATAAAATTTAATTACCCCTTACAGAAATTATTTCACGGTATAAAATGTTTTGAATAGTGTGATAATCCTTTTACTATTGCATCATGGAATATCAAGAGTACTAAAGCGATATGATAGTCATTGTATGAGTACTTTTAATTATATTACCCTTTCTCATTAAAATGACTAAAGGTTTTCTACTCTCGAGTAAAATGTTATTTTAAGCAAAGCCTTTTTTGTTATCTGGGAAGCAATAAGAGAAAATATAATAGTGAGCTGTTACACTTAAAATCAGTAATAAAATATTGAGTATAAATGATCATAAAGGTAGCTTATATTATGTGAAAACAAATTGTATATTTTCTGTTGCTCTAATATCACAAAAAGAATGAGATATATTGCTAATACTGTCACTTTTTTTAAAAGGTGATCTAAAGTAGTTTTAAGCATGATTTGTCCATTAGAACACATGCAAAAAACATTTAAAAAATAAAATTTAAATGTTTTTGAAGGCACAAATCTGCTGAACTAGTGAAAATACATAAAATGACATTGATACAAAGATGCACTATCACAGAAATGCCATTTCTTCTTATATGTATAGAGTTATAATTTAAATTATAAATTTAAAATAATTCCAGTAAATATTCTATCAGGTTTTCTCTGGAGGTAGTCAAGTTTATTGTAAGGTTCCTACAGATAAATAAATAGGGAAGAACAGCTAATAAAATCTTAGAATGGAAAAGCAATATGCAAGAGCCATCTTCACCACGTATTAAAGCACATTATAAAGACTCTCTAATTAAAACAGTGTAGTTTTGGCTCTAAAAGACAGATCAGTAGAATAGTAGAGATAACCCAGAAAGGACCCAAGTACATACGGCAGTGTAGTCTATGATAATGTTGGCATGTCAAATCAGTAGGGATAAGATGGGCTTTTAAATAAATCTTGAAGAAATAGATAGCCATTTGGGTAAATTAGGTGGAGAGAAACACCATGTTCTTGGATTGAAAGACTCAATAACTCAGTATTTCTAAGATGCCAGTTGCCCCCAAATCAAAGTATACTTTCAATACAATTCAAAGTCCTCACGGGGGTATGTGTGTGTATCTGTGTTCCTGTGTGTGTTTGGAAATTAACTAGCTGATTTTGAAATTATTATGAAAGTGCAAAGGATCTAGAATAACTAAGAAAATCTTGAAGAAGAGGAAAAATTTGAAGGATTTACGTTACTACGTGTTAAGACTTGCCATATAGCTATAGTAAAGACATACGGTATTGCTGCAAAAATATATGAATAGACAACTAGAAATGAATAGAGTACAGAAAGAGACTCATACACATTCTGCCAGTGGATTTAGGAGAAAAGCGTCACTGCAATTTAAGGACGGAAAGGATGGCTTTTTCTTTAAATGGTGCTAGGACAATTAGGTATACATAATGAATAAAATGAACCTTGACTCTGATATCTTATCATATTTTAAATTATTGATATAAGTATCAGGAAAAGTGAATAATGCTTCAAGTAAAAAGAGGAATATATCTTCATGACTTTATGTCCCAAGCTATCAAGATTATTGCCAGTATACAGTACCTAGATACCAGCTTTCTGGGAGAATTGCCTTCAGCTGAAGACAGTCACCTGACCAAGGTTAAACTCCTTTCCAGGATTAGACTACATTTCATGATGGATTGATGGGATGGGGGGTGGGAGGGTTGTGAGTGAGGAAATGAGATATAAAATTCTGGCTTCCTCATCCCAAATTGGGGAAACTCTGAAGAACTATCCTAGTTTCGGTGCTTGCCAGGGTGTGAAATGACACCTTTGTCCCCACCTCCCTCTGTTAAGCTTTGCTTCATCCTCTTCTTCCCCCAGTGCTGTGGGTCCTCATACACTTCTCCCTAATACAATTCCTGCATGCTAACCTCCTTGTCAGAGACTGCTTCCCAGGAAAACCTTTTTGGCAACAGTGACATTTAAGATACTTCTGAGTGAAAGCTGGACAGATATTTAAAATTTTTATTTTATTATTTACTGATTGACGTTTTAAAGCTGTCTTCTATTTATAACAGTATTTTGTAGTTGAGTAAGAGCCCAAGCCCTACATTCAAACACAAGCTCCAGCACATACTGTGGGTGTGATCTTGGATATAACTCCTGCACGTCTCAGTATACTCATCTCTAACATAGGGTTATTAATAGAATCTATCTCATAGGGTTGTTGTGAAGACTAAATGAATTAATATTTGTAAAGTGCTTAAAATAGTTCCTGGAACAGAGTACATTGCTACTGCTCATGACAAGTGACACTGCTTTCTACTAAAATACAATTAGGTAAATTATTATATAGGTAATACAAGGGAATGCCAAAATTTGTGAAAGTGGTATATGAATTTACTGATTTTTTAAAATTAAAATGTTGAATGAATAGAATACGTAAAGGATTAGGGATATCGAAAGGAAGAACAAGGTTGCATTATTTTTAAAATATAGTTATAGATATCTACAAAGTTGGATACTCTTAAAATATAGATATAAATACAGAAATAGATATCTACTGTCAAGATATCCTTTTCTAGAAAAGGTATTCACCAAGGTAACAAGACTGTTTCATCAACGAGTAGTTGATGAAAATTAAAATCATTTGTCTCATAACTGTTTCACCTAAAAAACAAATGGATTTCAGAAGAAAAATAACTGCTATTTATTTCTTTGCTCATTTTTCAGAAATATATTTCCTGGCATGTACTGGCAGTGTACTAGGTCTTGTTTCATCTAAAACTGAAGAAAATCAGGAATCCATCTTTGGGTTTACCTATTTTCACCTATACAAGTAATACTAATAAACAATACTTGTATATACCTTTAGTGTTTAGACATTTCTTCACATGCACAACTGTGTTTGTTCTTCAAAAAATATCCTATTAGGTAAAACTGATTTTCATTCTTTCTGATGTCCAAAACAGGGTCTAGAAAGTACAGAAACCAGCTCAAGCTAACACAGCTTTTCCACATCACAGTCAAAACCAGAACACAGATTCTCACACTGCAAGTCTAATGCCCTATCCCTGCAGCTTGACTCCTTTACTAAAGTCCTACGTCTCATTTTATACATATAGAGATTTGTAAACTAGTACCTTACTCCCTAGCGCTACACTATGATATATAATAATGCTAATCCACTGCCCCCATTTTTTTAAAACTATCACAGTCAGAGGACCCAGGAAAATGTTTCAGCTAAGACTGTTTTCTCAAGAGTTTAATCTTGATTTTGCTTCGGTGACATTTGATTACTTCCTAGTAAAAGAGAAAAGGAACACTGCAACTCTTATACATGTATCACCGTTGCAGAAGGATGGCTTCTGAGATCACAATTCACCTATACTCTTGTCTCATTTTTGGTTACTCGACCTAATTAGATGTGTACACAAGAATGAGCTTCAAACTGAAAACCTGGCAGGTTAAGATTCTTTGCTGACAGGAAGACCCTTTTTTTAATTTTTTTTTTTTAACTCCTGTCTAGTTTCTGTCACCAGTTTTGAAAGAAAGATAATGAAAAGAACAGTGAAACTACTAAAAACAAAATGAAGTATAGCCCAGAACTCATTCTAAGGAAGAAAAATTCTAGGAAAACAAAAATGTTTCCTTGGAGGAATGAAATGGACGTGAACATCTTTTTCCAATGTAAAAAAAAAGTGTCAATGGCTAGAGTTCTTGTCTTGGTATGTATGTATGTATGTATGTATTTATGTATGTATCTATCCATCCATCCATCTATCCATCTATCGTTCCATCAACCCCCCCCCCCCCCCCCCCAATTTTATTAAGGGATTTCAGCAATGCAAAGGAACTTAAAATTTCAGAAAGAAGTTAATATGAGGAGTATTTGCAGAAATTATTTTTATCCATGTCCTTTTGTCATATATAGAACAAAATGTTGGTAAAGTCAGGCTGTGACTGGGATGATGCATAGACTAGCTTACCATGGACTGAAGCAGCAGCATTCACATTTGAGGAATATATACTAGTCTTACCAGCTATCACTTGGTTTCCCTTTAATACCTAGCACTTAACTGAATTGAACTGAACGCACTGTCACATTACTTGGCAAACTGGACGATACAAGTTTAGAACCTCTCCACTCAATCAATTCATCTGAGATCATGTAGATGTAGAAAGACTTAGTTTTAAGGATACAAATGCTTTATATGGTATATGAGATTTTCCCTAGAAGCAATTTTTACAATATGGTCAATGAATCCCAAAGTCTCTAAAAATGCCAATAGCAGTGTAAGAAACAGAGATCCCATTTCTGTTGTACCCTTACTGTTTATGCTCCCCAAATCATCAGGGATATCCATAACACTAATATAATACCATATAAGAATACCAGAGCAAATAACAAATTTCTTGAAAATAAACAAACCCCTTTGGAGATTTTATTATATGAGCAGCAGAGACTATATTTGGAACTGTCAACCCACTGCACAGTCAGGGTGGTCCATTGCTAGTTGAAAAATCTAGCAAACACGGCATTAAATTTGAAAAACATTTGAAGACAGCAAGAACAATATAAACTATAATTAAGAAAGTACGCTTAGGGACTTCCCTGATGGTCCAGTGGCTAAGACTCTACTCTCCCAATGCAGGGGGCCTGGGTTCGATCCCTAGTCAGGGAACTAGATCCCACATGCCACAACTAAGAGTTCACATGCCTCAACTAAAGATCCTGCATGCTGCAACTAATGATCCCACATGCTGCAACTAAAGACTCTGCATGCTGCAACTAAAGATTCCGCATGCCGTAACTAAAGATCCGGCACACCACGATGAAGACCCCGCACACGGCAATGAAGATCCCACATGCTGAACTAAGACCCGGCGCAGCCAAATAAATAAATAAATATTTAAAAATAAATAAATATCTATGTACCAAACAGCATTGCCTTAAAATATACAAAGCAAAATTTTAAAAAGAGAAAGTACATTTATAATTTTTCAAATCTGAAGATTTTAAAATAGAACACAATGTTGGTCTCTGTGTTGCACAGAAATTACATTATATATAATTGCTAACTGGATTATTTAGTTAGTTTTTAATTTGAAAACATCTTAAAAATTACTTGCAGCAGAATAAAGAACCAGGAATTTAAAAAGAAACAAACAAAAAATAAGCAGTCATTTCAATATATAAGTAGTCCAAAATTAGTAAACAAAGATGAAAATTTTATAAACTAATACAATAAGATAGTTGACTTTGGTAAAAGAAACAATAATTTCCATAATTCCCATACTCTATGTTTACAGTGGATGATTCCCTGCCATTTTATTAATTTATTTACCTTTTGACCACCTTTACCCATTATTTGTATTATTTAAATAAAAGAACTGCCACTGGAAACTTTATGTTTTTTTCATGGAAAAACGAACTTTATTAATATTTATAAATACTGTGCTCAAAAATATTGAGGAAGGGCTTCCCTGGTGGCGCAGTGGTTGAGAGTCCCCCTGCCGATGCAGAGGACACGGGTTTGTGCCCCGGTCCGGGAGGATCCCACATGCCGCGGAGCGGCTGGGCCCGTGAGCCATGGCCGCTGAGCCTGCGCGTCCGGAGACTGTGCTTTGCAACGGGAGAGGCCGCAACAGTGAGAGGCCCGTGTACCGCAAAAAAAAAAAAAAAAAAAATATTGAGGAAGGGCTTCCGGGAAGATGGAGGAAGAGTAACACGTGGAGGTCACCATCCTCCCCACAAATAGGTCAAAAATACATCTACATGTGGAACAACTCCTACAGAACACCTACTGAACGCTGGCAGAAGACCTCAGACCTCCCAAAACGCAAGAAACCCCCCATGCACCTGGGTAGGGCAAAAGAAAAAACAATAAACAGAGACAAAAGAATAGGGACGGGACCTGCACCACTGGGAGGGAGCCATGAAGGAAGAAAGGTTTCCACACACTAGGAAGTCCCTTCGCGGGTGGAGACTGCGGGTGGCAGAGGGGGAAAGCTTCGGTGCCGCAGGGGAGAGCGCAGCAACAGGGGTGCCGACCAGCACTCATCAGCCCGAGAGGCTTGTCTGCTCACCTGCTGGGGCGGGCAGGGGCTGGGAGCTGAGGCTCGGGCTTCGGTCGGAACGCAGGGAGAGGACTGGGGTTAGTGGCATGAACACAGCCTGCAGGGGGTTAGTGCGCCACGGCTAGCCGGGAGGGAGTCCGGGAAAAAGTCTGGACCTGCCAAAGAGGCAAGAGACTTTTTCTACCTCCTTGTTTCCTGGTGCGCGAGGAGAGGGGATTAAGAGCGCTGCTTAAAAGAGCTCCAGAGACGGGCGCGAGCCGCGGCTAAAAGCGCGGACCCCAGAGATGGACATGAGACGCTAAGGCTGCTGCTGCCGCCACCAAGAAGTCTGTGTGCGAGCACAGGTCACTATCCACGCCCCACTTCCGGTGAGCCTGTGCAGCCTGCCACTGCCAGGGTCCCGGGATACAGGGTCAACTCCTCCAGGAGAACGCATGGCGCCCCTCAGGCTGGTTCAACGTCACGCCGGGCCCTGCCGCCGTAGGCCTGCCCTGCACGCCGTACCCCTCCCTCCCCCCGTTCTGAGTGAGCCAGAGCTCCCGATTCAGCGGCTCCTTTAACCCCGTCCTGTCTGAGCGAAGAACAGACGCCCTCCAGCGACCTACACGCAGAGGCGGGGCCAAATCCAAAGCTGAGCCCCTGTGAGCTGTGAGAACAAAGAAGAGAAGGGGAAATCTCTCCCAGCAGCCTCAGAAGCAGTGGATTAAAGCTCCACATTCAACCTGACATACCCTGCATCTGTGGAATACATGAATAGACAACCCATCATCCCAAATTAAGGAGGTGGACTTTGAGAGCAAGATTTATGATTTTTTCTCCTTTTCCACTTTTTCTGAGTGTGTATGTGGATGCTTCTGTGTGAGATTTTGTCTGTATAGCTTTGCTTCCACCATTTGTCCTAGGGTTCTATCCGTCCGTTTTATTTTTGTTGTTTGAATTTTTTTTCCTTTTTTTGTCTTAATAATTATATATTTATTTTAATAACTTTATTATATTTTATCTTACTTTATTTTATTTTACTTTATCTCCTTTCTTTTTTTCCTTCCTTGCCTCCTTCCTTCCTACCTCCCTCCCTCCTCCTTCTTTCTTTCTTTCCTTCCTTCCTGCCTTCCTTCCTTTCTTTCTCTCTTTCTCCTTCTACTAATTCTTTCTTTCTACTTTTTCTCCCTTTTATTCTGAGCCGTGTGGATGAAAGGCTCTTGGTGCAACAACCAGGAGTCAGTGCTGTGCCTCTGAGGTGGGAGAGCCAACTTCAGGACACTGGTCCAAAAGAGACCTCCCAGATCCACATAATATCAAACGGCGAAAATCTCCCAGAGATCTCCATCTCAACGTCAGCACCCAACTTCACTCAACAACCAGCAAGCTACAGTGCTGGACATCCTATGCCAAACAACTAGCAAGACAGGAACACAGCCCACCCATTAGCAGAGAGGCTGCCTAAAATCATAATAAGTCCACAGACACCCCAAAACACACCACCAGACATGGACCTGCCCACCAGAAAGACAAGATCCAGCTTCATCCACCAGAACACAGGCACTAGTCCCCTCCACCAGAAAGCCTACACAACCCACTGAACCAACCTTAGCCACTGGGGACAGACACCAAAACAACGGGAACTACGAACCTGCAGCCTGCAAAAAGGAGACCCCAAACACAGTAAGATAAGCAAAATGAGAAGACAGAAAAACACACAGCCGATGAAGGAGCAAGATAAAAACCCACCAGACCTAACAAATGAAGAGGAAATAGGCAGTCTACCTGAAAAAGAATTCAGAATAATGATAGTAAAGATGATCCAAAATCTTGGAAATAGAATGGACAAAATGCAAGAAACATTTAACAAGAACCTAGAAGAACTAAAGATGAAACAAACAACGATGAACAACACAATAAATGAAATGAAAAACACTCTAGATGGGATCAATAGCAGAATAACTGAGGTAGAAGAATGGATAAGTGACCTGGAAGATAAAATGGTGGAAATAACTACTGCAGAGCAGAATAAAGAAAAAAGAATGAAAAGAACTGAGGACAGTCTCAGAGACCTCTGGGACAACATCAAACACACCAACATTCCAATTATAGGACTTCCAGAAGAAAAAGAGAAAAAGAAAGGGACTGAGAAAATATTTGAAGAGATTATAGTTGAAAACTTCCCTAATATGGGAAAGGGAATAGTTAATCAAGTCCGGGAAGCACAGAGAGTCCCATACAGGATATATCCAAGGAGAAATACGCCAAGACATATATCAAGCAAACTGTCCAAAATTAAATACAAAGAAAACATATTAAAAGCAGCAAGGGAACAACAAATAACACAGAAGGGAATCCCCATAAGGTTAACAGCTGATCTTTCAGCAGAAACTCTGCAAGCCAGAAGGGACTGGCAGGACATATTTAAAGTGATGAAGGAGAAAAACCTGCAACCAAGATTACTCTACCCAGCAAGGATCTCATTCAGATTTGATGGAGAAATTAAAACCTTTACAGACAAGCAAAAGCTGAGAGAGTTCAGCACCACCAAACCAGCTTTACAACAAATACTAAAGGAACTTCTCTAGGCAAGAAACACAAGAGAAGGAAAAGACCTACAATAACGAACCCAAAACAATTAAGAAAATGGGAATAGGAACATACATATTGATAATTACCTTAAATATAAATGGACTAAATGCTCCCACCAAAAGACACAGATTGGCTGAATGGATACAAAAACAAGACCCATATATTTGCTGTCTACAAGAGACCCACTTCAGACCTAGAGACACATACAGACTGAAAGGGAGGGGATGGAAAAAGATATTTCATGCAAATGGAAACCAAAAGAAAGCTGGAGTAGCAATTCTCATATCAGACAAAATAGACTTTAAAATAAAGACTATATTAGAAGAGACAAAGAAGGACACTACATAATGATCAAGGGATTGATCCAAGAAGATATAACAATTGTAAATATTTATGCACCCAACATAGGAGCACCTCAATACATAAGGCAAATACTAACAGCCATAAAAGGGGAAATCAACAGTAACACATTCATAGTAGGGGACTTTAACACCCCATTTTCACCAATGGACAGATCATCCAAAATGAAAATAAATAAGAAAACACAAGCTTTAAATGACACATTAAACAAGATGGACTTCATTGATATTTATAGGACATTCCATCCAAAAGCAACAGAATACACATTTCTCTCAAGTGCTCATGGAACATTCTCCAGGATAGATCATATCTTGGGTCACAAATCAAGCCTTGGTAAATTTAAGAAAATTGAAATCGTATCAAGTATCTTTTCCGACCACAACGCTACGAGACTAAATATAAATTACAGGAAAAGATCTGTAAAAAATACAAACACGGGGAGGCTAAACAATACACTACTTAATAACGAAGTCATCACTGAAGAAATCAAAAAATACCTAGAAACAAATGACAATGTAGACATGATGACCCAAAATCTATGGGATGCAGCAAAAGCAGTTCTAAGAGGGAAGTTTATAGCAATACAATCCTACCTTAAGAAACAGGAAACATCTTTAATAAACAACCTAACCTTGCACCTAAAGCAATTAGAGAAAGAAGAACAAAAAATCCCCAAAGTTAGCAGAAGGAAAGTAATCATAAAAATCAGATCAGAAATAAATGAAAAGGAAATGAAGGAAACGATAGCAAAGATCAATAAAACTAAATGCTGGTTCTTTGAGAAGATAAACAAAATTGATAAACAATTAGCCAGACTCATCAAGAAAAAAAGGGAGAAGACTCAAATCAATAGAATTAGAAATGAAAAAGGAGAAGTAACAACTGACACTGCAGAAATAAAAAAAGATCATGAGAGATTACTACAAGCAACTCTATGCCAATAAGGTGGACAACCTGGAAGAAATGGACAAATTCTTAGAAATGCACAACCTGCCAAGACTGAATCAGGAAGAAATAGAAAATATGAACAGACCAATCACAAACACTGAAATTGAAAGTGTGATTAAAATCTACCAACAAACAAAAGCCCAGGACCAGAGGGCTTCACAGGCGAATTCCATCAAACATTTAGAGAAGAGCTAACACCTATCCTTCTCAAACTCTTCCAAAATCTAGCAGAGGGAGGAACACTCCCAAACTCATTCTACGAGGCCACCATCACCCTGATACCAAAACCAGACAAGGATGTCACAAAGAAAGAAAACTACAGGCCAATATCACTGATGAACATAGATGCAAAAATCCTCAACAAAATACTAGCAAACAGAATCCAACAGCACATTTTACGGATCATACACCATGATCAAGTGGGGTTTATTCCAGGAATGCAAGGATTCTTCAATATACGCAAATCAATCAACGTGATACACCATATTAACAAATTGAAGGCGAACAACCATGTGATCATCTCAATAGATGCAGAGAAAGCTTTCGACAAAATTCAACACCCATTTATGATAAAAACCCTGCAGAAAGTAGGCACAGAGGGAACTTTCCTCTGCATAATAAAGGCCATATATGACAAACCCACAGCCAACATCATCCTCAATGCTGAAAAACTGAAAACATTTCCACTAAGATCAGGAACAAAACAAGGTTGCCCACTCTCACCACTCTTATTCAACATAGATTTGGAAGTTTTAGCCACAGCAATCAGAGAAGAAAACGAAATAAAAGGAATCCAAATTGGAAAAGAAGAAGTAAAGCTGTCACTGTTTGCAGATAACATGATACTATACATAGAGAATCCTAAAGATGCTACCAGAAAACAACTAGAGCTAATCAATGAATTTGGTAAAGTAGCAGGATACAAAATTAATGCACAGAAGTCTCTATACACTAATGATGAAAAATCTGAAAGTGAAATCAAGAAAACACTCCCATTTACCACTGCAACAAAAAGAATAAAATATCTAGGAATAAACCTACCTAAGGAGATAAAAGACCTGTATGCAGAAAATTATAAGACACTGATGAAAGAAATTTAAGATGATACAAATAGATGGAGAGATATACCATGTTCTTGGATTGGAAGAATCAACATTGTGAAAATGACTCTACTACCCAAAGCAATCTACAGATTCAGTGCTATCCCTATCAAACTACCACTGGCATTTTTCACAGAAGTAGAACAGAAACTTTCACAATTTGTATGGAAACATAAAAGACCCTGAATAGCCAAAGCAATCTTGAGAACGAAATACGGAGCTGGAGGAATCAGGTTCCCTGACTTCAGACTATACTACAAAGCTACGGTAATCAAGACAGTATGGTACTGGCACAAAAACAGAAAGATAGATCAATGGAACAGGATAGAAAGCCCATAGATAAACCCACACACATATGGTCACCTTATCTTTGATAAAGGAGGCAGGAATGTAGAGTGGAGAAAGGACAGCCTCTTCAATAAGTGGTGCTGGGTAAACTGGACAGGTACATGTAAAAGTATGAGATTAGATCACTCCCTAACACCATACACAAAAATAAGTTCAAAATGGATTAAAGACCTAAATGTAAGGCCAGAAACTATCAAAATCTTAGAGGAAAACACAGGCAGAACACTCTATGACATAAATCACAGCAAGATCCTTTTTGACCCACCTCCTAGAGCAAAGCAAATAAAAACAAAAATAAACAAATGGGACCTAATGAAACTTCAAAGCTTTTGCACAGAAAAGGAAACCATAAACAAGACCAAAAGACAACCCTCAGAATGGGAGAACATTTTTGCAAATGAAGCAACTGACAAAGGATTAATCTCCAAAATTGACAAGCAGCTCATGCAGCTCAATAACAAAAAAACAAACAACCCAATCCAAAAATGGGCAGAAGACCTAAATAGACATTTCTCCAAAGAAGATATACAGACACTGCCAACAAACACATGAAAGAATGCTCAACATCATTAATCATTAGAGAAATGCAAGTCAAAACTACAATGAGATATCATCTCACACCAGTTAGAATGGCCATCATCAAAAAATCTAGAAACAATAAATGCTGGAGAGGGTGTAGAGAAAAGGGAACTCTCGTGCACTGCTGGTGGGAATGTAAATTGATACAACCACTGTGGAGAACAGTAAGGAGTTTCCTTAAAAAACTACAAATAGAACTACCATATGGCCCAGCAATCCCACTACTGGGCATATACCCTGAGAAAACATAATTCAAAAAGAGTCATGTACCAAAATGTTCGTTGCAGCTCTATTTACAATAGCCCAGAGATGGAAACAACCTAAGAGTCCATCATCGGATGAATGGATAAAGAAGATGTGGCACATACATACAATGGAATATTACTCAGCCATAAAAAGAAACAAAATTGAGCTATTTGTAATGAGGTGGACAGACCTAGGATCTGTCATACAGAGTGAAGTAAGTCAGAAAGAGAAAGACAAATACCGTATGCTAACACATATATATGGAATTTAAGAAAAATAATGTCATGAAGAACCTAGGGGTAAGACAGGAATAAAGACACAGACCTACTAGAGAATGGACTTGAGGATATGGGGAGGGGGAAGGGGAAGCTGTGACAAAGTGAGAGAGAGGCATGGACATATATACACTACCAAACGTAAGGTAGGTAGCTAGTGGGAAGCAGCCGCATAGCACAGGGATATCCGCTCGGTGCTTTGTGACCGCCTGGAGGGGTGGGATAGGGAGGGTAGGAGGGAGGGAGATGCAAGAGGGAAGAGATATGGGAATATATGTATATGTATTACTGATTCACTTTGTTATAAAGCAGAAACTAACACACCATTGTAAAGCAATTATACTCCAATAAAGATGTAAAGAAAATATTAAAAATGAGAAAAAAAAATATTGAGGAAATAAGTGGTCATGGATAAGAAGATTAAATATTGTAAAGATGTAGTTCTTCCCAAATTTGTCTATAGGTTTAATGTAATTTCAATCAAATGTTTATTGGGACTTTTCAGAACTTGTTAAAAAGTTGTTCTAATTTTTTTTCCAGAAAGATAAATAGATGATAAAAGGAAGGAAATGATTTAAATGATAATGAGAAAATAGAAATAAAATAAGAAAACATAAACCTGTAGAATTTAAACCGTATGGCACTGGAACAAGACCGGAAATACAGATCTATGTAACAGAGTATAGATGATTGAATATAGGATGTCACATTGCAAAAATAAATAACAAGAGAATAATAATTATTATTCAATTAAAAGACTGAAATCTTGCTAATTAATGGGGAATCAAATTAGATTGTAAGTACAGAGCAAAAAAGCAAAATCTGGATGAATTAAAGGAGCAAGTGAAAAAGATACCTACCTACCTATAATTCTTTCCCCATTATAAACAAAGGAGAAGAAAAAAAGAAAATAGAGGTGTAGTTTCAATTGATTCACATGTAGAAAGGCTTTTAAAGTGCAGAATCAATGGAAAAAATGAAAAAAAAAGAAAATGTCTCATATATTTAATGGATAAGTAAAATTAAAATATAAGCAGACATATAAATAGTTACTACAAATACAACAAAGTTGTTATTTGGCACTGAGGTGATTTCCAATTTTTGCTGTTATAAATAATTCAATATCAAACATCTTTGTGGATAAATAATCCATCTTTTGATTATTTCTTGAAAAGATCTCACTGGAATTGGAATTACTGGGTCAAAAAGGTGGTAATGTCTATGGTTCTTTATATACATTACACTAAGTGCTTTTCAGAAATTATGTAGTGATTTATACTCCACTAATCAGTGTTTGTTCCAATTTCATCACAGTTTAATTGAAATAGAAAAATTTTTTTAAAATGGATAAAGAAAACTTAGCTGGCTATCATTTAAATCAAGATCTATTTGAATATTAGTGACTTTGAACATATTTTCTGTCATTCTTTGGCCATCGGTACTTCCTCTTTTGTGAACTGCAGTTCATACTCCTTTTAATACATTGCAAAGAAAGAGAAAACAGAGATGTTGAAATCAGACATATGGTAGTTTGGCTTTGCCAGTAAGCAACTGTTTTGATTTTGTGTAAGTTAATTTTTCTGAATTGCAATCTCCTTGATTCAATAATAATAATAATAACACCTATACAATGGAGTTGTTGTGAGTATCAAATGAAATAAATTAATGAGATTCAGGATGCTAATAAAAATGACTATAGTAAATATAAAAGAAAGTCATGAACTCACTTATATTGGAATGTTAGTAGTAGTTACTGATTTTAGTTATTATTTTTGTAATAATTATTATAATTATAATATATAACATATAATTATAATAATTATAATATATAATTATATATTATATATAATATATATATTTATATATATATAATATAATTATTATTATTTTAAGATAATTTGTATTTTATCATATGTACAATAATTAGTTTTTTGTAATGGAAAGTATTTTAAGCAAATTCATATTTTGTGAGCCTTAGATTTTTAAGCAAATTCATTATTTCTTATGCCTTAGATTTTTTTTCCTATTCATCAATATGCAGTTGGGATTACTAATACATGTACACCCTATAATACATTTTCAGGGAATTGTCAGCTTTGCAAAGATGGAATTATTTTCATAAGTGTGAGCAGCTTTAGCACACTAGGTTTTTGGTTTTTGCGGTACGCGGGCCTCTCACTGTTGTGGCCTCTCCCGCTGCGGAGCACCGGCTCCGGACGCGCAGGCTCAGCGGCCATGGCTCACGGGCCCAGCCGCTCCGCGGCATGTGGGATCTTCCCGGACCGGGGCACGAACCCATGTCCACTGCATCGGCAGGTGGACTCTCAACCACTGCGCCACCAGGGAAGCCTCACACTAGGCATTTTTAATTTTCCAAAATATTCTTTGACTCACACAGTTATGTATTAAGTGGTATGACATTAAACAATTCACCATCTCAGAGATAAGATTTTCTGCAAGTTGTATTCATGTGAAAAGGAATGAAAAAAAAAAGTGAAGATATAATGACTATATGTAAAGGTTACACTATCCATGTTTTTTTATCAACTTACTAAAATTTGTGTCAAAATTTTTAACTTATACATTTAATTTTCATTAAATATTTATTAAGACAACAAGACATATTTCATCATCTCTGAAATGCGATAGCATATAGAATGACAGAATATAAGGCAGAAATCCTGTACCTTTTGTGTGACTCAGACCACTAAGCTTGAAGGCAGAAGTCTCTACGAGGAAGCTGTCCCAGTATGGAGCCAGGACGAGACACTTGTGCTTCCCCTGACCTAATCAAAATATAAAGAGATATTGCACTTCAATGTCACATTCAAGAGGAAAAACATCACTGGAGATTGAAATAGAATCAAAACTTCCTTCTAATGGGAAATTTCTGAGATGATCATTTTCAAAGTACATTTTAAGATGAGATTTAAATGGCATTTTTGAAGAACATATTCAACACTATTAATGATTTTCTCTATAATACTCAAAAAATATTATAAAATCAACTAATAAAGTCTTGGAATTTTAATTTAAACTATTCAAATAAAAGATATTACTGAGAGCCTGTATGACCCTACCACATAAAAATGGATTGTAGTAGTTAATATTTACACATGCGCAAATATACCTTTTGCAATGTTAATAATTTAAACTAATATATGCAAAAATCAATTTTTCAAAACGTGCTTATGGGTTACATAACATGTACTTGCTTTTAGTGCTACCATGTATAAAAAGTAAAAAGCTCTGTCAGCACAGAAATTTTTAATTTTAAATATATTGAACTAGATATCAGCTGATGCCTTGGAAAGGAATGGGAGTGTTACAACTTCTAAGAAGGGAATTATTGTAACATACAGTAAAATTGTATATATATTTACCATTTTTCCCATCAATACAACTTGTAGAAATATACCTTAAATATACAAAGGCATTATTTGCATAGCAATATTTGTATAGCAAATTATTAGCAATAATGAAAAGATCTATGCACTGGAGACTAGTTGTGTATAAACAATAGTGCAGGAAAAAAACTGAGGTACTAAAAAGTCATAAAAATCTATGAGAAAGATGTCCATTAACTATTTTACTAGGATTCCAGACATATTATTAGGTGAAGTTAGCAAGGTGCAAAAGAAATTATACAGTATCCCACCTTTGTGTAAGATAGAGGATGAAGCAGAACCATGTGTGTACATACGCATTTATTCATATATACTCATTTTTGCAAAACTACACACAGTATGGATAAATCAGAATCAAATGATGATGGTCATCTATATGATTGTTTGAGAAAGTGGTGGATGGTTGAGTTATGGGAATGAGATTTCTTTAAGTAGAACATTTTACATAGCTTTGAGTTTTGAACAATACATGTTTTACAAATTCAAAAATAAATTTAGAAAGTGTGAAAAAGCAAAGCTAAAACTGAATTCAAATTAAAAAGTAAAGAATCAATCTTTATATAAATTGACCACAAAACTATACAGAATAAAGAATTAATTAAAGAATATTTTGGCCATAGTTCTCTGACTGTTCTATTGTAGTACAATGTATTCCAGGAAGAAAAATTAACTGCAAAGATAGCTTTAGATTTAGTAGTTTTCAGTTCCTTTTTCCTTTTTTCTCTCTCTCTCTCTCTCTCTCTCTCTCTTTTTCTTGGTAGTTAAGAATATAGTAATTTAGAAAATATAAGGGGTATATAGGTATGATAGAGCAAATGGGTACTGAATTGATGTGTTGGGAGTGAGGTTTTTCACATGGGAGAAGAGAAAGTGAGGTGAATTGAGGAAGAACCCTGTGGTGTAGGATCGGAATAGGAGGTATCAGTATGAGATAATTGTTTTTAATAATTATTTTAATAATTATACTTCTTTTTTCTGTCCCCTGAAAGGAACATCCTAGCAGCAATGAGCACATCTAGTGCCCATATCTTGGACACTAAATACCTTGTCTCTGTATAGTAAACCATTGAAAAATGCCGAATTCTAGTTTTTACAGCAAGTTGAGTGCTAGGTGAAACTAGAACATCTTATACTGCCAGAAAGTAACAAAATATTCAAAAACTAATGAAGACAATAAAAAGGACTTAGGAATTGTCTTGTAAAGCGTCCCACTGGCCAAATTTGGGAGTGCCCAAAAGAATAATAATAAAAATCCACAAAAATGAAGTAGCCCCATTCCTCCTAGGCTCCCCGTCTTAAAACTAAAAATTGCCAGACATAATATACAACAGACAAGGATAGGGAGACTCTGAAATATGAAAGAAGAAGGCAGTCTACTTAGGGACCTTGGGACTTGAGGAACGACATTGTGGTGGGTTTCCAGGTTTCCATACTGCCTCTCATATATACTGGACAAGGCACTGAACAAGTCTCCAACCCAGATCAACTAAGAGGGGCAGAAAAATAAAGGGGAGGGGAGCTGATCTTCTATCTCTTGCTTGGTAGAAAGAGGTGGCACTCCAATTCTCTTGCTGGGGTAGCAGGCTGAGGGAAAGGGTAGCTAGCCAGGGTAGAGTTGAAATATTTATATATAACACAGTCCGACAATGTTCTGTCTAAAATAGACTTCTCCAAATTTAATGACATAGGTAGTTTGAAAGAAAAAGGATGATAAAAGATGTACCATGAAAATGTTAATTTTAAAAAACAAAAATGGGGCTTCCCTGGTGGCGCAGTGGTTGAGAGTCCGCCTGCCAATGCAGGGGACACGGGTTCATGCCCCGGTCCGGGAAGATCCCACATGCTGCGGAGCGGCTGCGCCAGTGGGCCGTGGCCGCTGGGCCCGCGCGTCTGGCACCTGTGCTCCGCAGCGGGAGGGGCCGCAGCGGTGAGAGGCCCGCGTACAGCAAAAAAAAAAGGGTTACATTACTATCATATAAAGCAAACTTCAGAGAAAAGAAAATTACTAGAGACAAAGAGGGGCAATACATAATTATAAAATATGGATACACCAGGAAGACATATAATACTAATGTGTCTATAACAAATAACAAAGCCTCAACGTACATGAAGCAAAATTCAATAGAGGGGAAAGAAGAAATAAATACACCATTATAGGTGTGATTTAATATCCCCCTCTCACCAAGTGATAGGTAAAACTACTAGTCAGAAAATCAGCAAGGATACAGAAGACCCAAATAACAAAATTAACTGAGAATTTGAATGACATATGTAAAACACTCCATAAAACAACAGCAGAATACTTATTTGTTTCAAGTCCTATGGGACATTCACCAAGAGAGACCATATACTGGGTCATAAAACAAACCTCAACAAATTTAAAGTACTCTAAATCATACAGATTGTGTTCTTTCGACCATAAGGGAATCAGTAACAGAAAGAAATAAAAAAGAAAAAGGTCTGGAACTGTCTTTTCCCAGTCTGCTCTGGCACTACTCTTTTCTTTTTTCTTTTTTTTTCCTTTTTGGCTGCATAGTAGGTCATGTGGAACTTCCCCCACCAGGGATAGAACCCATGCCCCCTGCAGTGGAAGCACAGAGTCTTAACCACTGAATCACCAGGGAAGTCCCTCTGGCACTACTCTTTGAATGAATGTCTTTTCAAAAACCATAAAAATTTGCTATAATTCAAAAATGCAGCAAACAATTTCAATAGTCTTCAATGCAAGAAGAAAAAGGAAAAGGAGTAAGAGATTATTATTTTCTATTGATATAATAGCTATGGATTTGTACAAATATTAGCTCTAGTATTTTTAATTGCTCGTTAAGAGCCACAAGTTCCTCCTAGAGATCTGGATACAGAGAAATCCAGAGAAGGAAGAGGTAGGTGTCAAAGTCATTTCTGTTAACATCTGGCTTTGTTTTTGTTTTTCCAAACTCAGGGACATTACTCAGAAATATAATGACAATGATAGAAATCAAGGAGCCTCCCCTGAATAAAGAGTGGGCCATCAAACAGTACACATGCAGTGGTCAAAGAATCATAGAATCACCAGCTAGAAGCAAGCTCAGAGATTACCTGGTACCTCCCCCAGTGTTAGGAGATACAAAAGCCAAAAAAATAAAAGTTCCTTACCCAAGGTCACACAGCTTGTGTCTTCTGAATTTAGATCCCCTCACATTTTTATAAATTAAATGTTCAGTGATTAAATATGATAATGTGATGGGGATTTGAAAACAATAAATGCTGAAATATAAAAGATTAAAAAAATCCATGTATCTGTACTCGTACTTAAAAATAAAAAGAGTTGGGGGGAGGAGAGAAGCAGAGAAAAAGCTATTTTCTTTAATTTAAAAATCTCAGCTAATAAAAAATAGCAAGGATAATGGACATAATAATTAATACTGGTAGCATATCTGAAAGGATACTAAAACCATCAAATGAAGGGTTGTAAGGGAAGAGGTTATTCACATTGTCTCAAATTATCTATTAGTTATAAAGGGAAAAGATAATCTTTACAATATAAAGATCTGGCAGACACAACCTTAACCAAGTGATTAACTTAGTATCCCCACTAATGGGACTTTGTGTCTCCGGATGTGTTGCAATGAGAAGTACACGATATGTGATATTCTTACCAAAATGTTTAATCTAAACTGAATAATGAAGAAACAAAGATAAGGTAAATCAAAGTACATCAATGCAGTGTAACATTATGGAGCTGTAAATATATTTAGGTAGTTTTTTATGTCTTAATATATGACTTCCAAGATATGCAATATGAAACAAAGACAAAGAAATTTTTGTATAGAAAAAAAAAAAAAGAAATCCATAACATGCAATATTCTACAAGACAACTGGCCTGGACTCTCCAAAATACCAATATCATAAAAGACAAAACAAGGTAGAAGGGAATTTTTAGATTAAATGAGATGTAAGAGATTGGAAACCAAATGTAACGAATAATCCTTGATTGAATCCCAGACTGAAAAAAAGATAACATTTTTAAAAGTTATAAGGAACATTTTTGGGACAATTGGAGAAGTTTTACTGTGGATATTTAATATTTTAAAAATATTAATGTATCTAGGTTAAATCTTAGTGTATGATAATGGCATTGCAATTATGTTGGAGAAAGTCCTTTTTCTAAGGCCATACATACTTTAGAGACGAAATTATATGTCTACAGATAGAGATAGGATATAAAGCAAGTTCCCCAAAAGTTAACAATTGATGAAATAGATGAATCTGTATGAAAAATATAGGACTATTCATTGTACTATGCTCTTCTGTAGGTGTGACATTTTTCAAAATAAAAAGTTTTGTTTTGTGGGGAGGGGACTAAAGACTAAATGCAAAAAAAAAATTCCTACAGCTTTAATTAAATGGAAGCACATTTTGTTATCTTTAAAATGAGATTTGTGCAAGTTGAACTACTGGGTCATGGGGGAAACATTATAAATTATAGTTAATTCTCTATGGAAAGGAGATAAGCTTTACTGACATTGAATATATGAGGTGATGATGCTATATGTAAATATTTCACAAGTAAATATGCATACATTGAAGTGAATGCTGAAAAACATTTACTAATTGAGGTGTATGATATTAAAATATATTTCAAGACCATTGTGTAAAGAGCAATATTTCTGAAAGTACTGTCTTCTGACAACCTACACTGGAATAACTTGTGATGGTAGGGTCTTACCCCAGACATAATGAATCAGAATAACTGTGAACCTGAGAATCTAAATTTTGATAAGTTTCCAATTACTGCTTACTGAATTTTGAAAGCTACTAAGTGAGAAAAAAGGAATTCCAAATATTAAGGCTCCCAAACAGTATCTAAAAATAATTAAAGTAATTATAAGCAAGTTGAATCTCAGATTACTTGTCTGAAAAGTGGCTATAACAATAATTTCACATCTACTTTTCCATAGTATGAGTGTTAGCTATTTGTTATGAGCAAACTAAGACAAATAATCCAATGAAACTAAGGTATAAATAGACTGTTATATATTTGATACTCCAACTTTCCTGCCCACCAATCTCAAATCTCCCAGTGATGTTTATTAATTCAAATATTTAAATAGACTATCTGAATTTGGGAGTGATTTTGAGAGCGTGGGACTTTTTCTTACACCTATTTATCTCTCTTATGTATTAAGCTATGCACACCTTGACTGGCAATGTACAATGATCACTACATATTTAACATAAATATTTATTCAACTCTGGAGGTACTTCAGATAAGATTCAGAGGCCTCCAAGGGCAAGATTTTCATAAACTAATTCAAACATGTGAAATCAAATGCACTGGGTATTGCCTCTCCACATCCCGTAAGTGTGATTAACTTATCGTAACTGTGTTATATTGTTTGCTTTATTACTATATTACTAGTGAACACCATGGTCATAATCAACCTGAGTCAACAACAATTCAACAGAGTACCTTGTTTATATTTTATCAACCCTCAGAATGGAAGTTGATATTTGTAAAACTAATATGTTAACTGGTATGCACACCTTTATCCCTGCTGTTATTCTGTTTTGCTCTTCAATAAAACTACTGATGTCTGGAAAAGAATCCACTTATACTTAAACATTTGAATCAAATCACTAATATTGCATTTAAATTTGTATTAAGTAAAAGATCAAATAATCTCAAGACTACAGCTACTTTAACAGAAATAATCAAAACAACTACTCTGCATACATCTATTACTGCTTCATTCATTTATGCAACTTTTAGGTATATAACCTATAGTGATATTTCACAAGTAGAATACCACACAAAATCAAAATACAATGTGTATAAATTTTTGTGTGTATGTATATCCCACACATGAGGTAGCTTTGAAATGTGCATATGACAGTTTTCAGCACAAAACAGATGCTCAATAAACAGTGACTGAATATTCAACTCCTGCTTTATCAATATACATGCCAACACTGAAATACTCATTTAGTTAGAAGCAAATCTATGAGTTAATATAACCCCTGCCATTAGCAAGCATATAAAGTAGCAGGTGTGGAATATGGTTATATGAACAAGGGCACACACATACATATAATAGAGATGGGTCCTTAAATTCTTAATGGGCCCTAATTTCTAATGTTTCAACTCAGATGCTTGCTTCCCATTCACAGCTACCTTCCCTGTTTCCACTTTTACTTCCAGCTAAGTAGGAAGGAAACTTAACAGTAGGGGGCTGGGGTGGAGGGCATAATTACTGACGAGAGAGGATTGTGGGAATTGAGTCCATGGATACCAGTCGCTGAGGAAGGGAAAATGTCCTGGCCGAATAAGGTAGCCAAGATGGGAAATCCAAACGTATGTGAGCTAGGGTCTGATGGCAATGTTAAAAAGAGAAAGGAGAGTCCTGAAGAGCTGAAAAAATGTGAAATGAGTGGTAGTCAGGGGCATTTCTTGAGGTCCTTTGATAGGATGCAGGGAGGCCTCTTTCCCTGAGATCCGGGGGGAGGAAGCAAAAAGAAGGGCAAGTGCCTTTCTTTAGAGGCTTATCAGTATGGGGCTTTTATTTTTTTTTTTTAATTTATTTTATTGAACTATAGTTGATTTACAATGTTGTGTTAATTTCTGCTGTACAGCACAGTGATTCAGTTATACGTATATATACATTCTTTTCATATTCTTTTCCATTATGGCTTATCACAGGATATTGAATATACTTCCCTGTGCTATACGGTAGGACCTTGTTGTTTATCCATTCTATATATAATAGTTTGCATCTGCTAATCCAGTATGGGGCTTTTAAAGCACCATCTGTAAGCAGACAACTTAGAAAGACAGTGAGGTGGTCCTGGAGAAGATGAGTTCAAGAACCTGTTCCATCACTTACCCACTGCATGGCTTTAGGAAATTTCTAAGCCTCAGGTTCCACATTGAAAAAACTCCAAGAGTCTTTTTGTAAAGATTGGGTATAGTCACATTTATAGAGCTTAAGTGTGGTACATAGTGGATGCATAACAAATCCTAGTTTTCTACGCTATTTGAAAGCTTTTCTGTAGCATTCTGGTCCTCATGGGACTCATTAATGGTGTGCTTTGGACACATCTCTAGTATTCTCCAGGTGTTTAGGCCATCTCCTCTCTAGCCTCCCTATCTCATTACTTTTTTAAGTTGGCATAGATTCAGATATGAATAGATCCCTCAAATATAATATTTTTGATACCTTTCCTTGCATAATGGTCAACTGAAAGAATGTATAGATAACACACAGTAGAATTAAAAGATTAAATAGAATTTAATTAAAGATAATAAATAGATTATTTGAATATCAAAGGGCAATATATCTGAGAGAAGTGATTAAAATGAAAACAGCCAAGATAGCAGAAGAAAAGACGTTAGAGAATTGGGCAATATAAAAGTTTTGATGATGAGTTTACAATTCTAAAAATGTTGCCTTCTGGGAAAAACAGTGACTTTTGAAAGATATCTTCATCTATATATCTTAAATATCTATAAAGTCTGTCTGTCTATCTATCTGAAAGAGAGATGAGGAATGCAGGATCTGAAATACTGTGGGATCTCTCACACGCATCAACTACTCTCTTGGGGCTATATTGAGTCTTCCTATCAACCTCCCTAAGGGGATTCTGTGAATTATGTAGCATCTGCAGGAACATTTACATGTTCTTTTGAAAGACAGCAAGGTATTCCATCGTCCTATCATGAAATAATTTTAAGACATTTACAAATATTTAAATGAGAAGGTATTAATGTAGTACTTTCTCTAATGAGTATATTTGGCATATGTGTTAAATATTTTTATTCTTCTTGTCAGTCATATTTCCTTGTGACCCTTCAACAATTCAGGTCAAATTATGAGGCCAGGTTGCCAAGAAATATGATTACAAGAAGACGTGTACATGGTGGCTAGAAAAAAAAATAAGTCCACAAAAGAAAGAAGGAGGAGGTTATGACAGAGTGACAGAGAGACTCCATCACCAAGAAAAGGAAAGGAGGAATCTTTTCATAAACTAATGGAGAAAGTGGAAGAGAGAAAGATATCAGAGGTCAGTGTCTTTCTTATTCCCCAGACTCCATGGGTTGAAGGAAGAAGGGGGAGAACCTGAAAGTCTAAACATTCACCCGAGAGAGTGAGTTTACTTAAAAAAGACTGTTTTAAACTACAAGAGACTAATACATTTTTAATTATCAAGCTTACTCTTTTTTCCTGTTACATAGTAGAAAAAATTTTTGACCAATTAAAGAAAATTAAGAAGCCACAAATTATTTCAGTTTATTTTAATGTTAAAATATTGACCCAATATGCTTTTATAACACTCTTATAGCTATGTAGCTGCCTTGAAAATTCCATTCCCTGGAAAGTTCCATTAATCAGCCTTGTGTGTTCCCACACCAGGAATTCTAAGCCCTACAACTGGTACAAAGTTTACAAACACATATTTTCTTGGCGCCTACCTAAATTTGTGTTTTCCAATTCCAGCCAAATACAATACCTTTTCTATTTGAATTTTGTCAGTTCCATCTTCCTTTCCCTCCAGCAGTTATTTCAACCCACTGTGCCACTCTTCAAATCTCTTACTATATCTCCTTTTCTCAGCAGATGAAAATATAAATCCAACTGCTCTTAATTCCAAAGCCCCTCTACTACCTACAATTTATCTACATTCACATTTGTTTTAGCTTACCTCCACCTGTTCAAAAGTAGAAATGCCCCTGCTGTTCATAGCTCTTCCTTCTAACTCAACCCTGATACCAGTCCTCCCAGAGCCTTGGCCCATCGGTTAAACCCTATGTCCTTTATAGCTTTAACTCTTTCTCAACCCTGGCTTCTTCCTTCTGCTTATATATATGCTCAAGTCTCTTCCACATTAAAATACTGACTTCCTTGAGCCTGCAGTCAAGTTTTACTAAACAGCATGTCTCTCCTTCTCATCATAGCCAGAGTATTCATAAGGGAATTTTACATGAGATAACATTATGTTCTTAATTTTTCTTATTTCATACCACAAGCATGAAGAGATGATCAGGAAAGATGAGAACTCTAACAGGTAAATGATAGTGTTCAGCTTCAGCATTAATAAAAAATAGAAAATTTGCAATGATGATAAGATACAATTTTCCCACAATGAGACTGCTGGAAATTAAGGAGAATGATGATACTCAGGGCTTACAAGGTTCAAGAAAATAAGTAGTTATGTCTGTAATATACTCCTGATGGCAGCATGAAGTGCAATAGGATAACCATTCAGGAGAATAAATTGGTTACTTATATAAAAAACCTTAACATATGTGTTCCTTTTAGCCCTGAAATTGAACTTTATAAAATGGATCACTGTAGTTGTAGCAGTAGTTGTAATTTTAGTAAAAGTAGTAAAAATAGTTGAAAAGTTAAAATTATTAATGTTCAACATTACATTTAAAATGTGTTTCAGAAAACTTATAATGAGTTGATTTTTATTTCAGACCCACATTATTTGGTCATTTAATACAAAGTGATCAAACATTTCACACAACTGAATTTAAAAACATGCATCTTCAATATGACACGAAAAAAGGAACAAGCTTGGTTGGAGCCAAAATTTAATCTAAATATGCTATTTATATAGAAAAGGGGCAAAGGAAACAAAATTAGAACACTGGAATTTTTATAAACTTTGAGGAATAAACATTGGCATATTTGAGTGATATCATAAGAATTGTACAAATTTACTGACTTACATATTCAGCTTTCCAGATAAAATTAGAAGAATTTGACTTGGTATACAGATTCCTAATTTCTGATCCTGGAGTTTAGAGTTGTGATTTTGGCCATGATACTTCATCTCTTACATGTATGCTTTCTCTTTAATAAAATGATGTTGTTGAACTAACAGATCCCTGAAGTGTCCACTACCTCTAAAATGCTTGGACTCTATAATAGAATAAGTGTGATTAATAATTACAAAATGGGCTTCCCTGGTGGCACAGTGGTTAGGAATCCACCTGCCAATGCAGGGGACACGGGTTCAAGCCCTGGCCCGGGCAGATCCCACATGCCGTGGAGCAGCTAAGCCCGTGCACCACAACTACCGAAGCCCGCACACTGTGCTCCACAATAAGAGAAGCCACTGCAATGAGAAGCCCGCACACCGCAATGAAGACCCAACGCAGCCAAAAATAAATAAATTAAAAAAAATTACAAAATAACATATGTAAAGTAAAAGAAAAACAACTTACCTATTAGTATGATATCGATTAAAACATCTTCTTCGGTGGGATTTTGGAAAGGTATAAGAACAGATGATTGAAGACGAAGGTATGTGGTCATTCTTTCTATTTCTAGAGGCTGGGGGAATAGTCCTATTCCAGAGATGTAGAATATCCATTCTTTAAACTATATAAAGATAAACATCCATAACATATATGTACTAATTACATACTTTTTATTTGTACCACTTAATAAATATAGTACACATAAAAATTTTGGCAGATAAGTTTTTTGTTAATATTTAACATGCACTGTTTTTATCTTTCCTTCCTTTTCCAAATTCCTTTTGATTTTATTGAAAAATCAATGTGTTTTTACACTGAAAAAAAGGCAAAAGGCCAATGTTCAAATATTAAACATATTTCAATACATACAAGGTTACTGATAATAACATAAAAGAGAAAATTTAATGAAAGCCATGCATTTCTGCTCAAGATTTTTAAAAAAATCAATTTGTCTAACAAACTGGGTACTAAATGCTCTATGAAGTTTCCAAAATATTTATCACAGGAAGGCAAAGAAGGTGAGACACAGATTGCAGTCCCATTAAAAAGAAGTGTATACAACTTATTGCCATATTATTTACGCCCATCATCTAGTACAGTGTATGTTTTATCACATGATATGAAAAAATGGCTCAAAAATTATATGAAGAAGATTGAATGTGGCCATTGTTCTTATCTGTGTTTCAAAAGCCTGCAAAGCTCTGTTTGAAAATGTTCCGTTTGTATTCATTTGGAATAAAAGTCCCTTGAGACTCTGTTCTACACTGAACACTTTGCTAATGTTACCGATGAATGACGAGGTCATTAACCAAAAACCAGCGAACAATGTCCTGGTTTATCACCTCTCAAACTACATAGATGTTTCTAAGCTTAAGTTCCAATAAAAAGAGGGAAACTTGCTTTGTTTCCAAAGTAGGATGGGTGGTGGCAGGAAATTTATAAAATTCTATCTCAGTAAGTGAGGATGAAAAGGCAAGTTTTATCTGCATATGTCTTCAAATGACTGTATTACTTTTAGTTAGAGAGTCTACAAGCATAAATTCACTATATTTTCACTTATGATGTCTGAACTTGATCACACGTAATTGACTGCCTGGAATCAAATGTCAGGGTTCAATTATAGTAACAACTGTTTTATGTAAATTACTTACTTTTTGGCTATTTTATAAAATAAAGCATGGATGACAGAAATTAGGTTAATTTAAACCACTGGAAATAAGCCAAACTACAAAAACAAGAAGGTCATGTTTTCGTGTTTTGCCAAGTGGCCTGGAATACTGGAGGTTCTAAGTTAAACCATTTCCTACCATTCCTGGACACTAGTATCCAACAATTACCCTGGCATTGCTTACATTATCCACCTGGGTTCACAGAGGGAAATTAAAAAGTACCCCAGGGAACATATGCATTAAAAAAAGGTAACATTTTTAGTCCATCTTCATCTCAAACTTCTTTGAAAGGAGACAGAGTAAAACAATTAAAGATCCAATCTCAATGTTTCTGAAAGAAGAAACAAGTGGAGGTAAAAGACAGTAGATCTGGCTTGCACACTGAGTAGAGCTCAAGGGCATTCGAGCTTGCTAAGAATCAAGAGAGTCTGCCATAGACACAGGCTGCAAGGACGACAGACACATGCTGGGTAATAAAATCACTCTGATTTTATCTCTTTTTCCTTTATTTTCACTGTTCTGACCTTTAGATGCAGTGAGTCCCACATCAAGTATAAATGAAATAAATAATGGCAACTATTTGAAAATAAAAATGAAACGACTGAAAACCAAGAGAAAATCTCAGAACATAATGTTTGATATCAGAGAAGGCCTGTTTATCACATTTACTGCTTACTATTGTTCCTCTTATCCTGTTATGCAGTAACAATCTCATTGAGAGATTCTGGTAGCATATTATGAGTTTATGATATTTGCAGTTGTGATGCCCTAACCAAATTAATCTCAGGATTCAAAATCTATACAAACAACTTTAGCCTGAAGTTAGATTTTTTACAATGCAGAGTTCTTCACATGGATACAAACTGGAAACAAATGAAACAAATAATAAACCTTAGCCATTTCCTTAAGTTCAGCAAAGAGTCATATTCAGAAATAGTTAAAACTTATCCTACAAGCACCACCACACTAGATTTTTGATTAATCAGCTACTCAGTTGTGTGTGTTAGTTCAGATATATTTATCAGTGAAATCAAGAGAGGGACAGAAATCTGTGTGAGTTTTTCCCTAGTGGTTAACCTAATTGCAAACTTTCAGACTTAGAAAAGTAAGCCCTAAAATTTTCTTCTTAAAAATATCTTCTTTAGATGCTTACACATACATAATATATACTGCATTTTCAAAAGTTCATTCAATTAATACTTTGGGATAAACCAGTTTTGCCTGCAAAGAATGTCAACTAGATGAATTAAAAGAAGAGGAAGACCTGAATTATTCAGGGATAGAAAGGAAAAAAAAATTAAAGGCAAAAAAATAAAAAGAAAAGGCAAGAAAAACCACAAAGGTTAGGGCAACACATTGAAAAGGTTGAAGCGGTCTGGACTCAGTAGCTAAAAGAATGAATTACTGACTTAAGTCTAACCAGAGATAAAGCCTTGGAGATTTGCTACAACTTGGAAGGAGAGGCTTAGAGTTACTGAAATCAAGCCCCAGTGTTAAAGTGACTGACAAAAAGGTTTGAGTGGATTACTTACTTGAGTTCTTTTGTATTTGATAAAGAATTTTGAGTTCAGCCTCTAGGCTAGGATTTTCTAAATCTATTAAGATGGAGAACTGATCACTATCCTGCTGATGTGCCAGACCACCTTGAGTAGATGTAATTTCCACCAGAAATGCAAGCAACTAAGTTATCTCCAAGAATTAAAATGAAAGGCCTGACCCTGCTATGAAGCAATGATTTAAAAGATCAGCTGTGTTAAAATTATTTTTGTGAAAGAAAATCTCTCTACTATACCTGCCCTTCTTTATGAGAAGGATTACTGGTTTGTCTGTTTTCTTTAATATCTTTGAAAGTCAAGCATACTTCCATAGTATTGCTTCAGGTCATGTATAAGTCAGTAATCATGTAAAAAATTTATTAGCCTCAAAAACTTTTTTCTAAATTACACATTTTGGGGGAAAAAGAGGGTACTTCAGTTACATACAGGCCTTGCACTGACATAGGAACCCCTGTATTATATTTGATTTCACTCCCTCCCAGATGGCAGGATTTTGTAAGCTCCTTGGTGTCCCATAGGATATAAAGTATATACCTCGATTTACTTTACTCCCGCATCAACACCTGAAGAAGTAAAAAATAATAATAACTGTAAAATTTATGAAAAATTTTCATTGGCAGTAAGAGAGTTATGCCTAGGCATTCTGTCAGTAGCTGTAAGAACAGTCATGAAGACGGGTTGAAGCCAGATGTCCTGGGTTCAGGTCTGAGTTCGACCTCCTACTAGCTGCCTGGTCTTAATTTCTGTGTCTCATATTCCTGATCCATATAATGGGGTTGGCCACACTTCTTCCATAGGACTCTGGACAATGAATTGAAATAATTCTTAGAATGGCATGTAGCGAGTATAGAGATACTTAAAAAATATTTTTTAAATTCTTATTATTCAGATGAAAACAGAGTGAAAAAAATAACACAGTACTTGCAAGATTACATTTTATACAGTTTTATATTTAAGTTCATGAAAATTTGAGTAAGAAAATCCAAGTCAGAAAATTAACATAAATGCTAGCAATTTAGCATTTACATTAAAGTCCTTACATTTTAAATCTGGGTGTATATTCTCTTTCAGTCAAGTGATCTAAGGATTTAAAAATGCCTTCTTAAATGCCTGCACGTACATAATGCATACTGTATTTTCAAAAGTTCATTTAAATAATAATTTACAATAAATGTGTTTTGCTTGCAAAGATGTCAAGTGGACAAATTAGATTTACTTGTGTATTGACTTTAAAATTTAATTAACTTGTCTTGGTCCAAGAATACTCTATTGTACCTGAGCACAGTGGAAGGTGACAGAAGTCTGATGACCAGCTCCTCCAAGAGCAGAATGACGAAAGTGAACAGATATGTCTTTGGTGGAGTGAGGTGGTATGATCAGCTGTGTAAATTAAGAAACAAGAAAGAGAAACAAAAATCAATACTTTTGTTTGAGTCAGCATCTTTGTGTGCTAGGTGTATACCAGGTTGATGTTCATGTGATTAACGTGTTGCCTTATACACATTAACCATTCTCAGTATGCCTGCTTGGGGAATACTGGTGAAACAGCCCATAGTAAACAGTGTTTATTAGTGCTCACACAATGTTCTTCCCCCAGACAATGACCACATCGACCAATAAAAGGAAATCAGGATAAATTTTTTAATCTGAGTTGGAATCCCCAATAATAGAAATGTACATTTTATTTAAAGAACCCACAGCTTATTATCCATCCCAAAATACATGTCAAACCACTGGGAACCTAACTTGCAGCGTTGGTGAGGTCAAAAGAAATGAACTGAGTCTAAGTGCAGATGTAAGACATGCTTCTTTATTGTACAATGAAGTTTTTTCTTTGTCCTATTACATAGACCCTCAAGGTGTGACCTGCTAGAATAACTTGAGTCTGAAATGTATTAATCTGAGTTACCTCTTTAGAGATTGTGAAAGAAGCTAGAAACTCAATCATAATATAATGAAGGCTTGAAGATCTTAAGTAATCAAAAAGCTACACTGTAAATAATGTAATATTTATTATCAACCCTTATAGAATGACAGAATGAGTGGCACATTTGAGAAGTAAGTCAATTATTTTTTCACTAATGTATTTTGCCAGATAACTTTTGAAAAAGGACACTTGCAATTTGGCAAAGTCATTCAATCTTTGTAGAATACAGCACTTGCTCTTCAATAAACTCTGAAAACGACCATGAAAAAAAAATACAAACTTAATTTTAGAACAGAGTTACCTCCTTATTATACATGTGGTTTATCTACAGCAAATATTTTTTATCTCAGGCTGCGTGTCCCTCTGATACTTCATTATCAGTTTTGATATTATCAGTTAATGCATATTTAAGGAGTTCAAATTAATATCAGAATTAACCTTAGCAAAGAAAAAAAACAGAAAAGTTGCAGTTCATATGTTCTTTCAATTTAGCAAATGTGACAAAAATATTTCTCTCCCTCCCCCCATACATATATAAAAGAAATCAACCATTTCATCGGAAAAATGTATAATACTATATTAACTTAGATTTTTAACTCTAGTTCTACCACTGACTAATCATGTGGTTTAAATATTTTAGCCTCTCTGGCCTCAAATTCCTTTTCTATAAATATATGTCAGAGACATGTGGTGAAAATTGAGGTAGTGTATACAACCAAGCAATAACTCAATTCCTTTATTTCCACCTAAAATTTACTGAAAAATGCATCTCCCCTGGTTTCAAGGAAAAAAAGATAAACACGGTTGGATGGAATTTAACTGTAGCAAACCTACTGGTTTAGTGTAATGGGATATATAAATAATATGTTAAACATATCAGCTTTTGAAACTTAAAAACATTTTATTACAAGCAAGTGTCATCAGGAGTACCAATTCCCATGTTTGAGCTTACACTAGATCCTAGTTCAAGAGGGAAAGATATTCTTGCGACAGTTAGGTAAACTGAAATTTGGACAGGATATTAGATGATGGAGGAGACTAATATGCTCTTAAGAAATATAATCTAAAGTATTTACTGTTAAAATAGCATCTACAATTTACCTTTAAATTGAATAGTAAGAAGTGTAAGAGAGAAAAGAGAGGAAAAAATGTAACGAATTGTTACTATAAGAACCAAGATAGAAGGTATAAGTTTGTGCATTGTATTATTCTTTCCACTTCTGTATCTTTTTGAAATTTCTCATAATATATAGATGGAGGACAGTAAATTTTTAATATCATTATTTGCCTTGATAATCAATCTATGCTTACTTATTGAAGCATTTACAGGTAATCATCAATATTTAAAAATCCTTACCTATGTAAACATGAATATTACACAACAAAACCAGGAATAAAGTTATATATACATATCTATATAAAGTATATACATATATATATAATATACTTTCCATTTATTACCATTACCATTAATGTATGTTCCTATTTGTTCTATAACATATAATAGTATTTTTCTCACCTGTAAATTTATTTTTGAGTTGTTTCCAAATATTAAGTTAATTGCATATTCTGTGGTCAATAATATTTGATAAGTGTACAAAAGAATGAATGGACTAGAAAACCATGGTTGGAAATGTTAAAGCCGAGACCATCTTTTTCATTATGCAACATTAAGATGGCATCTGTAATACAATGCATTTGTTTTCCCTTGGACCACAGTTTACATTCTCTGTAAAAGTAGTGATACGAAGGATATGAAAACACCACTAATGAGTAATTTCTGTTAAATGTAAACTATAGCCTGAACATCATATTGTTTAATTTATGGAAAATATGGTGTTAAGTAATACAAACATACATGTATATTTTAAAATAATTTTTCTAAGATTGCACTATATACACCAATTTTAGCAATGTAATACTTAGCGATATCTGATTTGACACATCATGGCAGTTAAGAACTAATTTTATATCATATTAGTTGGCAACCAGTAAGTGACAAGAGACAGGTATTAAAATATAAATAAAGAAATCACATTGTAGATTCGTTAAACAATCATCAAACAGCAAATAGTAAAAGCCTTTTTCTAAATACCATGATTTACTGTGAGGTCCTCTGAAGAAAATAATCTATTGCAATTATCATTTCGAAGTTTACTTGAAAGCAGGGTTTTGGCATTCACTATACATATTTGGTATCGTATGCTTTGGAAATAGAGACAGGGATGCTGAACCTTCAGATCTTGTTTTGCTACTTGGGGGAAGATAAAGTGATTGAGGCCCATTGACTGGCTCTAGTCTCTCCCAGGAATGAAGGAATGAGAAAATGAGGTAGAGAAAAAGAGAGAGAGGCAGAGCTGTCAGCACTGTCTGTGGGGAGGGGGTGATGGGTAGGAACTAAGGAAAAGCTAAAAAGAACTGGCGTCCTGGGACCTGGACACATAGAATAACCATTGAGTCAAATCATATTCCTAAAATGCACCACTTTGGTGGGGACGTTGATAGCTGGGGAGACGCAAGAGGGAGGGTGGGTCTCCTTTGTGGACTCTTCTCACTCCTCTACACTTAAGGGTCAGTGAGGCTTGGCGTTTTCTACTTTTCTATATACACAGATCTCCCCCCCATATACTCCCCAAATTTCAGTTATCATTTTGGTGCAAATGATCCCCCAAGTCTTCATTTCTAGCTTAATATTCTACCCTGAATTTCAGAGCCACATAGCCAATTGCCTATGAATATTCCCTGAATTTATGTTCCTTTGAGATACTCTCCAAACTGTACATATCTTAAATCAGTGTTCTTAAAATGTGCTCTTTCTCCAGCTGCAGCAGTAGCAGCAGCAAGAGAACTTTTTAGAAAAGCAAATTCTCTGTGCCCCATATACACTACCAAATGTAAAATAGATAGCTAGTGGGAAGCAGCCACATAGCGCAGGGAGATCAGCTCGGTGCTTTGTGACCACCTAGAGGGGTGGGATAGGGAGGGTGGGAGGGAGGGAGGGAGAAGCAAGAGGGAGGAGATATGGGGATATATGTATATGTATAGCTGGTTCACTTTGTTATAAAGCAGAAACTAACACACCATTGTAAAGCAATTATACTCCAATAAAGATGTTAAAAAAGAGAAAAAGAATATATGTATAACTGAATCACTTCAGGACACGGGGATGGGGAAGGGTAAGTTGGGACAGTGAGAGAGTGGCATGGACATATATACACTACCAAATGTAAAATAGATAGCTAGTGGGAAGCAGCCGCATAGCGCAGGGAGATCAGCTCGGTGCTTTGTGACCACCTAGAGGGGTGGGATAGGGAGGGTGGGAGGGAGACTGAGGCAGGATGTATATAGGAAATCTCTGTACGTTCGGCTTAATTTTGCTGTGAACCTAAACTGCTCTAAACAATTGTCTCTTTAAACAAAAAAAAAAGACCACTCCAATTAAAATCAGAAAAAAAAATCATATTATTGGGAAACTATTGCAAAAACTGGTTACCAAAGCGGTCAGGAATAAAGCACAACCAATTTATTTAGGGTTCAGTGAAAATGAGCATGAATCTAGCATATATAATTTCAAAATTTACATGAACATGATATTGATTTTCTTGATAAATTAAAATTGGCAATGCATATATTTTAAAATTTTAGCATTTCAAGCCTTATTAATAATTCAATTGCTAATACTTCATGGTGTCCCAAAATCAGAATTGGAAAATGTTCTACTAGTGGTAGATTACTCGGCTTTCTGAATATACTTACCTGTGATCTGTTAATCTCCAGGACAAAATTATCAGGATTACTGTTTGTTGCTTGCAATTCTAAGGTTTCGTGTGTAGGATTATCTAAAGGAATTATCTGAGTGACAAACCTGGAAGGAAGGACAAAGGTAGTAAAGTTGTTCAATGATAATTTCACAAACTTGATGACTATTATGGGTTGAACTGCATCCCCCCAAAAGATATAGTAAAGTTCTAACACCCAGTGCCTCAGAATGTGACCTTATTTGGAAACAGGGTCATTGCAGACGTAATTAGTTAAGTTGTGGTCACACTGGAGTAGGGTGGCCCTTAATCCAACATGACTGGTGTCCTTATGAGAAGATGATGTGAAGACACATGAGAAGGCCATACGAGAAAGGAGGTAGAGATTGGAATGATACATCTACAACTCAAGGAACACCAAAGATTGCTGGCAAGCACCAGAAGCCAGGAGAGCCAAGGAAGGATTCTCCCTTTCGGGTTTCAGAGGGAGCATGGTCCAGCTGAAACCCTGATTTCAAACTTCTAGCCCTTCTAACAAGTGTGAAACAATACCTCAGTGTTTCCATATTGAAAGAGACCCCAACTACACAGAAAAATGTACGAAAATAGAGCCACACCAATGTATATCCTTAAGAATTTTGAGGACATTAGGTACAATTAAAGACCATGAAAACTTCAGAAGAGGAAAAAGACCCACAAGACTAGTTAGAAATATAGTAACTATCAAACATCTTTTAATATTATGCAACTTTAAATTATACACAGTATGACTTAGATAAAAAGTAGTTGTTTTAGAAAAACGTAAAGAACAACAAGAACTTGAAAGAAAAAAAGGCTAGCACTTTTAGGTAGAATGAAAAAAAACATGACTGTAAAATTGGTTGAGCCAAATATTTTCACAACACTGACTTATATTTATTAACAATTGTATATATATATATATATATAGTTTATAGTTTTATATATATGTATAGTTTTCACATATTGGTATATATTTAAAACAAGAAAAACTTAAATCTAGAAATAAATTTGTAAATAACTTGTAGCAGACACTGTTGGTGCTCCACCTAGTTTCCTGCCTCCATCCTCCAACTCCCGCATGCTTGCTGTTCATCTTCCACCTGAGACTTTCAGATGATTGCCTTGGGATCCTGAAGTCCTCAGCCCTAGAGCAGAAGTGGCTGGGAGTTTACAGCTCATCCAGAGGAAGCTTATACTGCCTAGTATGGGAGTTCAAAAGCCCAGAATCTTGGCATCGAGACAAGACAAACTCTGAGATGTGATTTATGCTCCAAAGCTCTCCACAGCAACAGATAAAGTCTGGGACTGTACCTGCAATCACATCCTTGCTTAGCTTCTTCCCTTTGCTTATTCTGCTTCCCTTGTTCTCTTACTAATTTTTCCTACTGGGATCACACCTCCTTAATAAATCACTTGCAGTGATGTTTTGGCTCAACATCTGGCACTGGAAGACTTGAACACTCTTTTGGTGTGCTGAGGGAGAGACATTAATGAGAAGGCACTGATTTGCCCACTGGTACACGTACTCTTTAAAAGCAGGAAATGTGACTTGATTATCCCTATGCATCAGCGCCAAACTTGACCCCAGACATGTACTAGGAACTCAGTCACCTAAATATAAAGGTCATATTTCAAGGGCATATGGTATTAACCAAATGACCAAGTATTCTCAATTGCCCAATGCTTACCCTCTGCTTTGCCTTGACCAAACTTCAGTCAGCTTTCTATCTTTCCCATAGTCCCCTGAATTCTGCTTGTCCCCAAGCCTGAGCAAGCACCAAAAAAGTAGAATGTGCCTCCCTTCTGGGCTTCTCTTGAGAATCAACTGACCAGAGCAAAACCCTTTTTCCTATCAGTCCCCACCGGTCATTTTCCCTTCCTTGTCCAGCTTTCCCTCCAAAGATTCTGCTTATTTCTGCTTGCCCCTTCTTTAGCCTATAAAAGAAAAAGCTTGCTTGGTTTGATATTGAGTAGCTTGTAGATTTCTGAGAGGGGAATGTTCTCCGAATTGCAATAGTACCCCGCCAACTATTTCAATAGTCCCTTTTCCTCCCTTGCAATAATCATTTTGAATAAAAGCCTCTCCTTACTAAGTCCTGACTTGTTTTTCTTTTCACACAAGTTTTCCACACGGTCGTTTAAATATCAAACCTCCCTGGAGAAATAAATCAATTACTAAAAACATATTTATGTCTTATTTTAAAATACTAAATGCATTATAACAATATTCTTTTAGATAAACATTTTTTTCTTCCATGAAATAATTTTATCTATTAAATAGAACTTACTTTCCAAGGTCACAATGTATTTCTGTGTCTTTTAATGTATGCTGACAAAGAAAATCCAAGATTCAGTCTGTGTTCACAAAGCCTCTATAGTCACAATGCAGAGAGGAGACAAGCCCACGTTTCTAATGGTAATCTAGCAAAATAGGGTCTTGTATATACAGTATGGTCTTAATTTTCATGCTTCACATTATAAAAATGTTTATCCTTTAAAATTTCACAAATATATTTATTTATTCATCATTCATTAAAATAAGAATTATTCTAACTCTGAAAGAGCATATAAACTAGCAAAAGACATTTTCATGGCGTAATGGAATGCATCGTACACACCAATACTAAGTACAGTCTTTAAAACTATAACAATTGGATATTACTGTTAAAGAAAGTTGACTATTTCACTATAAACTGAGTTAATCGTGAGCATAGAGGCCATGTGTTTGTGTGTGTGTGTGAGAATACACAGTGCAAAGTTTTTCATAATTATGCCATAAGAACACTCGTCATTGCACTGTTAATATGTGTGTATGTGATTTGCATTTAATTGAGAATATAAGATATAAATGAATTTTTATCATGAAAATTGAAAGTTTAACCCCTAGTCCTTACAGAATCATTTTCATTTGGTGCAACCCAGAAAAATATGGTTAACAAAAAGTGAAGTGAAAGAGAGTATATAGGGGCAATTTAGGAATTATTTAACTTGATATTCTAATAAATAATATCTTTGCATTAAAGAAAACAATGGTAATTCTAAATTAGTACATTTTACCAATGAATGGTATTAAACAAAGCTAAAACTATGAGCGAGTGTAATCTCAATGATTATACCATGCAAAGAAATAATTTTAAAGGTTAATTTCAAAGGATCAGCAATAAGTATAATGCCACACTCAAACCATACCTTTGTTCTCTATAGCCTGTAGTCGCTGGAGAATACCGTACAACACAGTTGAGAGAATCTAGTGGAAATAGTACAAGTTCCTTGAGTCCACTAACGGCAGCACTCGATAACTGCACATTTAAGTGAATAATTTTCTCTTCTGGATTAAAGAGACGTATTTCAATACAAACACTCTCCTAGAATGACATAAGAAATATAAAATTAGCTCTTAGCATCAGCATAGAGTCATTGTCCTATGGAAGCCATAAAACAATGGCCAAATGTATAAAAGTTTATTTTTCTCCTTGACCCACTACTGAATGTACCTCACTCTCTTTTAATCTCATATACTTTCTTTGTTTATCCTTGCTAAATGGTGACAATATTTTGTTCAACAACAAACGGTCCAAGAGATCCACCTAGCTAAATGCTAAGGAAACTGCAAAATTACATTTAAAATATATTTGTCTTCAGTACCATTATTATTATGAGGTCTGTCTGTCAATGTTTCTTCTTGCTGTGGTACTCAGACTTATCATCCGTAGAGGTCGCTAAAATATGGGTTACTGGCACTCTTCCTCAAAGATTCTGATTCAGTACATCTGGGATGGGGCCCGAAAATTTATCTTTC
This sequence comes from Aethalodelphis obliquidens, assembly GCF_003676395.1. Lineage (NCBI taxonomy): Eukaryota > Metazoa > Chordata > Mammalia > Artiodactyla > Delphinidae > Aethalodelphis > Aethalodelphis obliquidens. The sequence goes on along the minus strand of NW_020838085.1, from coordinate 273,132 downwards.
TAAAAAGCTGTGGCTGCTTCTGCTGATTCCGAGGATACACTTTAAGTAGCTCTGTACATTAGTAGCAAATTCTAGAGACAATCTGAACTAAGAGGTAAAATCATGCTGATGACATGACTACCTTCCTGTTTAGATTCCTCCCTTCTGTAAGGTTTCTCCTGTCCTGCCTCCTGGGCTACATCCACTCAGCCATGGAAGGCACACTTCACGTTCCAAGACATTTCCTGATTCTCATTCTGATCCATTCTGGCTAATGACTTATATCTTTTTTTTTTTTTTTTTGCGGTACGTGGGCCTTTTTTTTGTGTGCTATGCGGGCCTCTCACTGTTGTGGCCTCTCCCGTTGTGGAGCACAGGCTCCGGACGCGCAGGCTCAGTGGCCATGGCTCACGGGCCCAGCCGCTCCGCGGCATGTGGGATCTTCCCGGACTGGGGCACGAACCCGTGTCCCTTGCATCGGCAGGCAGACTCTCAACCACTGTGCCACCAGGGAAGCCCACTTATATCATTTTTCTAAAAATTTTCTTGAAGTATAGTTGATTTACAATGTTGTGTTAATTTCTGCTGTAAAGTAATTCAGTTATACATATATTATTTTTCATATTCTTTTCCATTATGGTTTATCACAGGATATTGAATATAGTTTCCTGTGCTATACAGTAGGACCTTGTTGTTCATCCATCCTGTACATAATATTTTGCATCTGCTAATCCCAAACTCCCAATCCATCCCTCTCCCATCCCTCCTCCCCTTGGCAACCACAAGTCTGTTCTCTGTGTAGCGACTTATATCTTACCCCATTACAGCCATGATCTCCACTACAGTAAAAGCCATTAGTTGAAGGAAATGTGTCAAAGGTGATTAAATAGACAGGACATATCTCAATCTTAACAAAGACCAATTGTCTATAATGTCTTAACCTAATTAAATGGAGAATGTTGGACATTTTAGTCATAATTTAAAGTTTGGTAATGGATGTACTTTGGGACATGGAGCTATTTTGAAATTTATCAAATCACATTAAAGGAGCTGGTGGGGACAGGTGGTGATGGGGAGAGAGTTATTCACACAACGTATCTTCAAGATAGACATTACAGCTTTGTCCATGAACAAGCATTTGCTTGATTACCTCTGTAAAAATAAATGAGTGGATAAGTATTATATTTTAGGGGGATGGAAAAAGCATTTAGTGTGGTGAACATCATCTGGCAAGGAAAGATGGAAATCAAGGATATAGACAAGTTTATAATTACTAGATGAGAGAAGATATCATTTACTACAAATCAGATTTAATTATGAATGCAATTGAAAATGGCCATCTACAATAGTTTCAGGAGATATTAGAATCATGGATTCCTAAAATAAATGGCCATTAAATTCCTACAGTAAAATATCCATGCTCATAATTATAAAGAAGGAAAAATAAGATATAACATGCGAAAAACTCAACAGTGGCATTACATCACAAAATTTACTATTTCTTAGGCAACCTGACATATTTTATAAGACTGTTACAGAACACAGACTCCTAGGAAGTTTCTGAGGGTCAAGCAAATCAACAACTAACCCAAAGGAATATGCCATGATAACAAATACCAACCACCATATATTAGCCTAGAAACTTTGCCCAGGTCTTTGGACAGAAAATTGAAATGAGACATTTCAGACTAGATATGTGTCCTGGTCTATTACTCAAATTTCTTCAGAGGAAGTGTCAGTTTAAGACACTGCTATAGCTTCCTTTTTTTTTTTTTTTAATTTTTGGCTGCATTGGGTCTTCATTGCTGCGCACGGGCTTTCTCTAGTTGTGGTGAGCAGGGGCTACTCTTTGTTGTGGTGTGCGGGTTTCTCATTGTGGTGGCTTCTCTTGTTGCGGAACACGGGCTCTAGGCACACGGTCTTCAGTAGTTGTGGCACGTGGGCTCAGTGTTGTGGCTCGCGGGCTGTAGAGCGCAGGCTCAGTAGTTGTGATGCATGGGCTTTGCTGCTCTGTGGCATGTGGGATCTTCCCGGAGCAGGGCTCGAACCCGTGTCCCCTGCATTGGCAGGCAGATTCTTAACCACTGCGCCACCAAGGAAGTACTATAGCTTCTTCAAAGTAGTAAAAATGCTAAGATCTAAACCACTGATTATCACAGTAATTCATTTTTATATCACCATCAGCTCATATACACATACTACTGAAAAGGAAGTTTCACAAAACAGTCCCTACTCTTACCACATGTGATTTCTATGATCTATTCTATTCTACTCTACTCTATTCTAGTCATCTCTTTAAAAAATAATGCTCATTTTGACCCAGTCACATTCTGAGATGTGTACATTGAAAAACTATGGTCTAAAAAGGAAAAAAGTACTGGAATATGGAATTGCTTTATGTCTTATCACATGTAAACTATGAATACAAAATAACACAAAACCACTTTAAAGCTACTGTTTCCTCTGTGAACTACAAGCCATATAACAGAAGCATGCTTTGTGTTACAAATGTGTGATGACATTCTACACAGTTGGCCAAATCTCTTGGGAAATGTGGATGGCAGCTAAGGGGCACCTCTATCACAGCTCCTCCTTGACATATCCATTGCAAGTATCACTACCTCATCATTTCACTCTTATCCAGTAGGACTGGATGCCCCCTCAAAATTCTTCACAGAGCAGCCTTCCAGAGAGCAATCATCAATTGCTTACAAGCACTAAGTACCACTGCAGTCACTGCAGAATCCCTGCAACCAAATTCTCTGGAGTCTTGAAAATAGCAACAGACTCAATAGAAATGAATATTTCATTATACTAAAATGACTGAAATTTCCAATTAATTGTTCTGTACTCCTACCATGGTAAAATATATGTCAAATTTAACTACAATATTATAAAAAATAATTTCTAACTTTCATTATGGTTTGAATATTATTTTCTTCAAAGTTTAAACAGATAAAAATCCCTAAATGATACCTTTCATATATGGTATTATATAAATAATTTCTATTAAATATCCATCTGCCAAAATAATGTCAAAATTAATTTGGACAAGATTAATTTTCCAACTAGATTTCTTAAGGCCATAAAAATTAGATATTTCTTTAAATATCTGATGCATTCAGTAAGTTAAAGAAAGGAAATTTTTGTCATTCACCATTTTACCAAATGATCAAAATTTGTAAATTTATTCTTGGAACACCTCCTTTGCATTATCTACGTAATCCAGAAATATATAACTATTTTGAGTAAATAACATACAAAACAAAATGTATAAAAAATTACTCTGCAAAAATGGTTAATAGTCTTGCTGCCTAAGGTATCCTACTACCCCCATTCCATTTTTTGATAAATAAGTTATTCAATAGGAAGTACAAAGTCAGTTAAATTTCTGTGAACACTTGATATATTAAAAAAGGTTGAAATAATGGGCTACTGTATATCTTGCCAATGGCATTTTACTCCACTTTGATGAGTGGATTTTTTTCAGTTTATGTTTAGAATTAAATATAAATCAGTTTTGACTGATTATTTTTTTTGAAAAATAGTAATGACTGTATATGGTGACTTCAAAAGTTGTCTTTCATCTTCACATGGCCTCTTTTAGGTTCAATGATAGAGAGTATTCCTCCATAAGTTGTCTAGTATTTTTCTCTTGATTGTACTTAAGGAATATTTTAGCTAACATAATGACTGTTTAAAGAAACTGCTTCCATTTCTCACAATCCTTTGTAGAGAGACCAAATTGGGTATATTTAATCCTGTGGAATATAGGTAAAGATTTTAAAGCATGAGAACATTCATAAAATGCTGAAATTTAGACTACTGAAAAAGTTCAAATACTCAGAGAAGTCTGGAATACTATTTTAAAATATGTACAAACAACTGAACTGAATTTTGTTAAGTTATAAACCTTTTCAAAGGGAATTTGACTATCTGTTCATCTTAAAACAAATATAAAATATTTTCGGCATCTAAATACATATTATATGTTTATTATTTTCTTAAAACAGAAGAAACATTTTGAGAGATTTAAAAACATAAATTAGATCAGGTCATTCCCTTCTTCACACCTCCTAGTGGCTTCTAATTGCACAAGGAATAAAAACTCTCATCTTGCCTTTTGAGGTCCTACAAGATGGTGTCCTATAGACACCTCTGATCGCAAATCATACCTTTACCATTTCTGTCTAAGCTCCAGCCTCACAAGCCTCTTTTCTGTTCCTGGAGTGCCTGGGCTCCTTCCTGGCAGGTCCCTTCCCACCAAGCTGATTTTGTCCCAAGGGCTTATACATTGGTTAGTCTCTCTACCTGGTTGTACTACTTCAGTCTTTGTGTCATCCTCAATGAAACCTTGGACTATTTTCGTTTGTAGAATTATCACTGTCTAAATTCATCTTGTCCATTTATGGTCATGGTAATGGGTTCACCTGGTGAACTAAACTTAGTGGAGTGTAATGTGAAAATGGTTTCTCTCCTCCACTGCTGCTCTCCAAACCAGGCAGGATCTCCCTTTCCCCACCCCTGTTGTTATCTTAGGATGGTTCGCAATGCTAGAGCAGTCTCACTGTCAGATATATAAAGAAATACAAAATCAATCAACACTTTCATCTCACATCCAACAAATACTTTTCCTGATTTCTCTCCCTGGCACACCGTCCCCACTTCCAGGACTATCTACTGATTTTTCAGACTGCCTGTGAAGAAGGTAGACATGATCTGTTCTTTTCAATTCCCTGCTCTGACTTCCTCCCCTCCTGCAATCACTGTGCTAATATGGATCCTTCAGGTTACAGGATGTAGATGGGATGAGAGGTAAAAGAACAAAGGCCATTTATTTAATTGATGCTGGGTGATCTTCTCCAGCTGACTTGCTAGGTCCCTCTTTCTTACTCTTTCTAGCATTACCCCCATGTAGACTCTTCTGGGTTCTTCTCACTCTAGTAGAATGTACCTTGAGGCAGATTCTTCTAAAACAGTCCAAGCCCAGTCTCCTTCCACAGAGTAAAATCCATTTTGATCCAGAAGGTCTTATCATGTGTCAGTGGAAGTGTAGCTGCTTTCACTCTAGCCATTTTCCCTTTACATACGGTCCAATCTGTGGGCAGGAACGCACCAAAATCTAATGGGCATTAAACTGTCAGTTTCCACTCCTTAAAAAAAACATCGCCACTCTCTTTGTGTTCTGGCCGTGGCATACACAGGCTAGAAAGTGGATGATAGGCTAAAGATTTCTCATCTCCCTAGACACAGCAGAAATATCATTTCTCCGGCAAAATTCTGTGCTCCCCTTCACAATATAAAGATATCATTGGGTAGCAGCTATCCAATCAGAGGTTACATTTCCCAGACCCTCCTGCACCCAGGCATAGCTGTGTGACTAGTTCACTCCAATAGTATGTGAGTTGAAGTGATGTGTGCCACTTCTATGTGACTAGCGGGAATTCTCTCCTCTTCTTCTCTTTCTCCACCCATGTGCAAGAACCTTTGAGTCCCTAAAGGATGATGGATTCACCATATGGGAGGAGTCTGAATCCTGGGATCTCAACATGGAGGGCGCCAGCCACTAACCAGGAACAAATGAACCACACTGTTACAATTATTAAAAATGTTGATTGTGTTAAACCATTGAAATTCTGGAGTTCTTTATATCAGCTAGAGATGCCCTAACTTATACATTTAGTGAGTCCTAATTAAGTGGCATAGCAAAACCTTTCACAGCATGGAGAAAGAATTATCTATAGTTCTCAGGTTTGTATTTTACTTGAAAATCTAAGACAATAGAAAAACTTCACATAGAGTATCCCATTTCAATTTTATTTTTGTTTCCTCTCTAACGCAACTAAAATATTAGCTCCATGCAAACAGGAGCCTTGTTTGTATTGTTCATCACTTTCCTCAGCATCTAGAATAGTGCCAGGGATACGAGAGACAGTAAATATTCATTAAATAAGAAAATATGCAATTTTTAAGAGGCTTTAATGTTTGTATATAAATCTAGTTGTTAATACGTCTAATATTCTGGATAATCACAACACTGAACTAAATAATACAGCAAAAAAACTCATAAAATCTGACTCAGGAGGAGTTTAAAAATATCAAGTTAACTCAGGCTGACCTCTTTCATGAAAGTTATTGGGAAAGAACAGCTGCCTTAGATGGGAGAAAGACACTGGGTTAACTTTATCATTTGGTTGCTGGTTCACACCTTCTCTGAACAGGAATAATTTAATTCACTGAGTATTTCTACCGAAAACTTCATCAATTCCTATTCTTAATGGGTCATAGAAAATGAAAATTATTATTATTTTTGCCCATAAAAGACTAATTGAGTCAATGACAATTCAATATGCACTAGCAGGAAGTATTTTTCACCATATCCTCTCCTAGAAGATAATCATGAGTTCATTATAAAAGGATTATTTCTGAGGTCCAAAACCACAATAATATTAATTTAAATAAGGCATATTATTGAGGAATTTTAATTTTATTCAACTTGAAAACATTATCAAGTCAATAAATAAATTGTACCAAAGGGGATTTTGAAGTGTACCATGTAATTCAGAAGAAGTGATAACTATAGTCTGTCCTAGTAATTTTTCTAAATTGAAAAGTCAGTGCAAGCAGTTCAGGACTCAGAGGAATCAGGTAGACAGCTGTAAACTACAAGCACCATTGTCATGCCTCTGCTACTGCCATCTACATATCACTGTGTCTATGGAAGTCATGCCTCACATCCCCCCTCACCAACTCCAGTCCTTTGCCATCCAATCTGAGTCATACAGATTGCAGAGGTGCAATCAAAGTGGGAGATAATTCCAGACTGGGAGTGATGTGGGGTGAGGATGCACTGATAGGCACTGAGGAGTTGTGAAAAAGCCAGAAACTCCTGCAGAGTCTATAGGTTTGTTCACGTGTATTCAGACATTTCCCACAACCTTGAAGGGGGAAAAACTATGAAAAGCAGTGACAAATAGAAACATGTCTAATTACAGGGACAAATACCTAGGAAGTACCCTCCTGCTTAGCCTGTTTAATATAGGCTCTCTCTGTCTCAAGATATAGATATAAAGGGGACCTTCAAGACGGCAGAGGAGTAGGACATGGAGATAACCTTCCTCCCCACAAATACATCAGAAATACATCTACATGTGAAACAACTCCTACAGAACACCTACTGAACGCAGGCAGAAGACCTCAGACTTCCCAAAAGGCAAGAAACTCCCCACGTACTGGGTAGGGCAAAAGAAAAAGAAAAAACAGAGACAAAAGAAAAGGGATGGGACCTGCACCACTGGGAGGGAGCTGTGAAGGAGAAAAGCTTTCCACACACTAGGAAGCCCCTTCGCGGGCGGAGACTGCGGGGGGCGGAGGGGGGAAGCTTCGGAGCCGCGGAGGAGAGCACAGCAACAGGGGTGCAGAGGGCAAAGCGGAGAGATTCCCGCACAGAGGATCGGTGCTGACCAGCACTCACCAGCCCAAGAGGCTTGTCTGCTCACCCACCGGGGCGGGCAGGGGCTGGGAGCTGAGGCTCTGGCTTCGGTCGGATCCCAGGGAGAGGAGGACTGGGGTTGGCGGCGTGAACAAAGCCTGAAGGGGTTAGTGCACCACAGCTAGCTGGGAGGGAGTCTGGGAAAAAGTCTGGAGCTGCCGAAGAGGCAAGAGACCATTGTTTCCGGGTGTGTGAGGAGACGTGATTCCTTCCTCGTGTGCCCACAGAAGGCAGAGCACCACCTAAACAAGCTCCAGAGATGGGCACAAGCTGCAGCTATCAGCTCAGACCCCAGAGACTGGCATGAACTACTAAGGCTGCTACCGCTGCCACCAAGAATCCAGTTTGCAAGCACAGGTCACAACCCACACCCTTCCCAGGAGCCTGTGCAGCCTGCCACTGCCAGGGTCCCGTGATCCAGGGACAACTTCCCTGGGAGAACACACAGTGCTCCGCAGGCTGTGGCAACATCACGCTGCCCTCTGACACTGCAGGCTTGCCCCGCACTCCAATTATGACTACCGTAGCCCTCCCTCTCCCCAGCCTCTGAGCAACAGAGCCCTAATCAGCTGCTGCTTTAACCGCCTCCTGTCTGGGTGGGGAGCAGATGCCCTCAAGGCGACCTACACGCAAAGGCAGGGCCAAATCCAAAGCTGAATCCCAGGAGCTGTGCGAACAAAGAAGAGAAAGGGAAATCTCTCCCAGCAGCCTCAGGAGCAGAAGATTAAATCTCCACAATCAACTTGATGAACCCTGAGAATACCTGAATAGACAACGAATGTTCTGAATAGACAACGAATGTTCCCAAAATTGAGGTGGTGGACTTGGGGGCAACTGTAGACTTGGGGTTTGTTGCCTGTGACTGATTTGTTTCTGATTTTTATCTTTATCTTAGTTTAGTTTTTAGTGCTTGTTATCACTGGTGGATTTCTTTATTGGTTTAGTTGCTCTCTTTTTTTTTTACTTTGTTATTTTTTAATTTCATTATTATTTTTAAAATTTTATTATTAAATTTTTTTTTGATTTTTTTTTTCCTTTTCTTCTGTGCCATGTGGCTGACAGGGTCTTGGTGCTCCAGCCAGGTGTCAAGCCTGAGCCTCTGAGGTGGGAGAGCTGAGTCCAGGACACTAACCACCAGAGACCTCCCAGCCCCACATAATATCAATCGGCGAGAGCTCTCCCAGAGATCTCCATCTCAACACTAAGACCCAGCTCCAGCCAACAGCCAGCAAGCTCAAGTGCTGGACGCTCATTGCCAAACAACTAGCAAGACAGGAACACAAACCCACCCATTAGCAGAGAGGCTGCCTAAAATCATAATAAGTTCACAGACACCCCAAAAAACACCACTGGAAGTGCCCTGCCCACCAGAAAGACAAGATCCACTCCCACCCACTAGAACACAGGCACCAGTCACTTGCACCAGGAAGCCTATACAAGCCACTGAACCAACTTACCCACAGACACACAGACCAAAGGAACAGAATTGAGAGCCCACAAATAAACCCATGAATATATGGTCAATTATTTGATAAGGGAGCCCTCAGTGGGGGAAAATATTCTTTGCAATAAATGGTGTTCATCACTCCCAAACTCATACTACGAGGCCAGCATCACCCTGATACCAAAACCAGACAAAATGTCACAAAAAAAGAAAACTACAGGCGAATATCACTGATGAACATAGATGCAAAACTCCTCAACAAAATACTAGCAAACAGAATCCAACAGCACATTAAGAAGGATCATACACCATGATCAAATGGGGTTTATCCCAGGAATGCCAGGATCCTTCAATATACGCAAATCAATCAATGTGATACACCATATTAACAAACTGAAGGATAAAAATCATATGATCATCTCAACAGATGCAGAAGAAGCTTTTGACAAAATTCAACACCCACTTATGATAAAAATCCTCCAGAAAGCAGGCATAGAGAAAACTTACTTCAACATAATAAAGGCCATATATGACAAACCCACAGCCAACATTGTTCTCAATGGTGAAAAACTGAAACCATTTCCTCTAAGATCAGGAACAAGACAAGGTTGTCCGCTCTCACCACTATTATTCAACATAGTTTTGGAAGTTTTAGCCACAGCAATCAGAGAAGAAAAAGAAATAAAAGGAATCCAAATTGGAAAAGAAGAAGTAAAGCTGTCACTGTTTGCAGATAACATGATACTATACATAGAGAATCCTAAAGATGCTACCAGAAAACTACTAGAGCTAATCAATGAATTTGGTAAAGTAGCAGGATACAAAATTAATGCACAGAAATCTCTTGTACCCCTATACACTAGTGATGAAAAATCTGAAAGAGAAATTAGAGAAACACTCCCATTTAGCATTGCAACAAAAAGAATAAAATATCTAGGAATAAATCTACCTAAGGAGACAAAAGATGTGTATGCAGAAAACTATAAGACACTGATGAAAGAAATTAAAGATGATACAAACAGATGGAGAGATATACCATGTTCTTGGATTGGAAGAATCAACATTGTGAAAATGACTCTACTACCCAAAGCAATCTAGAGATTCAATGCAATCCCTATCAAAAAACCATTGGCATTTTTCCCAGAACTAGAACAAAAAAATTCACAATTTGTATGGAAACACAAAAGACCCTGAATAGCCAAAGCAATCTTGAGAAAGAAAAACGGAGCTGGAGGAATCAGGCTCCCTGACTTCAGACTACACTACAAAGCTACAGTAATCAAGAAGTATGGTACTGGCACAAAAACAGAAATATAGAACAATGGAATAGGATTGAAAGCCCAGAGATAAACCCATGCACATACGGTCACTTTATTTTTGATAAAGGAGGCAAGACTATAAAATGGAGAAAAGACAGCCTCTTCAATAAGTCGTTCTGGGAAAACTGGACAGCTACATGTAAAAGAATGAAATGAGAACACTCCCTAACACCATACACGAAAATAAACTCAAAATGGATTAAAGACCTAAATGTAAGGCCAGAAACTATCAAACTCTTAGAGGAAAACATAGGCAGAACACTCTATGACATACATCACAGCAAGATCCCTTTTGACCCACCTCCTAGAGAAATGGAAATAAAAACAAAAATAAACAAATGGGACCTAGTGAAACTTCAATGCTTTTGCACAGCAAAGGAAAACATAAAGAAGACAAAAAGACAGCCCTCAGAATGGGAGAGAATATTTGCAAATGAAGTGACAAAGGATTAATCTCCTAAATTTACAAGCACCCCATGCAGCTCAATATCAAAAAAACAAACAACCCAATCCAAAACTGGGCAAAGACCTAAACAGACATTTCTCCAAAGAAAATATAAAGATTGCCAACAAACACATGAAAGGATTCTCAACATCACTGATCATTAGAGAAATGCAAGTCAAAACTACAATGAGGTATCACCTCACGCTGGTCAGAATGGCCATCACCAAAAATCTAGAAATAATAAATGCTGGAGAGGGTGTGGAGAAAAGGGAACCCTCTTGCACTGTTGGTGGGAATGTAAATTGATACAGCCACTATGGAGAACAGTATGGAGGTTCCTTAAAAAACTACAAATTAGAACTATCATACGACCCAGCAATCCTACTACTGGGCATATACCCTGAGAAAACCATAACTCAAAAAGAGTCATGTACCACAATGTTCATTGCAGCTCTATGTACAATAGCCACAACATGGAAGCAACCTAAGTGTCCATCGACAGATGAATGGATAAAGAAGATGTGGCACATATATACAATGGAATATTACTCAGCCATAAAAAGAAACGAAATTGAGTTATTTGTAGTGAGGTGGATGGACCTAGAGTCTGTCGTACAGAGTGAAGTAAGTCAGAAAGAGAAAAACAAATACCGTATGCTAACATACATATATATGGAATCTAAAGAAAAATGGTTCTGAAGAACCTAGGAGCAGGACAGGAATAAAGATGCAGACATAGAGAATGGACTTGAGGACTCGGGGATGGGGAAGGGTAAGCTGTGACAAAGTGAGAGAGTGGCATGGACATATATACACTACCAAATGTAAAATAGATAGCTAGTGGGAAGCAGCTGCATAGCACAGGGAGATCAGCTCGGTGCTTTGTGACCCCCAGAGGGGTGGGATAGGGAGGGTGGGAAGGAGATGCAAGAGTGAGGGGATATGGGGATATATGTATATGTATAGCTGATTCACTTTGTTATACAGCAGTATCTAACACACCATTGTACAGCAATTATACTCCAATAAAGATGTTAAAAAAAGATTTAGATATAAGGATATATTCATATCTACCTGCATATATGTATCTACCTATATATGGAGAGACAGTATCTATGTTTCTATCTATCTATGGCACAGCTATATATATATATATATATATATATATGTTTTAATATAAATAGGCCATGAGATTTTTTAAAAATCCTATTTAAGAATTTTTCACAACTTGTCAAGATAAATTCAAAGCAGAATGCTATTTTTTGCTACTTCAACATTTCATGAGGATTAAAAATTTCAATAACATGTACAAATACTCATGATATATTATTTTTAACACAGAAAAAATTAAGAATATAAAAACCTGAAGGAAAGAAGAAAATACATAAAATGAAAACCTCAAAATACAGTTTTCATATCATGGAGGCTAAAATTTTAAACTAAAAACTTATTGGAAATGGTTGGCAACTGATACATGTTGTTATATTTGATACCAAGTGGATTAATAGTGTTTTTAACTCTGCTTCTCTCTTACTAACTTGTGGAGAGGTTTCTGGGCCTCACCATTAACAATATAATGAATTTAATTGAAGGTTGATTACAGAATGAAAAAATATGTAAAGAAATGGTCATGCAATTTTCACTGACAAGAGAACAAATATTATGAAGGCTATGACTGACCTAAAATTTAAAGCCTATAAGGTTTTATTTACAAACTTAAGATTTGTTTTCAGCTCATTGCTATATATTGAAATTACTGACTGTCAATGGGAAGACAGTAGATTACGCTCATCATTCTACCACACCCAAACTATATGATACACAAGAGATTTTTGTGTTCAAAGAAAATGGAATAGCAGCTATTACCCATTAAAATTTCCAAGACAGTAGTGGTCATTTTGTAATGTATAAAAATATTGAATCCCTATGTTGTACACCAAACAAACAAACTCATAGAAAAAGAGATCAGATTTGTGTTTACAAGAGTCAGAGGGTGGCGGGAGGGGCAAAAGGATGTAAGTGGTCAAAAGGTACAAAATTCCAGGTATAAGGTAAATAAGCACTAGGGATGTAATGTACTACCTGACAAAGATAATTAACACTACTGTATGTTTTATAGAAAAGTTGTTAAGAAAGTAAATCCTAAGAGTTCTCATCACAATGAAAAAAAATTTCTTCTTTTACTTTTTTTTTTTTTTAAGGAATATGAATATTTATTAAATCTCCAGATTGGCAAGGGTCTCCATGTTTAACAGGAAAAGCCAGGGAAAAAATCACGTAGGAAAAGAGCAATTTGTTTGATTACTTATAAAAGCGAAACCTAAAATTTAAAGGCAAATTCACAGAACTAGAAATATAAATGCCCAACAATCGTACAGAAAGAACAGTGATCAAGGTCATTAATAAGCAAAGAATTAAAAGCTCATACAGGATTCCACTTTCACACATACTCTGTATGTTTGTTTGCTTTATTTTCAGTTATACAAATCTTTTTCTTTTATTTTGCATCTATCTGAGATGATGGATGTTCACTAAACTTTCATAATGTATATAAGTCAAACCATTATCCCGTACACCTTAAACTTATACAGTGCTGTATGTCAATTATATCTCAATAAAACTGGAAGAAAAAAGATTCAAAAAGACATCCTAAATACTTTACACAAAAGAGAACGGACTACTATCAGCCAATTGTTGTTTATTATAAATATAACCTGATTTTTGGAACCTGCTGTAAGAAGTAAGCAAATTTATGTACCTCGAGGATGTAAATATTTCTTACAAAAACCCTATTTAAAGAGATTCTAACCATTCATTCATCTCTAGGGAAGGTGTGGAAATTGAGTTGAATATAACCAAAGCTGAGATACAGATGGAAAATCAGAGAAGACTTAGTGTCTTGAAACCTTCATTGCCACATATGATGATCTAAGGATTAAGTATAGTATTTCTCAAAAGTTTAGCAAACACAGCAAATGCAGTCAAAAATATTAGGAAACTATATATTGGTGTGGATAGCCATTTCAGTGTACTTCTGAAAGTATTCAGAAAGCATGTTCTTCAAGAAGTACACAAAGGTTTATTTGATGGGATTATTTAAAACAACCCATACCATCTCCAACGACTAAATCTTCATGTCTGAAAGTTATAGAGCTAACAAGTTTTTACCTTAGGTAATTACTATAAGAAAGGTGGGAAAACTTAGTAATTTGGCAACATCACTGTCATTGGTAGCCTATTTGGGCAAAGTTACTTGAAAATGACTCCCCTTCTCCACCAACTTCTGTTGAAAGTGAACATTTAATTAGTACAGCACATCTGTCTGTATTCGCAAAGACAGCAATCTAGTGGTGCTAAGTCTTGCTCCTTATTAGTAAGGAAGCCAATGTCTCCCTTTTTGAGGTGCCACCTCATGGTCCCAATTTCTCCTGGACCCGTTTAAAAATTGTTTTTTCTCCTGTGTCCTGATAAAGAGATAACTATTGTACTCAAGCAAAATTTGCCGCCTCAAAATGTCTCTTTGGCATGTGGATTATTTCAAACTGAAACCAATCAAAGCCCAAAAGACTCAGGAAGGAACTCTGACCTTCCCCCTAACTGCCTAAAAGAATGTAGAGAGAGGATGTATTCCAGGAAGGGAGCTATCACCATAGACTAGCGTGAACTAGGTGTGTAGACAGGAGGAACCTAGCAAAGTCTGTTTGTTAAAATTTCTCTCTGTGCCCCATTGTCTCTGCATGGCCCAGCAAATACTTATTTACCAAACATTTGCTTGTCTATCTTCATGTGAATGTCCTTCCTCCTCTGAGAAGTTCCAAAACACTAATCCTAACATCCTCTTTTGCCTATAGCTAAAGATGTAAGTGGTCTCATAATTAAAGTTATGTCATTTAAAAATAATCTTTAATAAAGATTTTATTCTGCAGTGATAACAGGGTCACGGAAATAGGACATTTTCACTGAGTGAAATGATCCTATCATCATCCCATTAAATAATTTTCTAGGTAGAAGAGAAAGCTTTTGCAAGTGGCACTTGAGTGCATTTCAGTAGTTTAACCATCCATTTTCTATGCCTCAATGGAGATTTACCCAGAGATTAGGTGAGCAAATAATTGATTTACAGACAGAAATAATTTATTTTCTGTTGGAGCAAAAGTTGAAGATTCTAAATAATCATTCTATGAAGAAATTCATCTGCATATTTAAAAATGAAAATAACCATTATTTATAAGTTTAAATATTTGATTTAAATAAATGAGTACTAACAATAATTGAAAGTTAATTAAATCAAATTAAAATGCAATTAACAACAATATTGTCCTCATATTTTATTTAAATGAAGACTCAATATTTGACTTTATCAAATAATTCTGGACATGGATTTAGTAATACTTTAATAATTCACATAAGACAATCCTATTCTTTGTCAGTATTATTTAAAACCCCAAATCTATGCCAGTTGCTCGAAATATATTTCAGAGTGAAAGGCCTGCTATAGAAACCAGGAAGAATCAATACTGAAAGAGTCCAGAGAGCACAGTCCTGCTTTTATCAGATGTGTGAGGAAAGCATGTAGGCTAAGGCTAATTTTGCTCTAGTAATTCTTGAGACATGCAGGTAAAATGCTTATCGGGGCAGCCACTATGATACCACTTAACTAAAAGATGTTTCCTATAAGCATTTAAGGCACATTTTACTGGATTTAAAATAAAATTGCTGTAATTTGAATAATTTATCCCCAAATGCTCATTTAATATAGATTTTTTTTTAGGAATAGCAATTTAGGTTTACAATAAATGCCCCAACTGTTTGCGAAAAGGAGTCTATGAACAATTAATGGGGTTCTTACCAGAGCAATACATTTCACTTCAATAGTGTTTAAGGGTGGTCCAGGAGCACTATGGATTTCAAGATAATACCAGATTTGTAAACTGCTAATAGCATCATCTGAAAAAAGAAAAAAAACATAGCACATCTTAATTTAGGTTTCAGAAAACCATATTTAACATAAAAATTTGAGAAACATGAATTAGATATCATTTTCAAATTCTTTCTGATGGACCCATTTGTCAAGAGAGCTGTGAGGAAGGTGAAAAGCTGATTTCATCACAGTTTGTGAGCAATAAGAGAAGCCCCAGCCTGCATGGCCATGAGAATGGGCTGTGAAAGCTCCCTGCCTCATGCCTGCCCCATAACTCACTAAGTTCCCCACAAAAATAGGAGTGTTTTACTTTTAAGGATTAATATTTCAAAAGAAATAACTAATCTTTCGCCCTTAATTCCCAAAGTATTCACATATTATACGTAGAAATACCTAACTATGGTATTACAATATACAAGGCTACATTTCTAGTACCATAAAAATTTAGCCTAAGGAAAAAATCAGAAATAGTTTATGAAATTTCTGGTTTTTTGGGAGTGTGAAAGAGGATCCTAGCAATTTAGCCCAAAAAAAGCTGAAATGGGGTATGGACTGTTAAAAAAAAAAAAAAAAGAAGGAGGAGGAGGAAAAAAAGGAGAAGGTGGGGAGGGGGAAAAGAAAAAGAAGAAGAAAGAAAGAACAGGCCCAAGGTGGAGCCACTTGCCTCTGGGACAGTAAACCAAGACTTAACTGCAGTTTCAACCTCTCCCAGGAATGGACTTTTTGCAATTTCCTGGTCAGCTCTAGTGAGGTAAACTTGCCTGAAACAATCCTTTCTTTTGTCCTGCTAATAACCTCCTTGTCCATACCCCACCCCCTCCGCCAGCGTTTCTATAAAACCTGGGAGTAGCTTTCTATTTGCTAGATGCAGGGTTTGTACTGGCATCAAACCCACATGTTTTCTATTTGTTCTCATCTGCTCAGCTTCTCACTTTGATATTCTTTATTCTCCAATGTTGAGCTAGATTACAGTTTAAGATGACCTTCAGTTTCAGTTAATTGTTTGCATATCATATCAGTATTGTCAAGTTTTAAAGATTCCAAGAACTGCAATGTTTGATTAACTTACTTAGGTAAATCACTAAGCCCCTCTGGGCCTTAATTTCCTTATCTATGAAATAAGGGGCCCAGACCAGTGCAGTTCTCAGACTCTCTCTTCTGAAAAAGTGTTTTGTTTTGCACTGCATTGCAATGCATTGCATTGTATTATGTTGAATTGTTGAATTACATTGAATATATTGAATTGTATTGCATGGCTCAAATAATTGGCTCAGTAAGTCCAAAATCTGCACGTTAGTCCAGCAGGTTAGAGACCCAGGGAAGAGTTGGAGTTCAAGTCCAAAGGCAGTCTACGGGTAGAATTCCTTTTTGCTCTGCAGAGGTCAGTCTTTGTTCTATTAAGACCTTCAACTGGTTAGGTAAGACCCACGCACATTATGGAGGGCAACCTTCTTTGAACGTCTAAAGATTTAAATGTAATTCTCATACAAAATCACCTTTACAAAAACATCCAGAATAATGTTTAACCTAATATCTGGGCACCATGACCCACCCAAGGTGACACATAAAATTAACAATCACAGGGACAAGAACACCTCCTATTTGTAATTGCTGTGTCTATCACATAAGGTAGTATTGTGATGAAGCTAATTTAATTCCTACAGAGCTAAAAACATACAATGAATATGAATTTATTGGTGAGAGTGGGATTAGTGATAATTTATTAATGAGATGAACAACAAAAATAATAATTATTAAACTTTGCTTAACTACAAGCTTTAAACATATTAAAACTTTTTTTCTAATTCTAAAATTAGGAGTATTCACTATAGCAATTTAAGAAATTACTGAAAAACTTTAAAAACTAAAAATTATTCACCATCTCATGACCAAGAGTACTTATTTTTTTGTATAAAATTTCAAGAGTAATATATCAATAAAGACATAGATATATAGACATATACATATATAAATACACTGGGATATACACATATATAATTAATAGATCCATATATATGTGCGCATTTGTATATACACATTTCTATCATTCAGAGAATATTCACTATTAAATTTAAGTTCATTACTAGTCATTAGGGAAATGCAAGTTAAAACCACAATGAGATATCACACTTGTTAGAATGGCCATGATCAAAGAGACAAGAGATAACAAACACTGGCTTGGATGTGGAGAAAAGGGAACCCTTGTGCACTGTTGGTGGGACTTTAAATTCATATGGCCGCTATACAAAACAGTCTGGAGGATCCTCATAAAATTAAAAATAGAACTACCATACGATCCAGCAATCTCACTTCTGGGAATATATCCAAAGGAAGTGAAAACACTAACTGGAAAAGATATCTGTATCTTCCTGTTCAAAGCAGCATTATTTACAATAGCCAAAACATGGGAACAACCTAAGTGTCATCAACGAATGAATGGATAAAGACGTTATAGTATATTCAACAAAATCTTATTCAGCCATTAAAAAACAAGGAAATCCTACCATGTGTGACAACGTGGATGGACTATGAAGGCATTATGCTAAGTGAAATAAGTCAGATAGAGAAGAAAAAATACTGTATGATCTCATTTATATGTGTAGTCTAAAATAAGCAAACAAAACAATAACAAAAAACCCAAACTCATAGAAAAAGAGATCAGACGTGTGGTTACCAGAGGCAGAGGGTAGGGGTAGGGGGAAATGAAGGAAGGTGGTCTAAAGGTATAAACTTGCAGTTATAAGATAAATAAGTACTAGGGATGTAATGTACAGCATGATGACTATAGTTAACACTGCTGTATGATACATAGGAAAGTTAAGAGAGTAAATTCTAAGAGTTCTCTTCATAAGTAGAAAATTGTTTTTTCTTTCTTTTCTTCTTATTGTATCTATATGAGAAGATGGATGTTAGCGGAACCCATTATGGTAAGCATTTCACAATATGTGTAAATCAAACCATCAAGCCGTACACCTTAAACTTATACAGTGATGTATGACAATTATTTTTCAATAAAAATGGAAAAAAAAATATGGGCAGGTAATACCTATTCAAAAACATTTTAAATCGAGACTTCCCTGGTGTCGCAGTGGTTTAGAATCCGCCTGCTAATGCAGGGGACACAGGTCGAGCTCTGGCCTGGGAAGATCCTACATGCTGCGGAGCAACTAAGCCCGTGCACTACAACTACTGAGCCTGTGCTCTAGAGCCCACGAGCCACAACTACTGAGCCCATGTGCCACAGCTACTGAACCCTGTGTGCCTAGAGCCCGTGCTCCGCAACAAGAGAAGCCACCACAATGAGAAGCCCGTGCACCGCAACCAAAAGTAGCCCCGCCTCGCCGCAACTAGAGAAAGCCTGCGTGCAGCAACAAAGACCCAACGCAGCCAAGAAAAAAAAAAAAAATTAATCAAATTTAAAAATTAAGTTTCAATTATTCAACATAATAAATCATATAAAAAATTCTTATATTAAAATATTTGTGCATATCACTGATCATTTTATTTTAAAAAATCTAAGCTGTGTGATGACAGGTTGCAAGATAGATTAAGAGCTAGGAAAAATGTATCTACAGGTATCCGCAGTTCTTCAGACAGGCCTTTCCATATTCCTACTTAAACAGAATTAACCTTTCCATCCCCTGTAATACTTTGGTCTTTTTCTTACTGATTGCTCAGTAGTACATTTCTTTTCAATTAGGGAAATTTCAGTTATGCAAAATGAGTAAGTTCTGTAGATCTAATGTACAGCAAGGTAATTATAGTTAATAGGGTGGTAGTGTATACTTGAAATTTGCTTAGAAGGTAGATCGTGTGTGTGTGTGTGTGTGTGTGTGTGTGTGTGTGTGTGTGTATGTGTCTATACAGGCTTATTAATTGTGACACATGTACCACTTTGCTGGGGAATATTAACGATGGGGGAGACAATCCATGTGTTAGGGCAGGATGTATATGGGAAAACTCTGAACCTTCCTCTCAGTTTTGCTGTGGACCTAAAACTGCTCTAAAAATTAAATATTTTTAAATATGCCATTGGGATTGTGATAGGTCATTACATTGAATATAGATCACTTTGGATAGCAGGGACATTTTAACAATATTCAATTAGAAGGTAGATCGTTAAGTGTCTTTACCTTCTTCCATGAAAAAGTGGTAACTATGTGAGATGATAAATATGTTAATTAGGTTGATTGTGGTGATTATTTCACAATGTATACGTATATCTAATCAAGCTGTCCACCTGAAATATGTACAATTTTTAATACTCAGTTGTACTTCAGTAACGCTGGGAGAGAAAGAAATGAAAACAACTAAATAAGAATTTTCTAATCTTCCAAATAGGGAAATATGAAAAATAATGGTAACACCCAGCTTTAATGAGGGTCAGGTTGAAAGAGATAATATTATACATTATAATGGAAATTTGAAGAGCACTTTAACATGTTTAAAATGTTTAAGAATTGCTTATCCCCTTCGAGCCAATGATTTCATTCTAAGAAATTTGTTGGAATAAAATAATCGATGATATGCACAAACATTTTAATATAAGAATGTTTCTTATATGATTTATTATGTTGAATAATTGAAACTTAATTTTAAAAAAATTTTAACAGCCCACACAGTCACAAGTAGATATAATTCCTAACATGACTCCCCCAACCTCCCCTGCAAAGAACACTTTAATCAGTAGTCTTTGAGAAGCACTTTCCCCTGCCTCTCGTGCCTTCCCCTTGTGTGCCCCTTAGATAAGATCCCCAAGATACAAATAAGATACAAAGAAAACTTGTTATTTTTTGGAATCAATTCTCACTTCCTGTCTTCTCTCTCAAGAGAGTCATCTAATGCTAGTCTCTGAAATGTTTTCCACCTTTCATGGTATTTCTCTCTCCCCATCACCACCCTAAAAGACATTCTCCTCTTCACTTCAAACCCAGTTAGCTGTTGCAGTGGCCTAGCTTTTGCCCCAACTGCTCTTCCCTTCCCAAACTATTTTGAATAGTGCCTAAATATCACTCATAATTCACGTATTCTGTGATGGTACATTTTATGTGTCAACTTGGCTGGACTATGGTGTCCAGTTGTTTGATTACACACCAATCTAAATGTTGCTGGGAAGGTATTTTTTTTTAAAAAATATGTGAATACTTTAATTGGTAGACTTTGAGTAAAGCAGAATACTCTGCTTAATGTGAATGGGCCAACTCCAGTCAGTTGGAGGCCCTAAGAGCAAAGACTGAAGTGACCTGAAGGAGAAGCAATTCTTAGCCAAGCCTGAAACATGGAAACCCTGCTTGAGCTTGTAGCCTGCCCAGTCTGCCCTGGGGAATCTGGACCCATGACTGCAACAGCAACTCTTACCTAATTGTCTACCCTGCTCGCTTGCCCTACAGATTTTGGACTTGCCAGTCTCCATAGTTATGTTAGCCAATTCCTTAAAATGTCTCTCTACAGATATAGGTTATTGTATTATATTGTATTGCATTATATTGTGTTGTATTACATTATGTTATATTATATTATATTATATTATAGTGGTATCTGTTTCTCTGAAGAATCCTGATTAAACAGAAATTCATTCAATAAAGATTTCTTCTTTGGTACACCTCTGTTTCTAGAACTTTGCCCCTGTTGACCCACTCTTCTCTATTGCCCTCTTCCATCCCTGCTACTCACCCGTAAGAGAACTCATTTACCCACTCTCTAAGAAATCTGCCCTATCTATTCCAACTCTCCATACTCTCATTTTCCTTTGAATTTCTACTGAAACGATATGATGTTTAACAACATTCAAATAAAACTTTATAATAAGGGAAAGGGAAATAATAGCATTTGCTTTCTTTTGCATATGAGGGAGACTGCTATCATCTCCTATATTTAGAAAAGGAGAACACATTACATTGTTAAAATAATATACTTATTAACATTTTATTAGAAATTGACTGAAATTTTTTGTTTAGTAACAGAAATATTTGTAAAGTTTTTCACTTATGAAAGATTAGGCAGCCTTCAAGCTGAAGTATTATAATCTACTAATTTTAATAGCAGTACAAATCCAGAAAGTAAACTACATCAAGTTAATCCTGAAATAATACAATTCTTACAGATGATATATGAAATACACATTTGTATACGTATTATGAAAGTAAAGTATCTATTGATTTATAAGTAAATGATGAGGGTTTATAAAAATTGATCATGAAACTCTCCATAATAATAAATTTACCTGGTTTTTCCTCATCAAACTTGTCAGATGGTTCCGATAATGACTTCTCAAAGGAGGGTATTAGATCTCTCTCTTTATCTTCATTTGAGTCTTCCTGAGAATCACCATTTTTCCTGCTTTTAACGGAAAACAAAATTGTACCTACAACACATAGGTGCAAGATGTCAGATTAACCAGTGTTTCGTTTTCTAAACTAACAATTAAACAGAACAACTTAATGGAAAGTTCAAGGAAATATTTTAAAATGTCCATTAAAATGGTAATTTTTAAACTGCTTTCTCATAGTAATTAAGAAAATGCAGCAAATAATAGAACTGTAACAGCTTTCAGAAAACGTACTGGTCTTGGGTGAGTATTCTTACATATTTTCTTCTTAAGTCATTTTTAACACTCATTTATTACCTCATTAAAATACTTTGTTTAATACAATATTCTAAGCATGAACTTTCCTCTAAACATTTAATATGTAAAATGCTAAATTTTGTTACAAAAAACTGTTAGTGTCAAAAATTGGCACTCTTTATCTGGAATTTTTGTTATACTAAAATTGACTTATAAAAGATCGGTATTAACTCTTAAATTGAAGCTAACATACATATGGAAATAATTCAGAAATTGGCCCTGATATCTCAATAACAGCTTGCTATATTCACAGTCTTACTATCCATGTTTAGAGGATGGTTCAAATCTTCTTTCCCCTTCAATTTCCAATACTTCCTTCTCCCTCCTCATTCCTAGCTGATTATCTTGTTTCTATTTCACTAAGAAACTGGACACTTCCAAGAAAGAATTCCTTCACAGTCCCACCACCACATTGAACAATCCTTCCACAATGGTGACCTCATCCTCTGGCTTTCCTCTTGTAAGAATGATTGATAGATACACTTTTACCTGGGACCAGCCCTTGGACCTGTGCACTAGATCCCATCTACTCTAGTCTATCCAAGGATCTGGCTACTGTAACATTCCCCACTCCCTTCTGCATCTTCAATTCTCCCTCTGAAACATGCTGTATTAACACCCAACTTCCAAAAAGCCTTCTCTCCATCGAACGTGTACGTGTAAATCTATGTATTTTTATATGTTTTTGTGTACACACACACACACACACACACACACACACACGCACACACTGCGTAATACCATGTTAGGCTTAGTACTAACATCAGGATGAAATACCCAACATAAATCACAAAAATGATTCAAGGCATAAAATAAATACATTAAAAAAAACTCAAAGTGATATCTTGGCACCGAGCTAAGCAGGTTTAATCAATGACTTTCAAATTGTCAAAGAATAAAATATTGTCATGATATTTAAATTTTTAGAGATAATTAAAGATAAAGACAAATAGGAGATAAAGTTACAGTTCAGTTTTTTTTCGTTTTTAAAGATTTTTTTGATGTGGACCGTTTTTAAAGTCTTTATTGAATTTGTTACAATATTGCTTCTGTTTTATGTTTCGGTTTTTTGGCCACGAGGCATGTGGGATTTTAGCTTCCCGACCAGGAATTGAACCCTCACCCCCTGCATTGGAAGGCAAGGTCTTAACCACTGGACTGCCAGAGAAGTCCCACAGTTCAATGTTTAAAGCTAAAATAACACATACCAAAATTTAATAGAGATAACACATAGGAATATAGATTCAAAAATCTTATCCCCCCCAAAAAAGCCCAGGAATTAAAAGAAAAAAATGTATTGCTCTTTCAAATTGATAACTTTTAACACTTTTGATAACATTAATTTTTGATGAGAGTGCTCAGTAACAACCCCCATCTCAGATACTGCTGGTAAGAGTAAAAATTGGTACTACATATTTTGGGGGGTAATTTTTCAACATCCACCAAGTTGTTGCACATCTCCTTTGACATGTCAGTTCTGGTTTTTTATGCTATAAATACCTTATATCTTAAATCTTACCCCATAGGTAAACTAGCAGAGTTATTTACAAAGATGCTGTTGCAATATTATCGGTAATTACAAAATAAAAAAAAAAGAGGAACTTGATTTCCACCTATGCATGACTAGTTACATGAATTCAGATAAACATTTATTTGGATTATTGTTCATCTAGTCAAAAGAAAAACCTATGAAAACCGCACTGAAAATACATCCATGATAATTTGAGTGAAAGCAGCCACTTACAGAGTTTTATGTCTCATATGGCCCATTGTGTGTGGGGGGGACTGTGTGTGTGCATATTTGTGTGTGTGTGTGTTTAAAAGATATATACAAATATGAGTTGGCATTTGGACAGAAATTTCTTTTCTCACAGTTCTGGAGGCTAGATGTTTGAAATCCAGGTGCCAGCAGAGTTGGTTCCTTCTGGAAATTCTGAGGGAGATCTGTTCCATGCCCCTCTCCTAGTTTCTGCTGTTTGCCAGCAATCCTTGGCATTCCTTGGTTTGTAGACGTATCACTCCAGTCTCTTCCTTCACCTTTGCATGGTGTTTTCTCCCATAGCTATCCATGTCTATTTTCCTCTTCTTATAAGGACAACAGTCATATTGGTTCAGGGCCCACCCTAATTCAGCATGACCTCATCTTAATTTGATTATATCTGCAAAGACCCTATTCTAAATAGGATCACTTTAACAGATATCAGTGGTTAAGACACTAGGTCCCTGGGCAGGCAGAACTGCTCCCAGACTGCAGCTGTGAGGGGCTGGAGCCGGATTATAGGAATGCTTCCAGATGTACAGACAGAACATAGTCAGTGGGCCTACCTCTGGGGCATGGACAAGCTTGTCTCACGGTAGGAGTGTTCCCAGACCATGGCTGAGAGTAGCTGGAGCTATGTTACAGGGTCATTTCAGGATCTGCAGTTGGAACAAAGTTGGAGGGCCTGTCACAGGGGTGCAGACAGGTGTGTCTTCCACCTGGTCCCCAAATGGGTAGAAATCATGGCTAAGAGGGGCTGAAGCTGGGTCATGGGCCACTTCAGGGTCCACACATGGGACTGAATTCTGTGGGCCTGTTATACAGGGCATGGGCAGGCATGACTCCCGACAGGTTCCTTGGCAGATAGTGTTGATGGCAGGACCAAAGTCAAATGGGACTGTAACAGTCCACGGGGCTGTTTCCTGGTTGTAGCCAGCACCACAGTTGGCAAGTCCGTCATCTGAGCATGAGCCTGCCTTTTCAAAATGGCCCTCCTCGGTTTTGGACTCCACCAAGGTTTCATGGACTCCTACCTGGATCGCAAAGCTCCCACAATGGCACTTTTGTCCTTGGATGGCTTCCAAATGACTGTGCTGAAGAGGGATACAATTGGTGGATCTTCTACTCTGCCATCTTGCTGATGTCACTACTATCATATCATTTTCAATTCCTTTATTTTGAAATATGACAGTCACTTAAGTTATAGGTTAAATTTCAGGTCCTACTATAAACATGGCTTTCTTAGTTTACATAGGAGCTTGGTATATGCTCACAAACACATTGTGGAAAGACAGGGTATCTAGTGGAAAGAACACAGGCTTCTGACAGAATGAGGATTCAAATTCTTGTTCTCCTATGGCTAACTTAGCCTTGAACATGTTACTTATCTCATTTTTAAAATGGTGTTAGTATTTTTAAATGGATTAAATGAACTGTGAGGATTAAATGACTGTAGTTCATGCTTATGTAGGACTTACTGTATGTCAGGCATTGTTCTAGGGATTTACAAAAATTGACAAATTTTTCCAAAACATACCTATGAAATTAGTCCTATTATTATCCTCATTTTAAAGAAATGCAACTGTGACACAAGAAAGTTCAGTAGCTTGCTCAAGGTCAATCAGCTTGTAATAATACAGCTGGAATTTGAACATGAGCATTGTGATTTAAAGTCCATACTCTTTGTTGAATTAATATATTTTATTTTTCAAACAGTTTTAGGTTTACAAAAAAATGAGTGTAAAGTACAGAGAGTTCCCATATACCTCCCTTAGTTTCCCCTATTATAAGCATCCTGCATTAGGTGGTACATTACTTATAAGTGATGAGTCAATAACAATACATCATTATTAACTTAAGTCCATAGCTTACATTCTGGTTCACTCTTTGTGTTATGCATCCTATGGCTTTGACAAATGTAAAACTTCATCTATCTACCATTACGGTATCATGGAGAATAGTTTCATATCCCCCAAAATCCCCTGTACCCCACTCATTCATCCCTCCCTCCCAACCTCCCCAAAGGACTGGCAACCACTGATCTTTTTCAGAATGTTGTATAGATGGCCTTTTCGGATTGGCTTCTTTCACTAAGCAACATGCATTTAAGCTTCCTCCTGTCTTTTTGTCATTTATTTTTATCACTGAAAAATATCCAATTGTATGGATATACCACTATTTATCCATTCACCTATTGTAGGACATCATGGTTGCCTCCACATTTTGGCAATCATGAATAAAACTGTTATAAACATTCATGTGTAGATTTCTGTGTGGACATAAATTTTCAACTCATATGGGTAAATACCAAATGGGCTTGTGATTTCTGGATCATGTTATGAATATGTTTAGTTTTGTAACATACTGCCAAAATGTCTTCTAAAGCACCTGTACCATTGTACCATTTTGTATTCTCACCATTAATGAATGAGAGTTCCAATTTTTCTACATCTTTGTCAGCATTTGGTATTGTCAGGGCTTCTGAATTTAGCCATCCTAATACTTATGTAGTGTTACCTCATTGTTGTTTTAATTTGCAGTTCCCTAAAGATATATGATGTTGAACATCTTTTTGTATGCTTATTTGCTATCAGAATATTTTTTTTGGTGAGGTATCTCTCCAGATCTTTTGCCAATTTTTAAAGTTGAGTTATTTTACTGTTGTTGATCTTTAGTACTTTAAAATATATTTTGGATACCATTCATTTATTAGATATCCAAAAAGTTTACAAGAGACAAATAAGGATACTATATATTAATAAAAAATTCAATTAACTAAAAAATCAAAAAACAAACAAACAAACCTGAGCTTATATATAGATACAGAGAACAGATTGGTGGTTGCCAGAGGCCAGGGGTGGGGGTGGGATAAGTGAAATGGGTGAAGGGGTCAAAAGGTACAAACTTCCAGTTAAAAAATAGGTCATGGGGATGTAATGTACAGTGTGATGACTACAATTAATAATACTGTATTGCATACTTGAAAGTTCCTAAGAGAATAGATCTTAAAAGTTCTCATTACAAGAAAAAAAATGTAATTATGTGTAGTGATGAATGTTAACTAGACTTATCGTGGTGATTTTACAATATAAACAATTATCAAATCAAAAAAAGATTCAATTCAGCAAGAATATATAAAAATTATACACCTATACACACCTAAAAACAGAGGCCCAAAATATATGAAGCAAAAAATGACAAAACTGGAAGTAGAAATAGACAATCCTACAATAATAGCTGGAGACCTCAATACCCCACTTTCATTAATGGACAGAACAACCAGATAGAAGACAAATATGGAAATAGAGGAGGTGAACAATACTGTAACATGACTAGACCTAACTGACTTACAAAGAACATTCCACAAAACAACAGCAGAGTACACGTTCTTCTCAAATGACCAGGGAACAATGTCTAGGAGAGATCGCATGTGAGGCCACAAAGCAAATCTTAATAAATTTTAAAATACTGAAATTGTACAAAGCATTCTTTTCTCATTACAATGGAAAGAAATTATAAATCAATAACAGAAGAATGAAATTTATGAATTTGGAAATTAAACAACATACTCTTAAACAACCAATATTTCAAAGAAGAAATCACAATGAAAATTAGAAAATATCTTGAGACAACTGAAAATGAAAACACAGTATACAAAATTTAAGGGATGCAGTAAGAGCAGTGCTAAGAGGGCAATTTATAGCAGTGAATGAATTTGTTAAAAGAAAAGAACAACCTCAAATCAACAACCTAAATGTACACTATATGAACTAGTAGAGTTCATAGAAGAGCAAATTAAACCCAAAACTAGCAGAAGGAAGGAAATAATAAAGATTAGCATGGAGGTAAATGATATAGAGAATAGAAAAACAATAGAGAAAACCAAAAAACCCAAAAGTTGGATCTTTAAAAAGATCAACATAAGTGGTAGACCATTAGCTAGAGTGACTAGGAAAAAAGGAGAGGAGACTCAAATTAAAGTAAGACATTATTATTGTTTTTACCAAAATAAAAAGCAGTATATATATGTAAAGAGAATATTATAAACAATTATGTGCCAAAAATTGGATAACTTAGACAAAATGGACAATTTCCTAAAAACACACAATATACTAAAACTGACTCACGAATAATAGAAAACTTCAATAGACATAAAATTAGTAAGAGGATTAAATCAGTAATCAAAACCCTCCCTACAAAGAAAAGCCCAGCACAAGATGGCTTCACTGTTTAATTCTACCGAATATTTAAAGAAGAATTTATAAGATTTTTTCTCAAACACTTGCAAATTATTGAAGAGGAGGGAAAACTTCCTAACTCATTCTAGGAGGCCAGCATTGCCATGATACAAAAGCCAGACAAAGACAGTGTAAGAAAACTAAAATCCAATATCCCTGGTGAACACTGATGCAAAATTTTTAATAAAATACTAGAAAATTGGATTCAGCAGCATATCAAAAGCATTACATACCATAATCAAATGAGACTCATTTCACGAATGAATGAATGAATGAATGAATGAAGGGTGAATTTCTGTACACTAGCAATGAACAATTAGAAAACTAAGGAAACAATTCAATTAAATAAAACCATTATTTGGATAACCTTATATGTGTTAATACGTGTGCACTGAATAATAAGGAAACCTAATCAATATTTCAAATACTATGAAATATTCTCAAGAATTAAAAGTACACTTTCTCCATTCTTTCTCATTTCAGTTCATTTATATATCCCGCATATTTTTCTTCCTCCAACACACCCATTTAAACATTTTTGCATTTTTATTATCCCATAGCAAATAGAAATTGGACAATCACTTGTAAAACAACCCAAAAGCCCTATATAAGACCATATATTGTTTTATTTCCCCTTCATTAGGGGACCAAAAGGCAAGGTGGAAAAACAAAATTATGTACTGATAAAAAACAGAGATAAAGAAACACAGTGCTGTGGCCACAATTGCCATAAATAGAGCTCTTGTCTCCCACTCTTTCTAAATGCTTAATTTTTAATGATAAAATGTACAGCAGTTTAGCACCCAATGGTAGTACTAAAGGCTCCATTTTTCTGTGTGTGTGGAATTATACTGTTTGTTCTTTCTATAATACATTTTGGCATGAGTATATCAAGACACTAAAAACAACAGGAAAGGATTATAAAGGATTATTAAAATCTATAGGATTCAGATTTCTGTTGTAGAGAATGGTTGATTACATTTTAATTTTAACAAGAACCTATGCTTTCATTTCTGGGGCAAGCAATGATAGTCTAGATTGCAATTAAAACTGCATGCTTCTTCCTGATCCGTAGAAGAAAAAACTGATAAACTGCATTTCATTAAAATTAAAAACTTCTATAATTATTTCATAATGTATACATATATCAAATCATCACATTGTACATCTTAAATATATACAATTTTTGTCAATTATACCTCAATGAAGCTGGAAAAAATAAAAACTTATGCAATTTAATAGACACTGTTAATCAAATTAAGAGGAAAACTACATATGGGAGAAAAACTTATAAAGCACATATCTGATAAAGGGAATATATCCAGAATATATTTTTAAAAACTTCTAAAATTTCAACAGTAAGAAAAAAGACGACTCAATGCGGGGGCTGGGCAAAAGACGTGAAAAAAAAAATTAAATTAAGAAGGCATATGGATGACAAACAAGCACAAGATGTTCAACGTTATTTATTATTCATTATGGAAATACAGATTAAAACCACACTATAATAGCACTACAACAAATTAAAATGGAAAAAATTGAAAGGACTAACCCCACTAAGTATGGTCAATGATGTAGAGAAAGTGGAACTTTCATACACTGCTGGTGGGAATGGAAAAAGGAACAATCTCTTTGAGAAACGGTCTAGCAGTTTCTTTAAACGTGATAAATTCAATAACCATGTTACCCAGCCATCCAACATATAAGTGATTTACCCAAGAGGAATGAAAGTATATGCCTATAGAAAGACGTATACATGAATGCTCATATCAGCTTTATTTGTAATTACCAAAAAATGCCAAAACCCAAATGTCCATCAATAGGTAAATAGATGAACAAAGTGTGGTATATCCATTCCATGGAGTATTACTCAGCAATAAAAGGAATAAACTATTGATAGATACACTGTGTGGATGGATCTCAAAAACACTATGATGCACAAAAGAAAACAACCAAAAAAAGGGTGTAGAATGTGTTATTATATAATATATATATACACAATATATATAGTGTGTATATATACACATATATACAATATACACAATACACAACATACATATACACAATACACAATATATTATTATATATATTATAATTATATTATATATTTATAAATATTCATTTTATATATAATTTTATATAAATATATTATTTATAAATATTTATTATATATTTAGTATAATATATAAAATATTACAAATTGTGTGTATATATAGTATATATATGTATATAGTTACATATAGTGTACGTGTGTATATATATCTGTGTGTGTGTGTGTGTTGTGTGTGTGTGTGTATATATATATATATATATAAAATGCTATAAGATGCATATAAAGTGACAGAAAATAGATAAACGGTTGTCCAGGGCAATGGTGGCATTGGGCAGGAGGGGAGCAGAGGCAAAAAGATTAAAAATGGACACAAGTAAACTTCAGGGGGTAAAATATATTATTTGAATTGTGTCAATGGATTCATGGGTGTACACATGTTAAAACTTCTCAAATTGTACTTTGAATATGTACAACTTATTGTATATCAATTATACTGCAATAAAGGTGTTAAAAAAAATACAGTGTATTTCAGATATTATACCCACCACTTCTGAGCAGAATACTGACAGAAGTTGAGAACTGTCACCCCAAATTGGAAGTACTGTATAAGTATGATGTGTTTAAGAGAAGTTCACAGCCACCAATGAGTATCTTTCCAGCACAAGGCAATGTCATGTGCAAGATAATTAATACAGGATAATTAATGAAGCCATCATATTAAATAGCCAGAAGACTTTTATCTATCCATCTATCTATCTAAAATCTCTATCTATATCTCCTCTTGTTCCATAAAGCCATGCATGTTTTGTTGATATCAAATATAATTGTTTGCTCATTTGTCTGGATTCACTGCACTGTGAAGGTGGCTTCTTAAGCCTCCATGTAAAGCCCTCATTTTTTTTTTCATTTTATTTTCAACTTATTTCTATGATTAATTTCTGCATGAGATAAAAATGGATTTTAGCATTAAAAAGCATCCTTAGACCCCATCCACACAATAAAAACAGGAGTCACATTTTATAAAACTGCAGAATGTTAAGAGGGAAATGTTCACCAGTATTCACAAAACTTTTTGAAGTAGATCCACGTTAAGAAAAAATATTTAAATACAGATGGCCAAGAGGCACATGAAAAAATGCTCAACATCGATAATTATTAGAGAAATGCAAATCTAAACTATAATGAGGTACCATCTCACACCGGTTAGAATGGCTATCAATAAAAAGTCTACAAATAAGAAATGCTCGAGAGGGTGTGGAGAAAAGGGAACCCTCCTACACTGTTGATGAGAATGTAAATTGGTGCAGCCACTATGGAAAACAGTATGGATGTTCCTCAAAAAACTAAAAATAGAGTTGCTATACGATCCAGCAATCCCACTCCTGGGCATGTATCTGGACAAAAGTATAATTCAAAAAGATACATGCACCCTTATGTTCACAGCAGCATTATTCACGATAACCAAGACATGGAAACAACCTAAATGCCCACCAACAGACGAATGGATAAAGAAGATGTGGTACATATATACAATGGAATACTACTCAGCCATAAAAAAGAATGAAATAATGCCATTTGCAGCAACATGGATGGAGCTAGAGATTATCATACTAAGTGAAGTCAGAAAGAGAAAGACAAATACCATATCATATCACTTATATGTGGAATCTGAAATATGACACAAATGAACCTATCTCTGAAACAGAAACACACTCACAGACATAGAGTACAGACTTGTGGTTGCCGGGGTGGGGAGTGGGGAGGAATGGAATGGGAGTCTGGGGTTAGCAGATGCAAGCACAGGGAACTAAAATCAATATCCTGTGTTAAACCAAAATGGAAAAGAATATTAAAAAAAGAATGTATATATATGTATAACTGAATCACTTTGCTGTACAGCAGAAATTAACACAACATTGTAAATCAACTATACTTCAATTAAAAAAGAAAAAAATATTTAAAAGACAAAAAATAGTTTTAAAGTTTCAGAATTTCTGAATGTTTTTCTAACCCTTCTAATTCCAAGAGGTTATATTTAATTCCTCACATATTAGAAAGCC
This sequence comes from Aethalodelphis obliquidens, assembly GCF_003676395.1. Classification (NCBI taxonomy): domain Eukaryota; kingdom Metazoa; phylum Chordata; class Mammalia; order Artiodactyla; family Delphinidae; genus Aethalodelphis; species Aethalodelphis obliquidens. The sequence goes on along the minus strand of NW_020838085.1, from coordinate 240,797 downwards.
TCTTTGAAGGATGCTTTGAATTTGAAAATTTTTTTAAAAAGTGTATGAATAAATTATTTACAATAAAGCCCTCTCTCTGAGATTCTTCAGTAAAAATTTTACTTGAGAAAAGCCAATGACTTGGGGGCTTCCCTGGTGGCGCAGTGGTTAAGAATCCACCTGCCAATGCGGGGGATACGGGTTCGAGCCCTGGTTCAGGAAGATCCCACATGCCATGGAGCAACTAAGCCTGTGCACCACAACTACTGAGCCTGCGCTCTAGAGTCCGTGAGCCACAACTACTGAAGCCCGCGCCTGGAGCCCATGCTCTGCAACAAGAGAAGCCACCGCAATGAGAAGCCCGAGCACCGCAACAAAGACTAGCCCCCGCTCGCCACAACTAGAGAAAGCCCGCACGCAGCAATGAAGACCCAATGCAGCCAAAAATTAAATAAATGATAAAAAAATTTAACAAAAAGCCAATGACTTGCCAAATCATATTTTCATTTTACTATAAATAACTCCTTACAAAATACACAAATTCTTTTGACTAGTAAGGCAGGATACATACACACACACACACACACACACACACACACACACAACATACACAAACACAGGAGGGGGGATAAGAGAGAGAGGTGGCGAAATGAGGGAGAAAGTTTTATTTTCTTAATAACAATGATATATATGTGTGTGTGTGTATACATACATATACATATATATATATATATATATATATATATATAT